>NW_006205542.1:3999722-4062673 GCF_000334495.1 Tupaia belangeri chinensis
ACTCTTCCCTCTCACACCCTACTTCCGCACTGTCTCCAGTGTCTATAACTATTTACAACACTTTTGTGTCCTCTAATCTTTGTTCCACAGAGCACGAACAGTCGGTATATGTTAAGTGGAGACATTGCATGCCTCTATTTCACAGCCTGATTCATTTCACTTGGCAGTAAATCTTCCATATTCATTCACTTTCTATAAAATGCCAGGGTCCTGTTTTTTTATGGGTGAATAGTATTCCAGGGACTATATGTGCCACACTTTTTCAATCCATTCATCTGTTCGTTGACATTTGGGTTGGTTCCATGTCTTAGCAATTGTGACAAATGCCACAATAAACAGAGATGTGCAAGCACTTTTCCGACTGAGCATTCTCCTGTCCTTTGGGTAGATACCAAGGGCAGTGGGATTTCTGGATCATATGGTATTATGGTAGTTCTATCTGTGGTCTTTGAGAACCTCCATGTAAGTTAACATTAAAATGTTAAAAATCTTTATCAAACAGAGGTTAAAAACAGATGAACTAAGGACTTTAAAAACAAAGCTATGGTTTTCATTTTTTTCCCTATTCAAGCACAAAGTAGGTATTTATACTTTTAAAAAGCCTTTGTGGTTATTTGTGTCCTGTTAGTTTATCTAAAATTTACAAATTGTTGGCTATGTGCATGTATCTGAGGCAACGCTACTGAGGTTTGAGTTCTACCTAAAATCCCAAGAGGAGAATGAAGAAGAAATTGCAGTGTGGCCATCTTTCCTGGAGGGTGATTTATCATTTTTTCTGTCTTTGTATCTCTTTCTATGTGTCTTTAGTGAGCATATGTGCTCTATGGAAAAAATCTAAAAATAAGAAGGAAAAAGAGAAAAGAAAAGGACATTTATGGACAAGTACTAGACATTTCACATAACGTGAGGTCAACTAGGACACACGAGAACTCACTCAAGAGTCGGTGGTGCATTCAGTTATTTATTTCTACCCTGTCACTGCCTTGCCTTGAACACAGCCCCTTGCTGGGGTCTGGGGTGTGAAGGGAATCATGGCTGTGGTGGGATCACCACTAATATGTGGGGCAGATCTCCAAGAAAGGAATTGATTGTGTGCTGAGTAATATCCAAGAGATCTGTAAGAGAAGAGTTTTTGAATATAATAAATTTAAACTATAGTTTCAGGATAGGGAATCTTTCAGTGTGATACAAAAAGGGATGTTTTTTATGTTATCTTACTTGTTGAATGTCAAATGGAAATTGTGCACATTGATCATCCATAATATGACATTTGGAAATATGTGGATTGTCTTTATTGAACTAATTATGCATTACTGCATGTTTTTTGATTAACAATGACTACCCAGAAGAGTGATAATATTGCATGGCTCTCAGCTACATCTATCATTTCCAGAAAGAAAGGGCTTATTTGTTCATTGATGGAAAATGTGTGAGATTCAATGTGTTTTTGGTAAGACTATTTTGAATGGCATAAATTCAATACTGTTTAATATTCACTTTTTTAAAGCCAAATACTGTGTAAAAATGACTTGAATTTTAACCATGGGCAAGAAAGTGAGAAGCAGCCAGACTTACAACCCCTTTGCATTTAAGGTTGACCATTCGCTGTTCCGTCATAGGCCTGGTGATCACGGAGTAGTTGTGATAACTCACGCATGTCAATTACAGTTGGCTACATGTTCAGTCTGCCCTCGGATTGTTTTTGGAAGCTTCTTAATCTCCTCTGGGTTGATGGGAGCTGGCAGACCAGGCAGCAGGGAGCCATTGCAGATCTGCCTGTTGATTGAGTGCCAGAGCTTGAGCTCCTGTTCCTGTCCTGAAATAGCTTCATTGAGGACATTCCCCCTCTGCTGCCCGATTCTTTCATGAACTTTATGTAAGGATTTTTAAAGTTCAGTTGAAAGCAAAGCAGGCAAAGAGCATAGTGATAAAAAGAGGAAAACTAGATCTTTTATTTATTTATTTACTTTTATATTTTTTGAGAATTTTTTGCTATAGGGTACATGTGCTTGTCAGAAAGACAGAGAGAGACAGAAAGTAAGAAATTGCCCCCACCCCCGATGGCCACGCTGCAATGTCTTCTCCTCCATTCTCCCCTTGGGATCTTGGACACACACACACACATGCACACACACGTGTCCAGTGTGAGTTTAAGTCTGGATCTGGGACTTGAACTGTGATCCACTATGTGGGAGTCCAGCAACATAGCCATTACGCTAACTGCTGGTCCCGGAAAACTAGATCTTTACAGTTCAGAAATTTAGATACATTTTCATTATCCTGCTAACAGCTTAGCATCTTAGTTCACATTCATGAGCCAGATACATGTATATGTGTATATTTCTTAAAGATATTTCTGTGGGGGGCTGCATATAATAAAGCAAAAGGCATTTAATCTTTTTTTTGTAACACTAATGATTTCCAAGAAAATAATAGCGTATTACATCTCTTGTTAAAACTGCTAGATTGTATTTAGCAATATTAGAACATACAGTTGTTTGGCAAGTATGAGAGTAAATAACTTGGTAGACAAAGCCCCTTTAGTTTATTTTGCATATTCACTTAATGAATGGTTTATGTGAAATATCACACAATGATGATGAAGAGAAGAAAGAAGAAGAGGAAGAAAGAATCAGTACCAAGGTTTACTTCATGAAAAACCTTCCAGCAGGCATTCAAGAGGCAGATGAGTATTTTGAAATATCCAGGCAGCTTTGGAGGAATCTTGCATTGGATAATTGAATCTGACTCTTATCTTTGTAATACTTATTTTTGAAAGAAGAGACTCCATAGTTTAGGCTATTGTTATCCTTATGGATACTGCACAAGCCCTTTCAGGCCTTCATAGATTTAGTTTCCTAAATGAAATGTCTAGTTCTTTCTAGACTAGAACTGAGCCTCTGTCAGACTCCATCTTTTCATTATAAAACTTGTAAAATGAAATGGTCCATAATTTTAAGAAGTTTCCTTCCAGAGTTAAGAGTACCTAAAGAACTGTGAACCATCACTAAGGCTGTCCGCAAACATGGAAGGAGGCAATTACTTTTGACTTTTAAGATCAATAATTCTATGTTTGTGTGGGATCACTGGGAAGAGCTGAGGGTACAGAAGATCTTGCTACAGGTTATCGTGGTACTGAGAGTAAGAAAACACCCAAAGTGAGACAAGGCCTCTTAAAATGAAAAGGATTAAATCGTGTCCTTTTCCCAAATGTGTTTAATTTTTTATTGCTTTTAAGAGTTGCTACTGTTAAGAATAAGCCAAACTGTCGATCTTTACTTGCATTCCTCTTTTAAACTTTCCCGCACATTGGATTTGTGCCTGGACTTTGGTTATATTTATCAAAGCCAATATGGGGGTTTTCTTAGAAAGCTTGTATGATGGAAAATTTTATAATCTTAGCTATTTCAGTATATAATTATTTTTCCATGAGCTATGAGTTGCTCTAGCCAGCTATATATATACACACACACACAGATAATATATGTTTATATATATATATATGCATATATATACACACACACACACACACACATATATCTGGTACAAAGTAAGTACTTTTAGAAGAGTTTACTGGACTAAATTAATTCTGGAAAAAAGTTTCATGGTATTTAAATAGGAAGAAACTTCAGAAAATACTGAAGCTGTATGAACTTATTCTAATGTACACTGACCAAGTGAATTGGATTTTTTGACTTATTTATAATAAGTAAGACAAATATGTCCCAAATTAATTCTATCTTAAAGAAATATTGAATCTTTTAAAAAAAATTTAAATTTTAATTTACATTTAATGACATTTATCTTTACAGTATATATTGCTCTTTCCAGCATGAATATCATGTGTATCAGTGAAGACAAAACATTACTATATATACTATCATCAGCAAATAGTTTTTCATGTTTTTGTCAATTAAACTTACTTTTTTTCCTTTCCCTGTTCCCCTTCATCCCTCCCTATTTTACTCACCCTGTATTACCCCTATCCTTATTATCTCTAGTATCTACAGTTGCCCTCACTGCTACTATCCCTTCCAAACTTTCAGTTTCTGCTACAGAGTGCAGACAATTGGTACATATTGAGCAGGAACTTACAAAGTCTGTCTTTCATAATCTTGCTTGCTTTGCTTATCATTTAGTCTTCCATATTCATCCACTTTGTATCAAATGTCTAAGTGTCATTGTGTGTGTGTGTGTGTGTGTGTGTGTGTTTATTGCTGAGTAGTATTCCATAGAGTACATATGCCACATTTTTTCAATCCAGTCATCTATTTTTGGACAGTTGTGTTGATTTCAAGTCATACCAATTGTAAATAACGTGCAATAAACATGGACGTGCAAGTGTTTTTCCAACACTGAGGGCCTTTTTTTTATATTCTTTTTTTTTTTTTTTGAGAGGTTTTTGCTATAGGGCATGTGCGCTCACTAGAAAGACGGAGAGACAGAGAGACAGAAAGCAAGAAATCACCCCCTCTCAGGGGGGATGGCCACACTGCAGTCCTTTATCCATTCTCCTCTCAAGATCTTGGGCACGCATGCACATGTGCCTGGCATGAGTTTAAGCCACCAGGTCCAGGACTCGAACCGCAGTCGACTACATGGAAGTCCAGCGACATAGCCATTTACGTGGGAGTCCAGCGACATAGCCATTATGCTAACTGCTGGTTCCCCAACTGAGTGTCTTTCTATCTTTTGGGTAAATACCTAAGAGTGGATTTACAGGGTCATATGGTATTTTTTTTTTTTTTTTGTAGGTTTCTGAGGCATCTCTGTATCATTCTCCAAAGTGTTAAATCTTTCTTTTAAGAAACATTTCTTTCTTTCCCTTACTTCCTTCTTGCCTTCTTTCTTTTCAAGCCAGGTACTCTAACAGAGTCCAAATGCCACAATCCACTCCTATCCTCAGCCAGCCCAGATCACAGGCATGCAGGAACAGGCCTGGTATATACCAGATGGTCTCAAGATGCAAACCTAGAAATTCTTCATGTGGGTCTAGTTGTGTTACCACTCTGCCACCCTTTGACCTCCTCTGTTCTCTTCTCTTTCACTTTTTATGTTTTTCATTGTCTCTTTTCTTAATGTTCTTCCTTTTTGCTTTCCCTTCCAACTTTTTTCTTTTCCTCTCTATTTTTTCCTTTTCTTTTTCTCAATGTTATTCCCGTTTTTTTAGGGAGTCATAAAATTAAGCATATATGGGACCAACAGGTAGCATAGTGGTTAAGGCATTGTATTCCCACATGGTTGACCATGGTTCGAGTCTTGGACCTGAATGCTTGAAATTCACGCCAGGCATGTGTGCACATGCCCAAAATCCCAGGAGGAGAAGGGACTGTAGTGTGGCCATCCCCCAGGGGGTGATTTTTAACTTTCCCTCTCACTGTCTCTCCCAGGCATGAGTGCACACACCCTATGGCAAAAATAAAATAATAAAATAAAACTTAAAATATAAAACACATATTTTTATATTAAAAGTTAATTTCCTCTAACATGCATTAAATTCATTTTACTTTTTGCTGATAAAACGTGTTTACTTTTATAGTTCTAAGTCTTAAGAGAGTTTGTTTTTTCCATTTTTAAAAATTTCCTCTTCAAATCATATAAGATTTCCAAAGACACAAGCATCTGGTTAGAATAGAAGTATTTAAAATGTAAGTAGACTGAGTGTCCTCGCTCTATGACTGAAACTGATTCACTAAAGGATATAGAAACTCGGTAAATGGATGTGAATACCAGATATAGTGTGTGTGAAAGAGGAGGGTCTGAGGAAGGACATTTAGAAGGAAAATAGAGAGGCAAAGCACTAATGGGACAAAGAAATGTATTATCTGTTGAAGATAATTTTATAGTTTTATCAAATGAACTAGGGAGAAGTGTTCACATGTTGAAATATTCACTTTGGGGACCAGCAGGTGATGTGGTGGTTAAGGGTGCTGAACTCCTACATGACTGACCACTGTTCGAGTCCTGAACCTGGCAGCTTTCTCTCTCTCTCTCTCTCTTTCTGTTTGTCCCTCTCTGGTCAAATTGAAATAAATAAATAAATAAAATAATTTTTAAAAAAGAAATATTCACTTTGTTAGCTATATAATGTGATTGAATGTATAAAAGAAAATGAAATAAAAATAATAATAATTAAAATAAAATAAAATAAGATGTAAGTATGTGGGCCAATCAGGGGCATAGAGGCTAAGGCACTGGATCCTATATGGCTGACCATGTGTTCTTGTCTTGGCCCCAACAGTTTGAAAATCATGCTGGATCCATGTGTATGGGTACCCAAAGTCCTGAAAGGGAGACTGAAGGAGAAGGAATTGTGGTGTGGTCATCCCCCCAGGGAGTGATTTCTCATTTTTTTCTCTTTCTCTCTCTCTGGTAAGTGCAGGTGCCCTATAAGAAAAATTTTTTAAAATGTACATCGCTTATAGAAATAAAACTAGAAAAGTGTTTAAAAAATTAGTACATGTTTCATGGGGAAATATTATATGGCTTTACTATTTAGAAAGAGATCATAGAAAACATCCTAAGCTCTAGGAGGCATTACTTTAAAATCACAATAAGCCTGAACTGCAAAGTTCCCAAGCTACTTTATAAATAGAACAATAGCAAGTACATTCTTGGCACCCACTCACTACTTTCCTAATAAATCAGTTCTAAGTGAGTAAGTTCATCTCTGGTTGGAAAGAAAGCTTAGACTTTCACTTTCTATAGTCCTTTTCAGTAAGCAGGTGGATAAAACAGAGGAAGATATAGGCAGGAGACAGGAAATGTCAGTCTCATAAGATGAAAGAAAAATGTGAGGCATGTCCTTAAGTGCACTTGAGACTCACATTTAGCCAGGTCGCTCTCCTCACATGATGTCAAACCTACACAACCCACTGTGTTCTCAGGAGCTCAGAGACCCCCTGCATTCCACTCAAGGAGCAGAGAGGAGATGGAAGTCCAGTTCCAGGGGAGCACATCAGCAGGATAATGCATTGTCATTGAGCAGATCTGGTAGGCAGGGGTCAGTCTGGCGTATCATTACCCATAAACCATTTTACACTGTGCCAAGTGGAATTTCTCTCCTAACAGAGGAAATCCAGCTCCTGACTCCAATCATAACAAAGTCTGTGGAGGGACATATCATAATTCTCTTTTCTCCTACTACCCGCTGAGGTTGGATAGGAAATATCATTTGTTCTCATAGCAGAAATCCATCTTAATGGACAGTCCATCTTCTTCAAACACTATTCCCTTGGCTTCTATAACATCAGTCTCCGTTTTTCTCCGATTCATCTTTATATTTTATAAATAAATTAATAACTTAGCTCATATGAATATTTAGCTCATATAGAGCTACAGTTTTTATAAATTAAGTTTTTCTTTATCTGATACTTGAAAAACTTTGCTTATATTAAGATAAATTTCTCCCAGTCTGACATTTGAAGAATTTTGTTCATAGTAAATTAACTTAGGGATGCAGAAGACAGTGGAGTGAGGTAGATGAAGCTAGTGTATGGGGGATGGTGTGGAAGTGGTTCAGGATGATGCTGTATTGGGTGAGGGCTGGTGAAAACAGAATATTTCAATGAAATAAAAATTAGGGTTTTATTTTAAATCTATGAAATGCTGTTTGATATACTCCTTACACCTTTTGTAAAATGGAAAGATTTTTAGGAGAAACCATTGATGCAGAAAATGTATTTTTACATGCTGATGCAATCCTACAGAAGTAAAATGATTATAAGGATAATAATCTGAAAACCAGTATAGCATTTATCATTTGGACTAAATAAACATGAGTCAAGGAGCAATATTTCTGCACGATTTTGCCTGGGAGTGATTAAGTTGGAGCATTCCATAATTTCTGAAATACGGCTGTGCTCTAGGCCTTTATTTATGCCTGATGAAGGTCAGGTTTCTGTTTTCTTTCTTAGTGGCTTACTCAAATATTTTGAAATATTTCTGGGACTCTTTCTTCATAATAAAAACTGTTATTTTACACAAAATTAAAGCTCTAAGGAATAAATAGTACATGATAAAGGGAATGGAAATTACTCAGCTTGCAGAAGAGATACAGACTTGAATGGATGTAATCTGGAAAAATGATTTATAATGAAGTTAACATTAATTATTCAATTATTATATAGGAAGGACGGTGTCAGTGCTTCCACACAAGTTAACCATCAAATTGTCAACTTTTTGGTGATGAGATTATTGATTATATTTTTATAGTATCCCTGATTTTCAGATGCATACATTGAGGCATGGAATGGTTCAATAATTTTCCCAAGTACATGTAAATACAAAATGGTGGGACCATAATTTGAACCTGAAAAAATATGTACATATATTTAATTTTCTTTCTTTCTTTCATGAGCAAGAGAGAAAGAGAAAGAGAGAGGATGAGAGAGGAACCCAATAAGGTCTCAATGCTGTGATCCTTCCCCAACTCCAGCCAGTCCTGCATCACAGACAGGCACGTGCCCAGCATGCTCAGAGAAGTCTCTGTACGTGAATCTGCAACCTTCCTGGGGAGTCATCCTTGCAGAGTGTTGCATTTTACCTCTGCCCCACTGTCCCTCCCCCTGAGCCTGGATGTTCTGACCCCAGAGCATTGTCACTTAAATAGTGTAGCTCACTATTTTGGTGTGCTTCTCGCCAATACAAGAATCACTGGCTAGTCAAAGTCACAGCAAGTTGTAGGCTGAATATCAAGAAGAGTTTTTTTTTTTTTAATTAATTAATTCATTCATTTCTGAAACTTTTAAAAATTTATTTACATTCATTCTGTAAGCATCGTCACAGCATACAAAATGTGATTTCACATCCAGAATATACTGCATAGTGGCTTAATCATGCATGTTACCATCAATGATTTTCCATTTCTAGTTACAAATATATATGTTATATACATTTATATATATTTTACCCCTATTTCTCTCTCTCTCTCTCTCTCTCTCTATATATATATTTATATACACACACACTTTACCCCTATTTCTGACCCTCTGTCCTTTCCCACCCTCTTCTCACACTATCTCTGGTGTGTACAGTTGTCTTCCATTCCTTTTTCCCTCACATTTTATTGATCACACAATTTCTTAAATAATCTAACTACTTTCAATAGCAAGTTCCTCTGGTAATTTTAAGAAAAGCAGTTTTAACTTGAATAAATCAAAGAAATGCTAAGGAACTTTGCTTAAAACTTAAAGCCAGGAAACAGATTAGGATAGTAGGTACATGAACATATCGACAGCTCCAGACAGGACACAAATCCTTTTCTAATGAGATCTGTGCAGAGTAGAACGGAGTGCTTAGGTGTTACTGACATCTCCTTGGTTAACGTTGTTCAGGTAGAATGAAAGCTCATCAAAAATGTTGCACTGGTTGCTTTTACTTTAGGCCAAGCTAAATTATTACTAAAACTCCTTCCTGCCCCTCTATCCTGGAATCTGTGATCATATGAAAAAGAGGCATTATCTGTGTGGATGTGTCTGCTTGTAGTGTATTCAGCAAGAGCAGCTTTCTCTTAAGTATCTTGCCACAATGTACCCACTATGCTCACTTTTACTGCATTGAACCCTCAGTTTCATATCGGGCATGCATGCAAATCCTGTTTCATAGAGCTGGTTGGGTCAGATTTTTAATAGGCTAGCAAATGGGAACTGAGCACAGGAGAAGAGAGGCAATGAACTGAGTTTCACAACATGGAAAAAAGATGGAGAGAGAGAAAGCCAAATGCAGAAAAATGAAAGGAAGAGAATGGGCCACCCTCTCCTCCTTCTAAAATAATAAAAGATCGAAATGGAGTATCTCTGTACAGATGCTTCTTTCTTTACACTTTCACTTTCAAAAAGCTTCTTGGTTACATCTATTCATTCCAAGTGACTCAGTTGTTTCAAATCCAGGACATATTTTTATGGAGTGGGTTAGTAAGTGATTTCCTCAAAGGTTTACAACTCCACATATTCTACTCTTGAATGTGTATTTATTTCTTACTGGGATTCTTTCTGCAAAATTGGTCAGTATTGTACATTTTATGACTAAGCAACCACCTGCATACATGACTTAAATTCGTGACATCAGATAGAAGATATGTTTGTGATACAAATTTTATCAATGATATTTCACCTGAGTAGCTTTTAATTTCATAGTCTTCTAAATAACTTCTGAATTAATAGTAGACTTTTTCATTTTATAAATTTCTATCTCTTGCTGATTAATATCAATTGCCTGGATACAGAATTTTTTTAGATGTGGTATGACCTTCTCTTTATCCTTTAGACATACTAGTGTATTAAAAGTTTGTTTATTTTGGGACTAGCAATTAGCATAATGGTTATGTCGCTGGACCCCCATATAGTCTACTGTGGTTCGAGTCCCGGCCCCAGTGGCTTAAACTCACGGAGGGGGCATGTGCGTGCGTGCCCAAGATCCCAAGAGGACAATGGAGGAAAAGGGATTGCAGCATGCCCCACCCCCTTGTGAGGTTATTTCTCGCTTTCTGTCTCTGTCTCTCTCTGTCTTTCTGGCGAACACACGCGCCCTATAGAGAAAGCCTCTATCCTCCCCCCAAAAAAAAGTTTGTTTATTTATTTATTCAATGAGTGAATGAGAGATAACAGCCCCAATAGGATCCTGACACCATGATCTTCCTGCAGTTTCAGTCAGCTCCAGATCATGGGCAGTTGTGTGTCCATGAGCGTATGCATATTCAGAGAAACCTCTGGACACAGACTCAGATCCTTTCTGTGTGGGTCAGCCTTCCAGAGCACCGTGTTCTACCTCTGCGCCACTGCCTCTATGCCTCCCCACCTCGATCCTTTAGACATATTCTTACAGTTGAAATGCTTATTGTGTACAATTCCTTTCCTTTGATCACTTCCACTAAAAAACATATTTTTATTTTTAGCATAATCATATGTCTCTCTTTATTTGTATTTTTAAGCCCTTCATTTTTTTTTCACTTTATTGGAAAATTTGGTATTGGTTAGGATAGTTCAGTTTATGCTGCAAGTTACCAAACAATAAAAAAAGCCAAAATCTCAAAGGCTTAACACCCCAGTTTATTAGTCACTCCCATTATGTGGCCACTGTGGGTCACTGGTGGAGGTGGGTGGTCTGCTCCCCTGAGTCCCTTTCCACTATCCTATGCCGGGCCCAT
Organism: Tupaia belangeri chinensis; assembly: GCF_000334495.1. Taxonomy (NCBI): domain Eukaryota; kingdom Metazoa; phylum Chordata; class Mammalia; order Scandentia; family Tupaiidae; genus Tupaia; species Tupaia belangeri. The sequence goes on from NW_006205542.1 coordinate 4,010,869, forward strand.
TTCTTTTCTTCCTTTCTTTTTTTAAGAGAGATTTTTGCTATAAGGTGCATGTGCTCACCAGAGAGACAGAGAGAGATAGAGAGACAGAAAGCGAGAAATCTCGTTCCGGGGGGGGATGGCCACGCTGAGATCCCTTCTCCTGCATTCTCCTCTCAGGATTTCGGGCATGCATGCAAATCCTGTTTCATAGAGCTGGTTGGGTCAGCATTTTCTCAGAAAAACTTCTAAACTGTATGCTGGGTGATGAGACTGTGAACCAAGACTTCGTCTGGCAAGGTTATAGGGAGGCAATAAAGACAATGTTACTGGTTTTCCTAAAACAATAATTATTTGAAAAAGTCATCAGCTCAGTGATGTAAGGGTAGCTTCTTGGCCTTAGCTCCCGTGTAACACATTCAGAAATGGTTTCATTACCTTTTGTTAGTTTAAAATGAATCATCTTTCAAATCAGTGTTCAGGGATGGGTCAAAAGAATGTTTACAGAGACTTTAAGGTCTCTGAAAACTTCCTCTAATGTATTTATTTTAGAAGTACTGAAACATAGACAGTTACAGACCTACATCCTTTTCCTAAGAATTTAGACACTCCTCTTTATATGTCTTTAAACCTGTAATGTGCTAAGGATTTGTTGCTCAATTAAAAAACAAACAAACAAACAAACAAAAAAACGAACTGTGGAAGTAACAGCCCTTAGAAAGAAGTGACCTCACTTTTCTTTCTGCAGGCGTGTGACATGTTGAGGGACTATGAAATCACTGAATGAGCACGGGAATGTTCTATTACCAATCTTGCCCCCATTCCTTTCCACCGTCCTTTCTTCCTGCCTCCCTTTTTCTCCCATGTTTTCTCTTTTTCTTTCCCCTTCTTCCTTTCTCTCACATGCTCAAGTCTGTGCCCCTCCTTCTCTCCAACCATCTTTTTCTCTTGTTTTCTTTCCCCTTCCTTCTCTCTTGAAATTAGCAGTAAATAATTTTTTTCTGAAGAATTTTGCTTGGTAATCTAACACTTGTTATTTGACTAGTAGTCCTTTGGAGAATGATTTAAACATCGCAGAAGTATATGGACGGTACTCAGACTAAATTTCCCCTGACCTGGGTTAGACAGCAGTTCTTCCTCTTAACTTTCTGTTTCCTGGGAAGAAGATAGGACACAGTTTTGTACCGTGGAGTAAGTTCTGGCAAGAGCTAAAATTGGTACAGATGGTCAAGGTAACCGAGTGACACTTGGGAACATCCTCTCACCAGGTTACCGCACATCTCTGCTGATGCGAGGAGCCCTTCGTGAAGGCACGGCTGCTCTCTGGGCTTGGTCTTCCCACCTTCTTAATTTTTCCAGCAAAATACAGATCTTATTTGAGATTAACTACCTAATTTCCTAAAATATTTTTTTTTCTGAAGTGACATGAATGATTTCTATTCCTGTCAGAAAGTAAACACATTTCTTTTAAGAGAAAAAAAAAAAATACAATTTTTACATGGTCCAACTCTAATTAAAATTAATTCTAGTATGTCTCCACCAGGTGGCACTCCACCTTTGAATTTCAGAAAGACTCTGAAACCTGAGAAATGGGATTGGTTCTGGAAATCATTTCCAGCCAATGGAGTTGAATCAATAGAAAATTATACACTTAAACTATTCCAAGATGCTTCCAAAGTGAACGTGTGATTTAATAATAGGTTTAATTTGGGAAAAGGTTAAGTCTGGGCAAATAAAGTCAATTCTAGTTTAACCTGAACTCTCCAAGACTTTAGTTCCACTAAGTTTTCATTTTCATTTGATCTTTCCAGCCAGCTCTCATTCTGAGTGCCTCCTTAAACTTTTAAGAAAGCACAGCAACCAGCGAATACTTAACAATTGAGTGTCTTACATGATGAACTGATTTAATTTATAAATCAATCATCGACTTGCTAGTCAGAAATTCCTAGGGAAACACTTAACATTTTGTCCTAAACTGCAGGATTGGCAGTGTGGATTTTCCAAGTTAAACAACAGAGGGCCAGTGACGCTGCCTACAAACTGCTTGTCCCTGTGCGCAGCTATTTCTAAACCTCTGGCTAAACTGTCACATCTTGACTGTTCTTCTTGGTAGCCTTTTCTTATGGATCAGACATAAATGCCTTACCAGATGTCATCCTCGACAGTGGATGAATGGAAAAGCAGCCAGTTTCACGGTCCTATATTTACTAAAGATATTCACTTTTACTGAGCTGGATTCAAATCGAATGATGTAGTTTACTTTTCTTAGAGTTTTATTCACTGAAGCTAAACAACCATGCTAAGAAACAAGGAACAGAGAACAAGAGAAAGTAAGAGAAATCCACCTGAGAGTGTACAACTGAGGTTGGAGGGCAGGGTTTCCTACACCTCTTAAATTTCATAGGTAATGTACAATCCTCATCCTGAGGTTAGTAGCTTCAATCATTTCTTGGAGTGTCAGGGAAGAGAGAGGCAGCTCAGTGTAAGACTGACTTACCTGCAACCAAGGGTTTTCATAAATGGCTCTATGATATTTGTTATGTATTTGATTGAAAATGAGATGTTTGGGACCAGCAGATGGTATAGTGGTTATGTCTCTGGACTCCCACATGGCCTACCACTGTTCGATTCTGAACCAACAGCTTGAAAAATCATGCCAGGTGCCTACGCATATGTGCCCAAAATCCTAGGAGAATTTAGGAAGAGGGATTGGAGCATGGCAATTCCCCTGGTGTGTGTGTGAGGGGTAATATCTCACTTTCTCTTTCAGCTTCTCTGTCTCTTTCTCTGGCGTGCACACATACCCTAAGGCAAAATTTCTTCCAATAGAAAAAAAAAGAGAGAGATGTTCATTCTCTCCCTAATTTCCTATATGGCTACTGAATGTAGTAGCAGTTTTTTTTCTCATTTCTGAGTTTGCTTTACATCAAATATTTCAACTTATGAGATAAAATGAAAAAAATAGAAAAATTTAAAATTTTTGGAGTGATAATTTTTTTCTAGTATAGCTTATGAATTTGACAAATGCCACATTATTTAACTTTTAGAAGGAAAGTATTAATTATGATATTCTATATAGATTCATGGAAGATGTATTTTTGATAGGGTACCTAGAAAAATTATATGGGAAACATTCTTTGCTTTTGCCATGATAAGAAATATCTTCACCTTTGTCCACATGATTTTCAGATTTAACAAACAAATGCTCAGTCTTAATTTTAGATGAATAATTAGAAATTTTTAGCATAAGTGTATGCCATGCTAGATTTGGAAAATACTTATGATTAAAAACTTACCCGTGGTTTATATTAAATTCAAATTCAGCTGAGTACCCTGTATTTTGTCTGGCAAATTTACCTGGCAGTCAACTTTTCTAAATGCAACCCTATTCCACAGCTGTAGGAAACAGACCTGGAAGACAGCTATCTAGCATGATTATCTTCATCTTTTATCTTTCCCTGCCCTCCACACTTCCCTGCCTGCAGACTGTGTAGATGTTCCATGCCAGTCACAGAGTTGGAGTGGGTTAGGAAACCAGCCCTATGCTATAAATTTTTTTTTCAGTCATGGAGAAATAGCATGGGCCTTAGGCATGAATTCAAGGGTGCATACTGTCTTCATATATATTTATCTCAGTTGGATAATCTGTAAGTCTGCTTTCAGAAATATTGCAAAATAAACCTTTAATATGATTAAGAGGGAAAAGGAAAATTGAACCATTAAAAGCCTCCCTCATAATATGCTTATGAATATTAACTTTGATTTTGTATGTACTTTCTTTAAGAATTATTTTATTTAACTTTATTTTAATTTGACTAGAGAGAGACAGAGCGAGGAAGAGACAGAAAGTGAGAAGGCAAGCTGCCAGGTCCAGGACTCAAACCATGGTGGGCCATGTGGGAGTCCAGCACCCTTAACCTCCATGTCATTGGCCAGCCCCAGTATATACTCTTAAAAAATGTGTGAGGGCTATGTGTCTAACAGTGTATTCAATGCTAGTAGGTGTAGCTGGTATAATAAAGACAAACTCAGAGCCTTACCTCACCTGATTACAGTCTAACAAGGGAGGCTAATATAAGCTCGTGAATCAGTTATGTAGTGGTGCAACGTAGTAGTGAAGTGCCAAAGCTGGCCAAGAAAAGAACAAACGCACCATGGTCCGGAGATGTGGCTAATCCCTGCAGATGTGGGTGGACCTTCATGGATTGGTTCCATGTGGTGTAATGAAGACATACTGGAAATAGCATGAAGGAAAGCTGAGAAAGGACAGAGACACTTGAGGGTCAGTAGATAAGGCCTAGATGGAGGAGAGGATCCCTGTTGAGCCAACTGTGAGAATAAATTTGCACAGAGAGAATGATACAATATTAGGACAAGTTACAGACTTTAGAATTGGTCCTGTAGGTGCTGGGGAGCTATCGGAGAGTTTTGAATCATGGAATGACACGATGAAAGTGTTCTGGCAGCAATCTGAAAGCTGGGTAAAAGAGAAAAGAAGTGAATTTTGCACAGAGTAGGTGTGATTTGTTGTGCCCATTCACTCGGTGAGTCTGAAAGCCCACAGATGTTCTTACAGGCATCTCAGTGCATATAAATTAATAAATGTAACACACACACACACATGAAGACACACAGGGATGCATCTAACATTCACAGTTCAAAGCATGGTCTCTGCTTCTTTCCCAGAAATGACCCTTCACTGTGCTATGCGATCCCCAGGAGAGGCCTGTTGAAAACTAAGCGAGTTTCTTCCATTACCTCTGTGTTTTATGTGACCACATCTAGGTTAAGCTGTACACTGTGTCATTTTATTTCTTGATATTCTGTCATCGTTATAGGGCAGGGGGAGGGGTGGGAAACTACAGCCCTCTTTGTTCAGGAAGAGTGTTCTATTTTTATATCTTTAAGGTTCTGCACGGTTTCATGATTACAAATAAATTAGAACCAGAAAGAATAATTTCTGTTATATAATTAAAAATAGTTTTTCCAGTAACATGGTTAAGCGTCAAAGGGAACCCCGCTCTAGTCAGTTCCTAAAAAACCTCAGGAATGCAAAAGCCTTTTGTTGTATGCAAGTAGAAAAAAGGTTATTTTAAAAATATATATACATTTTAAAGGAAAAGCAAATAAATCTAGCATGGTGAAGTCTGATGTTTTCAATATTAAAAGGAAGTATATTGTAAATAACACATAGGTTTAAAGCTTTGTTCTAAAAAAGTTTCTCTGTGCTGAAAAAAAAAAAAAGTTTCAGGATCCTGAGAGAAAACATAATGAAAATAATGCTATTTTAAAAAATTCTTTGATGTCACAAATAGATTTCCTGTTCTTGTGGTACCTATAACTTTTTTGTTGTTATTGCTTACAGATTAATCTGTTTTAATTGTTAATTCCAGAGCCATTTCGGTTGTCTCTATAATAAAATCAAAACCAGGGTATGGAAACTGGATTAATTTCCAAAGTTGTCTCAAGTTTCTGATGGGCTTTGTCTAATCAAGAAGTTAATCTCTGGGACCAGCAGAAGTAATGGTTATGCTGCTGGACTCCCACGCAGTCCACCATATTTGAGTCCTGGTCCCAGCAGCTTAAAATTCATGCCGGGCGTGTATGCATGCATACCGGAAATCCCAAGAGGAGAATGCAGGAAAAGGGGTTTTGGGGAATCACTCCCCTGGGGAGAGTTAAATTATGGAATGACATGATGAAAGTGTTCTGGCAGGATTTTGGGTACACATGTCAGGCACATTTTTCAAGCTGCTGTGACCAGAATTCGAACTGTAGTCAGCCATGTGAAATCTGATTCCCTTAACTACAAGGCTACAGGCTCTCAAGGGATGATTTATTAGAAGAGATTTGACACCTCCTCTGCCCCAGTTGCATCTACTTTCATTCAGATTTATCCAGTAATTGAGAAAGGGAGGGGGGCGACATTAAAGTACTGATCAGTCAATTATTTGTGTACTTACTATCTTGAAAAATGTTGTGAAGGAAAATTATAGAATATTAGAAAAATCTAATAAGAGGAAACTTACATATGTTTGAGAATTCCTGAGGAAGTGATTTCAACTGAAATCAAATGATGAATAGGTTCTAGATGGCTGAGGGAAGATGAAGAAAAGGAAAGCGAACATTCCAGGCAGGTTAAATATGACAAGGACCTAGAGCAGGAGACTGACACATGGGACAAGAAATCTATAGCTGCATTGGCGCTCAGCGAGTGGTGAAGTGTCCCATTTTTCACAATCAGTTATTTCTTTTGTATCTTTGGATGTTTCCACGCCCATTGACTGTGGGCTTGGCCACATTATGTTCATATTCTATTTTTTGGACAATGAATAGACATGATTTTTAAATTTATGAGTTGACGCTTTAATTACAATGGCATGTCTTAGCTGGCACCTTCTTTCTCCTGCCCTCGCCTTAATATTACAGCATGCTCTAGATAGATATGTCCATCCCTTTGGCTTTCATCCTCCAGTGTGGTGACAGTGATGAGAATCATGTTGTCCTTACAGCCTAGGGAAGAGTCTCGGAGACTCAGCTGGCCCAGAGTTTTCATGTAATGTGAGTGACAATAACCTTATGGGGTTATCAGCCCCTGAGAGTTTGGGAGTTGTTTTGGAGCATCGTTAATTCAACAAAATCTGACTGATAATATTGTTCTTGCATGAAAATGAATTTTTTCAAGTGTTTCTGTTGATAGAATTCAGAAATTTAAATCAGAGAGAACATTTGTGTTTGGCATAAATATTTTATCTGTACACATAAGATCAGAGCTTGTGCTGTAATTTTTTACTTCATCACTACATTTTTTTGGAGAGGTTTTTGCTATAGGGCGTGTGCGCTCGCCAGATAGACAGAGAGAGAGAGACAAAATGTGAGAAATCACCCCCCCAGGGGGGATGGTCACGCGGCAATCCCTTCTCCTCCATTCTCCTTTTGGGATCTTGGGCACACACGCACACGTGCCTGGCCTGAGCTTTAAGCCACCGGGTTCGGGACAGCGAACCATGGTCGACAATGTGTGAGTTCAGCGACATAGCCATTACGCTAACTGCTGGTTCCCACTTCATCACTACTTTAAAAAAAAAAACAAAAAACTTTTTCTTGCTATAGGGTGTAGCACTTCCCACAGAGATTATATATATATAGAGAGAGAAGGAAAGTGAGAAATCACCCCCCAGAGGGGATGGCCACATTGAAATTCTTTCTCTTCCATTCTCCTCTCAGGATTTTGAGCATGCACGGACAGCAGCATATTTTCCATGCTGCCAGGTCCCAGACTCGAACCAGATACTCAGTTATGTTAGATTCGGCCACCATAACCACCGCACCACTTAGCTGGCCCGTGTTGCTACCTTTTAATTAGAGGAGAATGCTAACTCCTGAGATGTATCCTCACACTGCTTGCCAACTTTATTGCCATCTTACCCTAAATCCAAGATGACTTGCAATTTCAATATAGAGGAGCATTTAATTTATAAAGGCAGTACTGAAGGGCTATGAATTTACTACAGGATTGTCCTGTGCCAACAATATGTTAACAGTTCATAACAAGATGATTTCATTTAGACCAACTATCCTTTCACAAATTCCAAGTGTTTTTGCCTTGGCCACAGGTCCCGCCCATTGCATTACACTTCTGGAGTACAACAGTGATTAGATTGTACTGTTTTTTGAGACAGTTTTAGCATTTTATAGTATTTATTATTTAGTACGATAATAAATACAATTTCCCTTAAACTCACAGAAGCGCATGATCAAATTATACTGTTGTCCTTGAAGAGATCACTCAGGAAACTGGAATCTTTTAGAATAAGCACTGCGAACTTATCACATATGTACCTTATAGGGGCCCAAAAGAGACTTGCTGTCCTTCTGTTTTAACGACACACCTTGCCAACTGTCCTTGCTTTCTAGCTATGTTTGTTGCTACCTAATTGTCTTCTATGAACCTCTCTAGTCCAGTCTTGAAGCCACCGAAGAGCCTTGTGCACAGGGATCCTCAGGTCTGTAGGCTAGAAGGAAATAAAGGATGGAGTAAGATTTCTGAAGGGATGTCAGAAAAGATCATTCATTTGTGTATCATCTGTCTGGGGCAAATACCTGTGGTCAAGGTGAAGATCCATACTATCCAGTAATAATGTGGCACAGCTACCTACATCCAGAACAGAGGCATCCATTCATTAGAACAGAAATCGTCACCATTAATAGTGGATGCCCATCACAAGTGAAAACCTGCTAAGGCCTGCCAGGGCCTTCTAATTGAATATCAATTGTGGGAGTAATTTCTCAAGTGTTACAAGTGTGAAGGTTTAAGAAGGCAAGGGTTGTCAACATTGTATCAAATTATGTACTTATTTGTCTCTAGACTGGGAATAATTGATTTAAGAAGGAAACAGTATTTTGAACAAGCCTGACCATCATGACCTTAACCAAGAGATCAAGGTTAACTTCCCCAGTGTAAGTCATCTTCATCTTATGTCCCTCTGATGTGATTTGATGACAAGGGCACTTTACTTTTTTACGCAATCTTTCTAGAAACCTATAGCATCAATCTAATTCTCATTTCTCATGAGAAAAACATTGAACAGATGCAAATTGGCTATCCTTCTGTAAAATACCTGATCAATACTCTTCAAATATTCAAGATTATGAAAAACAAAGAAAGTTCACAGAACCGTCACAGACCATAGGTGTCTACGGAGACACAGTGAGTAAATGCAACATGGCATCTTGGAGTGTATTCTGAAAATCAGCAATTAATGGAAAAACTCGTGAAATCTAAATAAAGTCTGAAGTTTTGTTACTAGTAATGTAGTAATACTGGTTTCTTAGTTTTTAAAATGTATCATGGTAGATCAGAAATTTGGGAAACATGGAAACCAGGGTGTATGAGGACTCTGTGTACTATCTCTGCAACTCTTCTGTAAATCTAAAATTATTCCAGAAAAAAAAACAATTAGGAACAGATTATTTAAGCCCAGTTTAGGCTGCACTGGTAAGCTGCAGGTTGGGGCCACACTGAGACACATAGTCCTGGTCCATCTTAAAGACCAGGTGTGGTGATGTGTGCGTCTCGCTCTAGCAACTTGAGGAGACTGAGGCAGGAGAATCTTGAGCTAGAGGCTGGCCTGAGCAATGTATAGAGACCTTGTCTAAAAAAGAACTATTCATGTTGAAGTCCTGTGTGCACGTATATACCTGTGTATGTGTCTATGCATGACAGTCAATCAGTAGAGCTTAACGAATTATTGACGACTCCACAATATTGAATAATAAGTGATAACTATTTTTTAGTTTAATGTATATATTTTATTTTGGCCATTGTATGTGTGTGTTACAAATCCTTATGGTCTGTACGTGTATGTTATGTTATGTGGATCTTCACATTTTTATTTATTTTCATTCAGCCGTAAAATGAGTGTGTTTTAGAAAACCACTTATTCTGCGCATCAATAATTTTTCTGTGCAGGGACATGAACCAATGGACAGCCAGAGCACACACCTCCTTCTGTTTCCTACAGTGATTAAAAGAAATCACTGATCCAAAAACCCTAAAACCTGAGGCAACCACATCCACTGCTAATTCCAATGGAAGTCGAGAACCTCCTGGGAGGAACAGTGTCCAACATGGGGTTCTAGTTTTCTAGCAATAGTGTAAGAACACCTGAGCAAAGTTCTTACTTTCCTCTGGAGCCCCTGGATTTTATCTCTTGTGATGGTCAAATCATGAAGTCATAATGATGATAAATAGTATTTCAGGACTGTGAAAGTAAGTTGGGAGTGTATCTCTTCTGTAGTTATGATCAATAATTATAATTATGTCCTCTCTAATTTATCCTATAATTAGTATGAATAAGAAAATTTGTGAAACTAGAACTGGCTATTTGATGAAATGAGAAGAGAAATATGGAAGGCCATTATTACCTACAAAGCTTTGTTGCTCATCAAGTTCAATTTGGTATTGCTTGGAGACAAGAATGTCCTCGTGTTGAAGTTATTATTATACCAGTATCACCAGTGTATGGCTTTTTTAAAAAAAAAAAAAATCTCTATACTAATCTGGCCTGATATAAGAAAGCTACTGATCTATTTTTCATGTCTAAATAATTTCCAAAATAACTTAATATTTTTGTTGATAGTCCCAGAATTTTTTGGTCAATGCCCTTGTATTTCAGACAGCATTATAATACCAAACTAACCAGTAAATTCAGAAAAAAATAAAAAGCTCAAAAACAAAAAACACATTTATCACGTTGTTGGGTGTTGTTTTGACAAAATAACTTGATTGATGATGGCTCTCGTTCCAATCTATTGAGGAGTTGTGTAGAAAAGGTCTCATTCTGCCAAGCAACAGTTTGGGGAATTTTTTTCTTGAATGATTTGCCAATGTCTACAACACAGATATAGACAATTTTCTCATAATGCCAGACTTTTAGATAATGGCAGAAAAATTTACTCTAATCATCCCAAAATTTGGAATCATAAATGACAATTTGTTTATTTTTTCACTTTATATTCAATAATTTTACCTTGATCATATGTCTACAGGTTTTTATAGGAGATTCTAAATAAAATATAGCTGTGGACTAAGTTAGTTTTATTCAACTAGAAAAACCAAAAATTCAAGTATAAAGAAATTAAGACATTAATATCCATTATGACATCTAAAGTGCTTCTCAATTGCTAAAATTCACTAAACCGTGAAAGGATGATTATTCCTAATCATTATACATTGTGTTTAAATGGGTTGCTAAAAAGAATATTAATGTCACCAGCTTTTAATTTATTTTATATACATACTTTCTCAGAAGAGTATAAAGTCAAATATGGTCAAGATTTTTCCTATTTTGTTTAAGAAAATAATTCTTCGGTGAGAAACGTCTTCCCTGAAGAATATTAGCTTACTTCCTAAGGATGTGTTAGGCAATTTTTATTATTGTCTTTTTTTTCATTTCCTTCTCTTGGATTATGGGCTCTCAAATCTGATCCTTAATGCTCATATTCAGAAATGTGAGGCTGGTGAGGTATTATTATTTCTTATCCATACTCCCTGAAGGCATTACCTGCTGAGTTTTGTGGGACAGTGTTTTAGTGAGGCAGCTACACAAGAATGGGGGTCTTATGGTGGGCGTTCTGAGTGATGTGCTCACTCTCCCTTCTTCATGGGACTACTGCAATAAACTTTCAGGGGTTAGAATAAGGGAGAAGGGATAGAATGGAAATTTCCAAGACATTGCTAGCAATAAAATGCGTTAACCAGGACATTTTCCAGAGTTATCTGATTCTGGAGTGTAATAAATTCTCTGGTAGCATTCTGTGGAAAATGGTCTACAGTAGTGAGGGTTTGTGTTAATGGGATCTGGAACACAGGCAACAAAATGTTCTCTCTTTCTCACTCTTTCTTTTTTGTTTGTCCCAAGTGTAATCTTTGGTCAGAATTCTTGCTCCCGACTTCACCCCCGAGTCTGTTTTGAGAATGGGATTAGTGAAAATGTATTTTTTTTCCTTGTCTTTTTCACTCAAGGAGAGCTTCAGTAGGTAAATAATTTTGAAGGCAGTAAATTTTAAAATAGCTCAGTTTCATGTGAGCAAGGTAACTTTTTCTTCACTTTTTTTTCAGGTATTATTTTTCATTATCTCTAAATCCACTGTGATTTTTTTCCAGAAATTGTTTTCCAAAAATAAAAACATATCGTGCCAAGAACTTTGTAAAGTCATGTCTGAGGAACTCAAATGGAAGTGTCTTGATTCTGGCTCCTTGGGGATATGAGTAAGAGAGGGAACAAAAGATGAGTCATTCTGTCATTGAAAAGACTGAAAACTTACCAAATATTTTTTAAAACAGCAAATGTTATGACAACTTCTGGGAATATATAATGGAATTAATATACTCTGATTTTTAAAGTAATATACATTCATTATATATATTTTGAAACACAAAAAAGGAAAAAAAGAACCTCTTCAATCAGCCTCACAAAGAAAAATAATGTTAACATTTCAGGTAATTAAGGTAATTAAATTAAATTAATTACTTATATGTTGTTTTTGAAGAAAAACAAGTTTGTATATTATCTCTGGTTTGTTGCTACTTTGAGAAAAATACTTTATTTTTCTTAAAAATGGCCTTTAAAAAAATTTACCAGAGGACACATGTGCTCGTGTTCACTTTCAGAATTTCAGAGCCTAGCATATCTTGTAAGCTGCCAGGCCGGGATTCAAACTGCAGTGGGCCATGTGGGATCTAGCCACCTTAACCACCATCCCATTGACTGGTCTTCAATCGTCGTTTTGACAGATCTTAATAGAAAGTGGACAAATATGAAAGATTTATTGCTAAGCGAAGCAAGTCAAGCTATGAAAGAGAGACATTATATGTCTCCACTTAACACATAGAGGCTGTCCACACTCTGGTAGAGAATGAAAGACAGGAAGACATAAAAGCATTAAAAATTGTTGTGGACACTAGAGACAAAGTGGAAGGAGAGTGTGGGAAGGGAAGAGTCCAGGAAAGGAAATCAGGGAAAAGTAAGGAGAGAGAAGATATTTGCAGGACACAGGTATGGTTTGCTATCTGTTGATGAGGATGTGTATAGTATTCTCAACTGGACTGAGATGTGTATCATGCTGGGTAAAATCTCTTTATAATCTAAACAATGTATAGCATTGAATGTATGAATAACAATAATAAAATAAAATAAAAATGAAAAAAAAATTGAAATAAAAAAGTAGCTCTTGCAAATACATTTAGAACTCTTCAGAGTTTATTATGCCATTTAAAAATAGTGTCTTCTATTGGGACATTGGAAAGGTCATGCAAAAATGTGCCATGACTTTTCTGATAACCCCCAAATTCATTTGATATGCTATAATGATATGCAGTGATTGAATGTAAATAAATAAAATTAGTTAATTAAAAAATGTTTTTTTTAAGAAGAAATTATACATAAAATTTTGTACTATTTCTTTGGATATAGGATTTTGAATCTCAGTCCAATCACTATTATACACCCAGCCCATTCTAAACTGAGAAGTCAGAATTCTGATATTTGTCTTTTTAAAAACCAGTCAACAATACATCAAAGGAACATTGATTGGATGAAATAGAAACATTAAGAGTTTTGAGTAGATAGCCTTTATTCAAGATTATTTCACAGGTCTCATTATTTTATTTAAAATCATCACGTATCTGAGAGTCAGTAGGATCATCAAAGAATCAGTTTTTTACTATAAATATGAAGAATCTGATAGAATTCACCCAAGAATTCTACTCACTTTTCTCTTGGGACAGGTTGGAGGGAGAGGTGAGAGGAGTGGCGAAGTGCTATTGAGGCCAGAACTTTGGTCTGATTTTCTAGTCCAGCTTTTTCAGTGACCAGAGATTGAACTTCTAACGGAGCCAATTCTCTCAAAATACTTGTTTTTAGTCACAAAGAGAAACAAAATGAGGGTGCGGGAGTCACTCTAGATTCTTCAAAGAATACTAGCAAAATAATTATCCCAAGAGAGAAGCAGTAGTGTCATCTTTACCCTGAAAGAACCTATCTTAGATCATTGAACAATAGGAGGAAACTGCAATAAAAGGTGATAAATGAATCCACAAAAGTATATTACACACACACACACACACACACACACACAGTGGGAAAGCATTCATTAGACAAAGAACAGGAAATTCTGTCATTTGCTATAACATAGATGAACCTAGAGAACATTATGTTAAGTGAAATAAGCCAGACACAGAGAAGCAAATACCATATGCTCTCACTTACATGTGCAAATGTGTGATCCAAAAAGGTTGAACTCATGGAAGGAGAGAGTATACTCATGGTTACCAGAGGCTGGGGAATGAGGTGGATGAGGACTGGCGAGACATTGGTCAATGAATATAAAATTTTAATCAGAAAGGAGGAATAAGTTCTGACGTTTTATTGTACAACATAGTGACTACAGTTAATAATAACATGTTGCATAGATCAAAATAGCTAAAAGAGATGATTTTAAATATTCTCATCACCAAAAAATAATGATAATATCTGAGATAATGGATATGCTAACTACCCTACCCAGATTTGATCATTCCACAATGCAGTTGTATCAAAAAATCACATTATACTCCATAAATACATGTAATTATTACTTGTCTAAATGTAAAATTGGAGGCCAGTAGATGGCATGGTGGGTAAGGTATTGGACTCTAACATGGTTGACTGCAGGTCAAGTCCCAGATCCAGAAGCTTAAAAATCATGCTGGGGACATGTGCACATGTATCTGAAATCCCAAGAGGAGAATGGAGGAGAAGGGATTGTGGTGTGCCACCCCCAGGGGCTTAATTTCTCATTCTTTGTCTCTTTCTCTCTCCAGTGAGTGCAGTATTCTATGGCAAAAACCTAAAAACAAACAAACAAACAAAAAAGTTAAAACTCAAGACAAGGTGCAGACATTTTAATTTAATTGTGGGTTCTAGCAGTATCCTCCCTTTCAGCTAGGATTAACTGCTGAAAAGTAGCAGATGTTTGGTGTTTACTGGACATCTCCTGAGAAATCCAGCTGTCAAAGAGAACCTGTGGCTTCTGTACTCAGAGCACAGCTGGTGGCTGTCACCTTGAAGCAGCTGTTTCTAGTTTTTCTAGCAGGGAGTTAGCTGAAAGAAATAGCGTCTTGAGACTAGGACCAAAAACTTTCCCCTAAACAAAGGTGTGCAAAAGTTGGGTCAAGCATCAGGACCAGCAGTTGGTGTAATGACTATGTTGCTAGATTCACATGTAGTTGACTGTGGTTCGAGTCCCGGGCCCAGTGGCTTAAATTCACGATGGGTGCGTGTGCATGCGTGCCCAAGATCCTAAGAAGAGAATGGAGAAGGGATTGTGGTATGGTCCTCCCCCATGGGAGGTGATTTCTCACTTTCTGTTTCTCTGTTTCTCTCTGTCTTTCTGGCAAGCATACATGCCCTATAGCAAAAACCTCCCTAAAAAAAAAAAAAAAAAAAAGTTGGGGCAAGTAATAGGATTTATTGTAAATGTTTCATCCGGTAGTCTTTGGTGAACAAAGCCAAGTTTTGTCTCTTCATTTCTTTTAAGAAAGAGCCCTCGAAGAAGAGGAAGTCTTGAAGGGTTTAAGGTGTCTTTCTATCTAGGCTCAGAATATGCTGTGTAGGACAGTCAAAGGGTAGCTTCATCTTAATAAGTTAACTATCTACTTTAGTTTATATAACTATTGATGTGAATTATAATTGATTACAACAATGACCAAAACATGACAAAAGTGTCAGGGTCCTAAACTCACTGAAAAGATTTTGAAAAACTAAATAATGATATCTATTTTAAATTATCTTGAACAAAAGTAGGAAATGTAATAAAAAAGAAAGTATGGCTGGGAAGAATTTTTTCCCCCCATAGATGGGCTAGATGTCTCTTAAATGATCTGAGAAGACATGCATTAGCTTCCATATCATATGCCTAGAAAAATCAGAGATACGATGTCATAAGAAAGGAAAGATTAGACCTGGACTAGGTGCAAACCTGTCACATTAAAAATTATATTTTTATTTGAATACTAGTACATTTTTAAAGAAAAAGTGAGAACAATAAAATGAATCTTTTTAGTCTACCAGATAAGGCCTTCCGTGCTATCATTGTGAAAATCAAAAGATATTTTTCTAGCATGCTTAGAAGTGCTCAAATAAATACTAAGAAAACATCTTTTTTCCCCACCAAATGGCTGTTAAGACTTTCAACTTCAATCTTTAAAACATACATGAGTGTTTATATATCTACACCTTAAGGGAAAAGTTTTCACAACACTAACAAAAAATTTTTCATCTCTACTTCATTTTCACATTATTGTAACATGTCAGGTGTCTCTTGAAAGACCATTTAAGCTGCCAGATTACAATAATGTTGATTGTAGAGTCAAATTCTGAGTAGCTTAGTGATTATAAATCATTTAGTTCAAGCAAATCCTGAGGTATTTGCCTGTTTATACCGTTTGGGGCATGTTCTTATCGCAGCTTCATTTTTCTCCTCAGTTTTAGAGTGTTTTCTTCCCTCTTGATCAGCCTTTCTGCTTGCTTAGCTTTGATAATATAATTACTTGATTGCAAATAATTTTATGTGATGTGTCATGTGAACCAGAGGCTCCAAAATTTTGTTGTACCTCAGGATTTCCTGGACAAATTATTAAAACAGATTCACAGATCCCATCCCGAAGTTTCTGATTCAGTAAGTTGGAGTATGGATTGAAAACTTATATTTTTAATCAATTCCCAGGTCATGTTGATGCTATTGGTCTTAGAGTGGGGCTGCTATGACAAAAATATCATAGAATGAATGGCTTATTAACACAGAAATTTAATTCTCAGAGTTCTGGCGGAACAGGGTGCCGGGTGATTGAATTCTTGATGAGGGTCCTCTTCCTAGGTTACAGAGACAACTGTTTTCTTGCTGTGTCCTCAAAAAGCAAGCACAGGGCATGGGTGTTTATGGTATAAGGAGTACTATAGTTAGTTCTCTGGACTCTTCTTGTAAGACCACTAATTCCATTCACAAATTATGACCAAATTACCTCCCCAGGGTCTCCTCCAAATGCCATCACATTGGGATTAGGGTTTCAATATATGAATTTTAGAGTGGGAGGAGACACTAACATTTAGTCCATAACATGGTCTATGATCAAATTTAGCTAATTAGAAGAATCAATGGGAAATATTATCAAATATAGACTCCAGGGTAGTCTATTAGAAATTCAAATTTAGTTGAACTTATATAGAAGCAAGGAATCTGTATTTTTATTTATCTCCTCAGTTGATTCAAATTATCAGTGAAGGTTTGAGTTCTCACATTATACAACTGATAAAATTGAAATGCAGAAAAATTATGAGGATTCATCAAAAATACATAAAGAGCGAAGTGTTTCCTATTATGCCAAAATCTCTTTCTTGCAACTTACTGTTCCAATAGTCTTGGATATAATTAGATCAGTCTCAGATCAATTATCCAGAAAAGATACATCTTGTGTTTTGTAGGGGGTGGGTGGGTTCAGGTTATAATAAAACTCATTCCACTCTTTCTAGGAACTTCCAGAGTTGCAGATACCATATCCTCATACTTGCACCAGTATGCACTCACACACAGTGGTAACAAAAGCCAGATTTGTAATAAATGTTATTGAAGAAGTACAAAATAGTGAGTAGCTTTGGCATGATGAAACACAAATTCTTATGGTCTGTTTGTCAGACATTGTGATAGCTTTTCAGGGAGGTGGAAAGTATTGAGATGCAGCTTTCTGCCTAAAGAAAGCATAATATTAATACTACATAAAATACAACCAACTCTGTAGTGTATGTAAACACAATCCATAAAGATGGCTTGACTAGAACGCTATCAGAGAATAGTCATGGGATTGATTAATTTAGCTGGAATTTATGTGAATGTTTACAGAAAGGGTGATAAGAGGCATTTACACATATATACATGGGTTTTGTTTATATCTAGGTACTCTTCTGTTAGTCCCTCCTCTTAATTCATCTTTGCCTGATGAAAGAGGGGGCAGAGCAAGCACAAAAAAGTTCACCCTGGAAAATGAATTTTTCCAGAAGTTGGTAGTAAACTAATAAGGTACATGAAAGGAGAATTTATAATGAGGTAGTATTAGTAAAGGGAAATTTGAGCAGAGCCTAGTAAGAGGAATGGAATTTGGAAAATAATACTAGCATTTGCAACATTGTTAGTTATGCTAATTACTTTTTGAATTCTTCCCCCTTCATTTCATTACTACAGAAACTTTGCTCATTCTCTCAGTTCAAATCAAGGCCCTTAAAATTTTCTCTACTAGTGTTCATCAGCTCTGAGCATCAGAGTTAGCTCTTATGCTTACAAAATTAGAGATATTCTGTCCATGCTTGAAAGGTTTATATTCTGCAGCTTTGTATTTAAGATGCCCGGTGGTAGAACACAGAGGTTTTCAAATAGTGAGTTTTCATAGCTCATTTTAATCAGAAACATTGGCCTACCAAATGCCCAGACCCAGGATGAGTTATATATGCAATTGTTGAACTGTATACTTACCTGCAACCTAAAAGCCTAAAGCATCTGCAGAAATTTTATTTTCCTTATACATAGCTTCAATGTACATACTTAGAGCTCAGTAGTTCAAATCAAGAAAGAATTTCCTATATAAACATATTGAGGATAAGAAAACCCAATGAGCATTGGTGTTTGGGGGAGTGGAAACACCAAGCAAGATATTGTAATGGAGATTCAAAGTGCCCATGTGATTTTTAAGTCAAGTATTACTAATACCTAGCTTTCAGATGGGTTTGAACTCATCAGCCAAATTGAATGAAATGGCTTGAATTGCATAGATGTTCTAGAAAACCTTAGAAAATTAGGCTATCTTACTGATTCATATTGGATATTGAAGATTAGCCGTCCTTGAATATTGCTGCAGTTCTATGGTCTATGTTTTTGATAGTCCTATTAGTCATAGAACTTAATGTGGGATTATACTGTGGTTAGGGCACTTGATGACTTGTTTTGCTCTGACCACTTAGGGAGCACTTTTTTGTGAATAAAGTTTGCGTTATTTGTATGTACTCACAGATCATAATGAATTCATCTTTTAGAATTATAAATATAATATTTTAATCTCAGAGATATAATGTTCTGAAGAGTCACATCCCATAGCTGTATATTTAATTACGTTTTACTGGATCAAGACTTTATTACTAGGCACTCATTAACTCAATATTCAACTTCACTGTAGATGTGACTAAGAAATGATATTTTCTCATGGACAAAAGATGTGACATTGAAGGAAAAGCAAAAGTTAGCCATAATACAACGGCATTTAAAAATATTTTGTATGTAGTTTTCTCTGAGCTCTCCAAATACTATACTCTCTACCCATCCAGACCTTCCGTGAGAGGAAATTTGAGCATAGATGATATGCAAAAATGAATATTTTGGAATTCCTGTGAAAACAGTAGAGTATTAAATGTCATTCTGAAATATGTTTACAAGATATATTATGTGTGAGAATCATATCCTTATTGTTCATAGTATGGATCTCTCCATTTTATTACGTGAAAATCTTATGAACATGTATATCAAATATCATATTTCAGTGTCATATTTTTAAATAAGATTTTTTATGCTATTTACATTTTTAAATCAAAGTAAGTAAAAACCTACAAAACCCAAGATCAAAATTGATATTATATATGTAAACTTGAACTATTATCTGAGTTTTGTTATGTTGTTAAATATTGAAAAATAATGGAAAAAACCTGTTCCGAGCCAACTCAGGTAATTTATTTAAAGTAGCTAATTTAGTTCTCACCAGCACTGTAATGTAGATATTGTTATCTCTGTCTTTTAAATGAAGAACTTGAAGTGGCAGAGTAATTTACCCATTGTTGAATAAATAGCAGAATGGGCATTTTGAACCCAAGTCTTATTCCAGAATCTCTGATCTTAATTACTACGCTCCACTGAGAGAAGAATTAGTACACTTAACCCTTAGCCTTATGATTTAACCTGGGAGTGTGAAAACCCCTATAAGATGAGAATAAATTCTTCAATCGTGTAATGCTGAACAAAGCGTTTTAATGTTTTGTGTTAAAAAAAAAGAGAGAGTCTACCTGTCACATGGCAAAGTTAATTTGCTCAAATAGAAAAATAAATGTTTAAATGAGACAAAAAATATATTTGCCTCTGAATTTTGAACAAAGTAGAAAGCACACTGAACTTGGTTGGAATCAAGAAATCTGAATTCCAGACCCATCTCTACTCTATTTTTGGCTACACCTGTAGTTTTCTAATTATGCACCAAAGCACCATAGGACAGAGTGATGAATCACAAGGGTATTCCAAGTGAGATAGTTCACATTTTTTGAGGGTGACAGTAGATACCCATTGGATATTACACAAACTACTGGCTCAAGATGGTTCAAAGTTTTGACATTAGCTCACACTATGTTCCCTTCAATTATATAATATTTTTCTGAAGCTGTGTTTTTAACAGATGCTGTGATACTAAGCTAGTAGTACATAAAAATAAATGTGGAACAGACAATGAGGGAGCAGTATACAATTATTTCAAGGGGTATTTTGGAATCATGCAATGCCTAGCAGAAGCATATATCCCATTAAATAATTGGAGTTAAGAATGAGGTGAAGATACCATTCGGGATAAACTACTTAACAAAAGAAACTAGTCATTTCCTTCCTTCCTTCCTTCCTTCCTTCCTTCCTCCCTCCCTCCCTCCCTCCCTCTCTCTCTTTCTCTCTCTCTCTCTTTTCTTTTCATTTCTTTTCTTTCTTTTTCTCTTTTGTACTATTGGTACCATTTTAAACTCACTGAGAACCCAGGTCCTTCTGAATGGAGAAAGTTTAGAATTATTTAGAGTAGAAGTGTGATTTTCAGTATATTGAAGCATTTTCTTTTTCTTTTTTTAAATTGTGACTTCTGGTTTACATATTGTTGTATTTTTTATTTTTTTTTCTTTTGCCTTAGGGCAAGTACACTTGCCAGAAAGAAAGAGACAGTGAGAGGGAATGTGAGAAATTACCCCCTGGGAAGATGGCCATGCTGCAATCCCTTCTTCTCCATTCTCTTCCCAGGATCTTGGGCACCCATGCACTTGAACCCAGCACGATTTTCAAGCCACTAGGTCCAGGACTCAAACCATGGTCGGCCGTGTGGTAGTCCAGAGACATAACTGCTATGCTATCTCCTGGTCCCTGTTGTACACCTTTGTGGAGTAGAGCAAGTTTTTATTCAGAACATGCATACTGTATATAATAATAAAATCAAGAGCATAGACGTACTCATCTTATTCATAATGTTATGTTGTACGTATTCAATATTAGTTCGACTAGTTATTTTTTTAAGTATATATGAATGGCATTTTTTACTCTGCTGTAGCACTTTGTTCTATAACTTATTTTACTTTATTATATACATTCTTCTGTTAGTCATTTTCTCTTGGACTCTCCCAGCCTCCCTACGCCCAAGCAGCTGCTAGTATCTAGCATTACTCTCTACTCCTATGCTGAAGTCCTCTACTAAACTGAAGTCCTTTAGTTTCCACCACAGTGTATGGACATTCAGTATATGGTAAGTGGGGGGCATAATTTGTCCACCTCTAATATGCTTTAACGCTCATTGGCATTTAGTTGTTTATAGTATTCCCTAGTAACCTTTTGTATTTCTGAGATATCTGTTGTAATGTCTCAGTTTTTGTTTCTGGTTTTAGTTATCTGGGCCTTTTCTCCATTTTTCTTGGCTATCTTAGTTTTAAATATTGTTTATTTGCCCTCTCAAAAAACTAGCTTTTTATTGTGTTGATTGGGGGGGTGTTATATTGCTCTTTTAATTTCTTTCCTTTTGTTAGCTTGGGTTTTACATGCTCTTGTTTTTCCAATTCCTTGAAATGCATCATTAGGTTGTTCATTTGGCATCTATTTTTTTTTTTTTTCAACCATGAGCACTAACTGCTATAAACGTTCCTCTTAGTCCTGTTTTCACAGTATCCAAACTTTGGGAGAGTTGTATTTTCATGACTTTTTTCAAAAGCTTTCATATTTCTTTCTTTTTTTAATTAAAAATATTTTAATTTATTTTATACATTCAGTCACATACATTACTTAACTTATAAAGTGAATATTCTAACATGAATACATTTCTCACCAGTCTAGTTGGAAATACTCTACGGGTTATCATCAACAGATAATAACCAATTTCTTTGTCCCATAAATGTCTTGCCTCTCTATTTTTCTCCTTAATGTCTTTCCTTAGGCTCTCTTCCTTCTCCCTCCCTCTTCCCCAACTGTACCTGGTATCTATAATAATTTTCTTTTTTTAAATATATTTTTACTTCAATTTCTTTTATACATTCAGTCACATATATTACTCAGCTTGCAAAGTGAATATTCCAACATGTATACATTTCTCACCAGTCCAGTTGAGAATATTATACATATTATCTTCAACAGATAATAACTATTTCTTTGTTCCATAAATTCTTAATTTCTTTAGTAGTTTTGAAATTGATTGTTTAGGAGCATGTTGCTTAGTTTCCATATATTCGTATATTTTCAAAAGTCCTTTTTGTTGTTGAGTTCAAGTTAAATGCATTGTGGTCAGAGAAGTAGCTAAATGTGATTTCTATTTTGAGGCTTCTTTTGAGTATTATTATGTGGTCAATCTAGAGAATGTTCCATTTGAAGCTGAAAATAAATGCATATTCTGTATTTGCTCATTGAAATGTAGCACTTTTTCTTGGCTTTAATTTTCTTACCTGAGAAATCAAAAAGCTAGAAGAGATAGCTCAAATTTGAGCTTTATTTTAACAAGAAATGAGTCTATCACCAGGTAGAAAGTAATTTAAGCAACTTTGAGAGTTCTGTATCTCATAAGTCTTTTGGTTTATCTTAAATATTACCTTAAATTGGGAAAAACACAGGTTGTAGCTATCTTACTGAAGGTCCTTCAAATATATCTTAAGCAAAATCTTCAAAATTACTTAGCTGTCTTTTTAAGAATTATTTTAATTTTATTTATTGTTATCATTTTAAAATTTGACCAGAGAGAGACAGAGAAAGAGAGAAGGGAAATGAGAAAGAAAGCCACCAAGTCTGGGATTCAAACTGTGCTTGGCCATGTGGGAGTCCAGTAACTTAATCACCACACCACCTGCCACCTCACCCCCAAATTAAGTAACCGGTACTTATACATTAGTTAATCATTTCAAAATATATCTTACCTGCCTATTTACAGATTCATGAGATTTTTGTTCATTTTGCTTTGATTTTGGCATTTATTTCTTTTCTCCATTTGTATTAACAAGTAATACATTACATTAGGGAATTCCCAGAGTAGATGAACAAGTGCTGGAAAATCTAGAGTATTTGAACCACCTAAGAAAATGTTGCTGCATGAAAATATGAAATAAAAAACAAGTAGCTCACTGTTTTAAATAAAAATTCTGGCTAATAGCCACACCACGTTTGCACTCTTTCTTTATTGCCAGCTTACACAGACATGTTCAGTTAGCAAATCTTTGAATGTGTGTCTAAAATACAACACTCATTAGACGGAAAAGCAATAGGCTCTAATTAAGCACCTATCAAGTAGTTGCTGATTGATTCTTTACCTGAAGTATCAAAAGTTTGTGTTTGCTTAGTTGATATGTTATTGGCTAACATATGAGCAAAAAATATGTGTTATGCTACAGCTAAATGATTAACATATCTTTGTTGGCAATACCTTAAAGACAGGAAGTTATAAAATATTTGTGAGATATTCATATTCTTGGGTTTGTGAATATAGAAATACAGGAAGGAAATATCTTCTATTTTGGACAACCAATAATGGCAGAATGGCTCACTGAAAAGACTGTGCACTCTTGCAGAGAATGTACTTATTGCATGTGTGTTCAGTTAAAACAGACAAACCCAAAACACCACGCAAACACACACACACACGAAACTAAAAACAAACAACCCCCTAATTGCCCATCATTGATTTAATTCTGTAGTAAAGTACATGCATGGAAACAAGTCATTCAAATTTTTTGGGCCACATGACCATAGCTCTGGTGTGAATAAAATTGTGTAATTTCTGAATAAAATTGTGTAATTTCAACAAATACATCAGAGTTTAAATAGTTCCAATGTTAACAGTAATAAATGTACTTCCTCTAAAGAGTAAAGAGAACACTTGATGCTTCAAAATGAAAATTGAGACTTATAAATATATGAAACCTTGGAGACCATCTACTGTTTTTAAAAAAGTGGATGAATATTATGGCCTTAGTTGGAAGACAGTGAGGGTAGCAATCCTGGAAACACATCAGCAGTTATTTTTGTTTAACAAGTATGCTGAAGTGGCAGTCCTGCCTATTTTTGCGAGTACTGTAGTTTATTCTAGTATTTGCATACATTTGCATAATATACTAACTACAGCTGTAAATTGATGGAATTAAGTGTACTGCTTTTTTTGTTGCTGTAAGAAATTACTATAGACCTAGTGGATTAAACAATATACAAACTTATTATCTTACAGTTCTGGAAGACAGACTTCTCAGTGGACTAAAATCAAGATATCAGCAGGGCTGTGTTTGTTCTGAGGTTCTACGTTAAAATATGTTTCTTTACCTTTTCCAGCTTTTCTAGAGGCTATCCTTATTACTGTCCCATCTTAATGTCAGTAATAGCCTCACTTCAGCTTTAGTTTCTGTAGCTACATATTTTACGACTCTTTTGCCTTGGTTTTTACCCCATTAAAACCCTTGGGATTGCATTGACCTCATCCAGCTCTGCATAATTCCTTTTTCCATGTAAGGTAAAATCTTTGAAGAAGGATTACCATATCATTCTGTTTACCAGATTAAGGATACCTTGCTTCAGTTAACAAATGATTTTAGGAGGTTGTATGCAATTTAGTAGATTAATTCTCCTTAGTTTTCAAAAAGTTTATTTTATACATAATAGAGAGTGTGGGAGCATACATGCAAGAAAAAGAGAGAGAATGAGAGACCCTTGACAGGGTCTGGTAAATCCATAAGTCTCCTTCCCCCAGGCCTCTACCTTGTCAAGATCTTGGGCTGGTATGTTTGAAATCAATTGGGCAGGGATTCAACAATGTGGTTGGCAAATTGTGCCACAGAGGCTGGGCCAACTGCCCTTATTTAATAGAATGCAAGCTTACATTTGGTAGAATAATTATAAATAGGACACTAATTGGTTTTTTTATGTATTTCTTTAAATGCAGTTGTAAGTTACATCAAAAATACTAAGAAGAAATTTTTTACAAAATTTAAAAACTATTTGAAAATAATTTTATTTATTTATTTATTTATTTAATTTTATTTGAAAATAGTTTTTAAATCCAACATTTTTATTAGATTGAAGAGATGACCTTGAATAACTTGTAGGGACCAGAGAATGGCATACTGTGGTCTATAATATAGAGAAGTTTGATTTTTTTCCCTAAACGTAATTGGGAATACTCTAGAAAAGTAACACAGAAACAAATGAATTACTATAAATCAATGACCCTGTTTGATCCTTTCTCTTGCTATTTCCATCAAGACATCTATCACTCTGTTTTCTATTGATTTACTTTATGTCTGATCTTCCTTGAATTTTATGTTCTTTATCACTGTAATGCCAATGCCTAGAAATTTCTTGACATGTTGACTCTTAGTAAGTTGATTTCTGGAGGTGAGGATGGATAGAGCTTGTTGATGAGTTTCAGGAGAAGAGATTTTTTAAAAAAAAGTGTTCGAAGTAAATTTATTTTCCTGAGAAAATGGATAAAAATGATACAATATTCCTCAGCTGAAGAAAATATTCAAGTCACAAACATAATTTAGTTTGGAAAACAGGAAAAATGAGTTTTAATTGAAGCATATAAGAATCAGAATAACAATAAAACATTCAAGGGACAATTGTTCTGTAGCAAGTTGAAGAAGAGAGACTCTACTGGAGTAGAGTGAATCTTATTCCCACAGAACACCATTCCATTGAGATTTAATAGGTGTCCTGCCAAAGAAAAGTAAGAGAGGTGACAGGTAGGCTCTCAATGAATTGTTTTACTTCCTTTTCACATCTTCATTTGTATCTGTATTAACTGTTCTGTTTTTTTTCCCTTTAGTATGTCTTTACAGCTAATTTTCTTTCTTATAAGAATGATTTAATGTAATCATCTTATCTCAAAAACTATGTATTTTTATATGACCTTTTAGTTTATTGTCTGTATTTAAATTCTAGCATGTTCATTTGACTAATTTTCTGCTTATATCTTACTTTAAATACAATACTTTAATTTTATCCTTCATTGTTGTTGTTCTAGGCAATCAAAATAGAATGTAAGTATATTACAGACATCTGGAAGGACTACCTTAGGAATCCCCACAGTCTAAATGACAATGGTTGATATTTGGCCTCTCTCATTCCTATTACCACCAATTGACTTCATATAGTTTTCCAGCTTCCTAGTTCCAATATTGGTAATAATAAATACAAATGATCATGGTAAAAGCTGTGTTTTTATGTCTCTTGTTTTCTATTGTAAATATCAGTAGGTATTATATTGAATTACATTTCTCTGCAAATTTATACATTGAAGCCCTAATCCTCCATTTCACTTAATTTGAGGATAGGATCCTTAAAGGAGGTAATTAAGGTTAAAGGAGATCATAGGAATGGATCCTAATCCAGTGTGACTGATATTCTAGATCAGGACACCTAAGATACACATGCACAGAGCAAAGAGCATGCAAGGATACAGAGAAAAAATGGTCATCTACAAGCCAAGGAGAGAGGTCTCAGGGGAAAACAAACTTGCTGACATCTTAGTCCTGAACTGTCAGCCTCCAGAACTGTGAGAAAATAAATTTCTGTTACTTAAGCCACCCAGCCTGTGGTATTTTGTTTCATTAGCCCCAGTAGATAAATATACCAGAATTCTAAACTTACTGCTGCTCATCAGGCTTTCCATGACAAACATAGCTTCCCTTCTAACCTAATGACAAAACTAGGTACCGAGTTCTGTCTCATGTAAAGGGCAAGGAAGTGTAGTATTCCTGAAGAGCAGAGAGGACTATCAGGAAAATATGGAAAGACTTGGAATAATCATGAAAAAAGTATCAGGAAATAACTACGCGTGAATTAAAAAAAATGTTTGCGCCAAAATAAACATATTTTAGTTCCATTTTCCTACAAATATTTGGAAGCTCCCTTGTAATATGTACTATGTGCCCAGCTGTTAGTTTATTTTCTTAACAAATTGCTATGATTTCTCACCCTCTGTATAGATTTCTCTCTAAGATTTAGTTTCCCACTGACTTGCACCCATATTTGATTTTACTTACCCACTTCTAGAATGTAAGTGTCCTATAAGTGGTTATTTAGTACAATTCCTTTATAGATAACTTGCTCTAGGAAACCTACTCAATTTCACATCATAAAAATGTTCATAATCATAACATTAAAATTATAATTATAGGACCAATCAGTGGGATGGTGAATAAGGTAGTTGGATCCCACATAGCTGACTTCACAGTTCGAGTCCCGGATCTGGTGGCTTGAAAAACATGTCAGGCGTGTGTGGGTTCCTCTTCTCCTGAGAGAAGAATAGAGGAGAAGATATTGTGGCATGGCCATCCCTCCTGGGGCAGGAATGATTGATCACTTTCCATTATCTATCTCTTTCTGCCTCTGTCTCTTTAGTGAATACACATGCCCTATAGCAAAAACCTTTAAAAATTTTAATTACTATAAAAAGAAATCACTCTGAAGAGCTGGTGGCATGATGGTTAAGGTGGCTAGATCCCATATGGCTGACTGTGTAGTTTGAGACCTGGGCTTGGTGGCTAGAAAAGGTTGTTGGTCGTCTATGTGTGTGTCTGTATGGGTCCAAAATCCCAAGAGGAGAATAGAGAAGGTATTGTGGTGTGACCATTCTCCTAGGGGACAACATCTCACTTTCTGTGTCTCTGGCAAGCACACATACCCTATAACAAAACTAAAATAAAAAGAAATAAATAGAAATCATGTTGATAATATGTAGCCTTGATGTGACAAAATGACACTCTCCCTGATCTTCCTACTCAAAACCTATAACCCATCTAGTCATGAGAAAAACATGATTCTATAAGGAGGAATGCTCTAGTCTACCTGGCCAGTACCCTCCTCCAAAGTTATAAAAAACTAGGAAAATTATAGCCATAAAAAGTCATTAAAAAACTAGGAAAATCTTAGAAATTGCCTCAAAGAGAAGCCTAAGGAGACATAATGACTAAATGTAAAGTAGTGTACCAATAGAATCCTAGATGTTAGGTAGAAACTAAGGAAATCTAAATAAACTATGGATGTTAGTTAATAATAATGTATTGGGACCAGCAGTTGGCATAATGGCTATGTCACTGGGCTCCCATGTAGTCGACTGTGATTTGATTCCTGGACCTAGCCACTTAAACTCGCGCTGGGCGCGTGTGCGTGTGTGCCCAAGATCCCAAGAGGAGAATGGAGAAGGGATTGCGGCATGGCCATTCTCCCTGGGGGTGTTTTCTCGCTTTCTGTCTCTCTCTATCGGTCTGGCGAGTTCACGCTCCCTATAGCAAAAAACAAAAACAAAAACCTCTCAATAAAAAAAAAGTAATGTATCAATATTGGATTGTTAATTGTAACAAAAATACTATACAAATCTATTATGTTAATAACAGGGAAGTGTACTTTCTTTACTACAGGATCAAGTTTCCTTTACATCTATAATTGTTCTTTAAACAGTACATTAATGTTAAAATGATTAAAAGACAAAATAGAATTGCTGATTACTGCCTATGAAAGGTGCTTTTGTTAATCTTAGTTCTGGAAAACATCTGCACATCCTATATGAATAACAATCATCTAGAAAGTTATTAGAATAGACACTCATATTAGAAAACAAAATCCCATAATTTCAAAGTTTTAGAAACTTATTTTTCTCTTTCATATAGCAATCGTACTGGCATATATAAGACTGGGTGCAATAATTTGATCTTATTTAATGTTATAGTTATTATTTTGAATTATCTGTACATATAAGAGGAATTTTTTTCTTCTTATACCAATTTAACAAGCTTTAAGATCAACATGTTTCATGGCATATATATATATATATATATATATATACAATGGCATATATATATATATATATATACATATATAAATAAATATAAATAGATTTATATAAATAAATACATACATATACAACACATATTTATTGGGTTGTTGGAAAAATCATGACATAGGTTTCCATGTTTTACTATGCAAAAATGCATCGTGATTTTTCCAACGATCCAACATATGTAATTTTTGCCAAGATGCATGCAGATTTTTTAAATATTTGGTGTCAATTTGGCAATCTTTTGAACTTTATATATCTTCTGTGCACCATCAGCTGGCATCATAATTTTAGAAGAGTTGATAATAGGCTTCGCAATCTTTCTACTTTCTCTCACCTTTCATAAGAAATAAATTTTAATTTCCTGGGGCCATTTAGGGAGTAGTTGTGTAAATCAAAGAGGAAAACAAAAACACCTGGCTAAATTAGTCTATGAGAAAAACCTGCTAAGGTTGAATGGCAGTTGGATAATCTCAGTGTCTCTTAGAACACCATTTCCATGTGATTTAATAGGCGTTTTGCCAAAATCTGTGGTTATACTCTTGGGGAAGTCTAGGTTTGACAAAATAAAATGGTAAATGTCTCTAAGACTTCTTATAATGTAGTAATGTAGTTTGTGAATTCTCAAGTTCATATAGTTTTCCAAGCTTTTTTTGACTATAAACCTTTTTTTTAAAAAAAAGAAAATTTATAATATAATCTTACAAAACAAATTTCTATGCAAATCTATTTGGGGAAGTTTGGTCTAGGTAAATGTTTGAGTCTGATCTCATGACCAGCAGCATCAGTGTCACTTAGGAAATTGTTAGAAATGTAAATTTTTATGTACTGTCCTAGACCTTCTGAATCAGAAAACTGTTAGTTTGGGGACCAAAAATCTGTTTTAATAAGGCTGGTAGGTCTTTCTGATGCATGCTAAATTGGAGCACCATTAATGCAGGAGAGTCTCTCTCACATCTTGAATTTAGAGACTAATGTTTCTGAAATTATACAATAAAACCCTTAAAGAACAATTGTTCCTTAAAAGATTTGTATCTTCAGATGGGATAAAAGGCATTCCTTCACCTTTGAAAGAATTGTATGTGAGCTTTTAGCACTAGAATTTGATCAACGATATACATTGATTAAAACGTCTGAGATGAAGCAAAAGAACTCCTTGCTATACAGTTAGCTGGTTTTCGTTCAGTGTCGGATGAACGAGGTGTATTTCATTAGATGGGATATGAGAGCAGGGTGACATTATGGGAAAAGACGTAGATTGCTGTGGACTCTGAGAAACACTTTTAAAGCCCTCAACTTATTTAATAAATATAAAGAAGATACAATAGATTGGTAGTGTGAAATTTGTGTAATTAAGTACTATTATAGTAATAGAGGATACTCCGGGTTGAGACTGCTTGGGTTTCAACCCCAGCTCTGTCGAGCATGTTATTTACTCTCTGTGCTTCAGTTTCTTGTCTGTAGAAGGGAGATTAATATACCTCTCTCACAGGATGTTATAAAGATGAAACAAATAAATTAATATTTTTAAGCACTTAAAACAGTGGATAAATTCAGTAAATATTAAGTTAATAAAAATCAAACATGAATAGTATCAATGTCAGTTAGTCTTATGACTGTGATCACAGAAGGCTTACCTTTGCTTATTTTAATGAAGGTACAATTGCTATCATCTTTATTATATTTTAATGTATATTAAACTAAACATGATTAAATAAATTTCAATAACATTGAATGTTGTGATCGGAGTGCTCATTCATTCCTTCCCTAAAAGTATGTTAAGTGCTCACTATTTAAAAATAGTTTCCTTGACCCGCCAATGGCATGGTGATTGAGGCAGTTGGATCCCACGTGACCAACTGTGAGGTTTGAGTCCAGGACTGACAGCTTGAGAGGCACTCCTGGTGTGCGTGCATGTATGCTAAGAATCCTGAGAGGAGAATGGAGCAGAAGGGATCCCAGTGGGTCTTCTTTCTGTTTTTTTTTTTTTTTCTTCCTCATTCTCTATCTCTGTGCTTCTGACAGCCACACATGTCCTATAGTCAAATAGTAGTAGTTCAAGTAGCTGGATCTCACATGGTCAATCATGCGGTTCTGATCCTAGACCCCGGAGTTTAAAAAACATGCCTGCAGATGGTGTAGTGAACTCCCACATGTCTAACTGCAGTTCAAGTCCCAGACCTGGTGGCTTGAAAATCACACCAGGTGCATGTGCAGGTATGCTCAAGATCCTGGGAGAAGAATGGAGGAGGATTGTGGCGTGGCCATTCCCCCAGGGGTGATATCTCACTTTCCTTCTCACAGTTTCTATTTCTCTCTCTCTTTGGAAAGCACAAGCACTCTAAGGCAAAAGCTTCTTTAAGAAATAATAAACAAAACAAAACAAAAACATGCTGGTGCATGTGCGAGCAGGCCTGCCCAAAATCCCTAGAGGAGAATGGAGGAGAAGGGATTGGGATGTGGCCATCCCCCCTAGGTGGTGCTTTCTCACTTTCCCACTCTCTTTCTCACTTTCTGTCTCTCTCCAGAACATACACATGCCCTATAGCAAAAAACTAAAACTAAGCTAAACTAATAAAAACGCATTTATAAAGTTTTGTTGTTTTGTTTTGTAGGAGAGAGTGCATACATATGCATGAGAGAGAGAGAGAGAGAGAAAGACAGACACACTTAATATGATTTTATGCCACAACCCCCTTCCTGAGTCCTTCAGCCCATCAGGATCTTAGGCACATGCACCGGGCATGTTTGCAGGTCAGCTCAATATCCAGACAGGCGGTCGGCCATGTGCCTCCCAGCACTGCAGTTCGGTATGCTACTGCCTGTGCCACCGAAACTGGGCCAGAGAAGTTTCAACTAATTGGTTCTGAACTTAATAAAATGAATTTCTTTTCTGTATTGAATTACTGTTATATAATCTGGTTTACTATTTTTATCTTATTTCATAGAAATTTCATTTCTTTAGTTATGAGTTTCCACATTTACTGATCAGAGAAGACTTAATTTTCAAGAAATTTTAAGTTGTAAATATATGGGACAGAAAGATAATATGTTGTAATTTAATTAAGAATATGTATGTTTAGTAAACAATAATTTGAGACAAAGTAATTCTTGGTCAGAAGCTAAACTTTAAATGGCACTTGGAGAAATAAAATTAATTTACTCATGTGGACCTCATTTAAAAATTGTTTGTGCATCCAATATCTAGCCAATCACTTATTAAAATCTCTTTTAAGAGCAGAACTAAAAAATAGTTCTAAGATGAAGCTCAAATATTGAAGTAAACATTAAACAGAATTCATGTGTACATTTCATTTAGTATCAGTCTCTCATTAGGTTCTAAACTTGAATATATAATTTTACATATATGTGCACTAACTTTCTATTCAATGCCAAACACATTTACTCAATTAATGATTAAATCTGAGCCACACCGCTATAAAACCAAAGAACTCATAAGTATAGTCCTTGTAAATTTTTATTTTTAGCTTTAGAGCTTGATTAAGAACTTATTATTTCCACATTGCCTAGAATAGTCCATCTATTTACATTATTTATGTTGACAGTTCTTGTTTTTTGTTTATATCATAATTCTTATCTATTTCTTCTTTTTTTATTAAAAGTTTTCTTTTCTGAACATATATTCTTTATGCTCCTAACCCTGCTGATTTTAAGTAACCATGCACCCTGTTTTCAGAACAATTAAAAAAAGAGTTTGCATTATTTACATTGGGGTTCTGTCTTAATTGGTGGGTATAAAAGTGATTCATGGATGTTTTGTTCAGTTTCAACTTTTGTTCATGCCTTTCTTCTTAACTCTTTGCCTTTTGCAGCTATATCCAGAGTTCTATGTTAAGTCCTCTTTCTGAACGTTGTGTTCTCATTGAGCCCTTCCTTTTTTCAAAAGGTGATAATGATTAGTATTTCATGAATAGTCTCTTATAGTATTACTTGATTATTTCAGGTGTGAATGTCTCCCTCCCAAATGTTTCATCAGGCTACTGTGAGCTTCTGTGCTGGTCAATTTTATAGACTCAATAAAATAACACTCAGAGTTTTTTGAATGACAGATAAGAGAGAAGAGAATGGCCTTTGTGAACAAACACGTTTTTATTTACCCACAAAAGTGTTTATCTACTATATACCAGTCAAGTACTTTTCATTTATTAATTTACTAGGTTTTTATAATAAATCATCTCTGGAGTTGGAATTCTTGTTTCCTATTTACTACCTATGTAATCTTGGGCAAGTTCCTCCTCAGACTGTCAATATTCTTTTTTTGTTTGTTTGTTTGTTTTTGAGAGGTTTTTGCTATAGGGCACGTGCACTCGCCAGAAAGACAGAGAGAGACAGAGAGACAGAAAGCAAGAAATCACCCCCCCCCAGGGGATATGGCCACACTGAAATCCCTTCTCCTCCATTCTCCTCTCGGGATCTTGGGCACGCACGCACACGCGCCTGGTGTGAGTTTAAGCCACTGGGTCTGGGACTCGAACCGCGGGAGTTCAGTGACATAGTCATTATGCTAACTGCTGGTCCCTCAATATTCTCACCTGTAGTATGTTGACAATCTTCTCAAAGCACTTGTTCTTGGTACAAAGTAAGCATTTCTTTTCTACAATATATTCTAAAAAATGGTTATGGTTACTGAAGACAGTATGGTAAGGGGGTGGGAGAAGGGGGAGAGTGTGAGGAAAGAAATTAGGGAAAAAAATAGAGGCAAGACATCTATGAGACACAGAAATGGATTGCTGTCTGTTGATGATACTGTGTATAGCATCCTCAGCTGGACTGGTGTAAGGTGTATTTATGTTGGATAAATTCACTTTACAAGCTGAGTGATGTATAGTGATTCAAGGTATAAAATAAATTAAAATGATTAATTAATTTTAAAATAATCATTTTTCCCTAGAAACCATTAGGTATATAGAAACCATTAGGTATCTGGGACTCGAACCGCGGGAGTTCAGTGACATAGTCATTATGCTAACTGCTGGTCCCTCAATATTCTCACCTGTAGTATGTTGACAATCTTCTCAAAGCACTTGTTCTTGGTACAAAGTAAGCATTTCTTTTCTACAATATATTCTAAAAAATGGTTATGGTTACTGAAGACAGTATGGTAAGGGGGTGGGAGAAGGGGGAGAGTGTGAGGAAAGAAATTAGGGAAAAAAATAGAGGCAAGACATCTATGAGACACAGAAATGGATTGCTGTCTGTTGATGATACTGTGTATAGCATCCTCAGCTGGACTGGTGTAAGGTGTATTTATGTTGGATAAATTCACTTTACAAGCTGAGTGATGTATAGTGATTCAAGGTATAAAATAAATTAAAATGATTAATTAATTTTAAAATAATCATTTTTCCCTAGAAACCATTAGGTATATATAAAACATTAGGTATATATATATATATATATATAATATATATATATATATATATACATATATATATGCTCACACACACACACACAAGTGATAATTGAGTGTAGTTTTAACACTGCTACAGCTTTCATTCATAAAAGGTCTGAGACAACCTGCTGATTGGCTTAATGGACTACTAGTTAGATTTGATTAGGGAAAGGAAGAGAGTAATCTCACGGGAAAACTTAAAGTAAAAGTATTAATTGGCCAAGAAGAAAGCCAAGTGTTCTGTTTTTTTTTTTTTTTTGAAGCTCTTTTGAAGGGAACATAACCCAGAGTGGTGTTGGGGAAAGGATGCAGCATATACACACCCTATGAGAGGAAGAATTGGTGGATACAATATGGCTTCTCCAGAGAACACAACCCTGGAAGACAACAGAATCAGTCCTGTTCAGCATTTCTGTCCCTTATTCGTTTTTCTCAGGGTGTAGCCCTGCAAAGATCTAAGACAGCCATTGAAGATTTAGGAAACTGGTGAAAGCGGATAGTCTATACCACGGACCTCTTGTCTATCATAACGTTCTATGGGGAGGTTAGCCAGAGCAGGGGACAGGAAGGTAATTTTAATCAATGTCAGAATCCTGGAATTATGTGACAGTGTATTCTTTATTACCTTAAGAGAAAAGATTGGTAGTGACTGTAAAACCTATAAATACAGCCCAAACTTTTCTTTAAAGGAAAGAGCAAGTCTTGGTACAGATTTCAAGAACAGTGGTAGAGAAATAATAAAATTGTTTTCTTTTTTTACACTCTACTATGTTCAACTCATCTAGTAAATTACTAGGCTACCATTGAATTAATTGTTTGAGAGTTGAAAACCTTCTTTCATTGGTATTAGACATTAAAATTTACTCTCATATATACTGTGTTGCTACCAAATTCATAATGAATTCATGCTGTGAGTAGACCAATGGCAATTTATCTTTTTCCTAGATGAAGACAAAATCCATGTTAAGAAGTTATTGCAATAACTCAGGAATGAAATGTAAGTGCCTAAGCGAAGGTATAGTTAATGATAAAAATAGTGGAAAAATAGATCTGAGACCTATTTTTCAGGAAAATCTGTAGTATTCACTTACCAAATGACAAAGGGAAGAGAGAGAGAATAGCCCAAAATGACTTCAAAATTTCAAGGTTTCATGATAAAATGTGTAATAGAAATACTTGGTTTTGTTTCTAAGTTCATGTATAAGAAAAGTAATTTTGCTCTGTAACAACTTAATTTACAGCTTCTGATCTATCGTACTCCTGGAGGGCTCTGAAGTGCCAAGGGTTTGGGGGTTGAGTATTTGGTAAACAGGGCCTGGCTCTTGCTCATCATCTTGGTTACCATCTACAAAGACAACTACAGTCCCATCTCATCTTTGCTCAGTCACTGTTATTCTCCAGAAGCAGTAATAAAAAAAAAAACATTATAGGTGACCTAAAAACTTTCCTTTTCTGCCTCCATGAAATGCATCAAGATGCACAGTGATGCATAAAGCTCTGTATTCACCAGGGTTTCTGCAAGAAACAAATGATATGTCCCAATGAATGCACTTCAGAGAAAATTTACTTACACAGAAACTAATGATAAAGCTGTTAAATGTAAGAGCATCACAAAGGATAATGAGGATTCATAGAGCCTAGCAGAAGATGCTAAAAATGAGAAGAATTGGCATTGAAACCTACAAGGAGAATTTAGGAGAGAGGGCTGGCTTGGAAGGAACCTTGATGGTTCAAGGGATATAGCCTCCTAAAGGTGTCACTTCAGGAAAGATTCTAGGAGACTATATATCTTGACCCACTCCTATTCTCAATTTTATTTATCTCAGTTTCCCATTGGTCAAATCCCAGTAGAAGCAAGTTAGGAAAGAGAGGAATTGAGAGAGGTGAAGAGTAAATCTGAAGTACAGATGTAAGTCATCTGGCTGAGGTATCCTGATGATGGCTTAGGTAACACCTCTGCTGATTTCTTCTCTTTTATTTCAGTAGTATACTCAGGGGACCAGCACTTAGCATAATGGCTGTGTCACTGAACTCCCATGTAGCCAATCGTGGTTCGAGTCCCGGACCTGGTGGCTTAAACTCACACCGGGCACATGTGCGTGCGTGCCCAAGATCCCGAGAGGAGAATGGAGGAGAAGAGATTGCAGTGTGGCCATCCCCCCTGGGGGGTGATTTCTCACTTTCTATCTCTCTGTCTCTCTCTGTTTTTCTGGCAAGTGCATGCGCCCTATAGCAAAAACCTCTCCAACAACAACAACAAAAATAGTATGCTCAGTATAAGCTTTTATTTACTTATTTTTGTGTTTCATCATACTTGCCATTTTTTGCTGGACTCCTTTGTAGACAAGAACCCCTTTGCTCTCCTTGCAGAGACTTCAAAACTATCTGAGGTTTCCTCCTGTGGTTGGTGCATCAGAATTGATTTAAATATAACAGTTTTTCTTAGGAACAAATATCTCAAACACTGGCATTCTATTCTTTAACTTCCTTCACTCCCTCTACTTATAAGTTTTTATTTCTATCTAATAAGTTCTTATTACCCTCGTCTGATGATTATTAAGAAATAAGCAAAGGGACCAGCAAGTGGCATGGTGGTTAAGGCACTGGACTCCCACATGGCCAACAGTGGTTTGAATCTCAGACCTGGCAGTTTGCTTTCTTTCTCTTTCTCTCTCTTTTCCTCTTTTTGGACACACATGTGTCCTATAGCAAATTAAAATAATAAAACTAATAAATAAGATTTGAAAAGAGCAAGTATCAAGTCCAAAATTATTCATTTATCAAGTGCTTGATATACTTACTTAGAAAATTGATGTTCAATCCTAAAGCATGCATTTTCCTTTCAGCACTAATTTAGCTGTAGTTCACCATTTTCAGTATTTTTTTTTTTTTTGAAGATGTTTTTGCTATAGGGAGCGTGCACTCGCCAAACAGATGGACAGAGAGAAAGAAAGTGAGAAATCACCCTCCAGGGGGGATGGCCACGCTGCAATCCTTTCTCCTCCATTCTCCTCTCGGGATCTTGGGCACGCACGCACACGCGCCCGGTGTGAGTTTTAAGTCACCGGGTCTGGGACGCGAACCGCGGTCAACTACATGGGAGTCCAGCGACATAACCATTACACTAACTGCTGGTCCCACATTTTCAGTATTTTTTATATCCATTGTAGTTCAATTCTAGTTAAATGAATAATTTTGCATTTGATTATTCATGTATCGAGCCATTAGAAAAATCATGATGTGTTTTTTCTGTTTTTCTATGCAAAAATGCATCATGATTTTTCCAATGACCCAGTATGCCTGGGTCATTTCTGATGGTATTTCTTAAATTTCCAAAGAGTTGGTAATTTTGTGTTTACTATTTTGTCTTTTTTATTTCTACCTTGATTCTACTGTGCTTAAAGAACACACCATATATTATTTTCAATATTTTAAATTTGTCATGGTTTCTTTGAATCAGCATGTGGTTAATTTTGGTTAGTGATACATGTTTAGTTAAAAGGAAGTTAAATCCATCATTGTTGGATGTCATGCCATACATATGTTAATTAGAGAAATACACATGAATTGTGTTGGTTAGTTTTATATACTGATTAATTTTTGGTCTGCATGATTAATCACTTATTAAGGAAAGTATAAAATCTCTCACATGATGTCTGTTGTTTCTGATTTTCTGTCATTTTTTTCCCTTTTATATATTATTCAAGCTATGCTATTGAGTATGCATACAGATTTAAAATTATTGTACCTTCCTGGTATATTAACCACTTCGTTTCAGCTGTGTTATAAAATGTCTCTTTTTTTATATCTAATAATGTTTTATTACTTGAAATCATTGTTTGATAGTATAGCTATACCAGATTTCTTTACTTTTTTCTTTAAATTTGTCTGAAGACACTTGTGCTCACCAGAGAGAGAGAGAAAGAGAGAGAGAGAGAGAGAGGGAGAGAGAGAGCATGGGGAAGGGAGAAAGCATTCCCCATGGGTTGTGGTCACACTGCAAATCCTTCTCCTCCATTTCTCCATCCTTTTGGGATTTGGGACATGAACATACATGTGCCCAGTGTGTTTTTCAAGCTGTTGGGGCCAGGATTCCAACTGTGGTCAGCCATGTAGGCTTGTACTCTCTTAATTACCAGGCCCTGAAGCCAGCCCATCTACCAGCTTTCTCTTGGTTATTATGTGTATGGTATATATTTTTCCATTCTTTTAGTTTAAACATTTCTGTGTCCTTATATCTAAGATGTGTCACTTGCATGTAGCATATAGTTTTTCTTTAATCTGCTCTGAAAATATTACTACTTTATATTCAGTATTTAGTCCAGTTGCACTTAATATAATTATTGATACAACTGAGTTTTTATTCATCATCTCATTATTTGTTTTCTATTTGACACATGTTTTACATTCTATTTGCTTTGCTCCTTTTTATTGGATTGAAGAAATATATTTTACCTTATTTTTCACACTATTAATCTATTAATGACACTTTTAAAAACCAGTCTTTACTTTTACATTTTTAATTCTTTTTAAAGGAATTATTGATTTTAAATTTTATTTATTTACGATTATTCTTCAACTGGACCAGACACAGACAGAGAGAGGGAGAGAGAGAAAATGAGAAAGCGAACTACCAGATCTGGGACTCGAACTGCAGTCAGCCATGTGGGAGTTCAGTACCTTAACCACTATGCCAACTGCCAGCCCCAACTTTTACATTTCTAATTCTAAAACAAGGCTAGAACTCCAAATACTTTAACTTCTTTCACCCCCCTTTCTGTTCTTCGCATATTCGCATACATTTTTAATTACATTAGATAGAATTATCACATGTTGCTAATCAAATCTTTTTATCATTTACCCACACATTTATGTCTTCCATTTTTTTTTTTGAGAGGTTTTTGCTCTAGGGCGTGCACGCTCGCCAGACAGAGAGAGACATAGAGACAGAAAGCGAGAAATCAGCCCCCAGGGGTGATGGTCACACTGCAATCCCTTCTCCTCCATTCTCCTCTCGGGATCTTGGGCACGTACGCACACGCGCCCGGTGTGAGTTCTAAGCCCCCGGGTCCAGGACGCGAATCGCGGTCAACTATGGGAATCCAGTGACATAGCCATTACGCTAACTGCTGGTTCCCTATATCTTCCATTTTTTGTCATTCCTTCTTTTAGTTGTATTTCCCTTTAGAATGATTTTAATTCACCCTGAATAGATTTATTTAACATATCTTCAATGTACATCAGCTTGAGATAAATTCTATCAATTTTTGTTTGTCTAAAAATTTCCTTAATTTATCTCTTTTTTTTTCCCCCAAAGATACTTCTCTTGGAAATAAAATTGAAGGTGTCAATTATTTTGTTTCTGAACATAAAAATGTGATTTCATTGTCTGTTGGCTTACATTGTTACTGTTATGAAGCCATTTGTTAAGTCATGCAATGATATATATTTTCTCTTTTTTCTTCCTAGTGCTTTCATATTTTTTTAAGTCTTACAATCATGTATCTGTTATTTTCCTTTTTTATTTATCTTGCCTGTAATCTGCAGAGCCTCTTGACTCAATAGCTTGATTTCTTACAGCAGTTTTGAAAATACTCATGTATTCCTTCTTCAGTTATTGCCTTTGCCCAAATATTGATTTTTCTTCCTCATTCCTTCTGACATTATAATTATAGATGCACTAAACCTTTTCATTATGACATTTACTTCTTTTACTGTTTCCATTTTATTAGTTCTGTATGCTGCCATTTGAATATCTATACTGAATCTTCTACTTCATTAATCCTTTCTTTTGCTCTGTTTGTTCTGTTAAATGCATATATTGTGTTCTTATTTTCAGATATTTCACTTCTCTGTTTTAGAATTTTTAATTCATTCTTTCTTATACATTCCAATATTCTGTATAATTATTAATATTTCGTTTACTTTTTCCATTGTTTTCTTTTTTTTTTTAAGTTAAATGAACTGTAACATTTTTTAAGGTCTTGACCACTAATTTAAAAATTTTGATCAATCACAAATCTATCTTTATTTTTTCGTTCTTTTTCTTGATATTTAGTTCTATAATCCTGGTTTTTACATCTTTATTAATTTTGTATCAAATACACACATTCTATATGAAAAAGCTGCAGATGATATTATGTCCACTGAAGAAGTTTGCCATCTGATCTGTTGGGCAGATTAAATGGGGTGTTGTGACTAAACTAAATTTTAACTGAGTTAAAGTATTGGAAAGATTCAGTTTACCTCTGAGTCATCATTTCTTCTAGGGCATACTCCTTTAAGACTTGCAACTAACATCCTGGTTGGTCTTTGTTTTCTCAGCATCAAAACATTCGAAGAAATCCCTTTTCTGCAATACAGATTTTCAGCTTTGACTTAGAAAAATTGCCAGAAGGCATGCACACTCACCTGAGATAGAGATAGAAAGAGAAGGAAAATGAGAAAGCACTTCCCGTGGGGTATGATCGTGCCAAAATCCCTTTTCCTCCATTTCTTCCTCCTTTGGTCATTTATGCGCTCGCATATGCACCTGTCATGTTCTCTCCAATTGCTCAGTCTGGGACTCAAACCCTGCAATTGACCATGTGGGATCCAGTTGCCTTAATCTCCATTCCACAGGCTGGCCCAGCTTTGACTTCTGACTTCCTAGTCTGAGCAGCTTCAGAATTCACTAATGTCCTTCAGCGGATACTGACTGTGTGTCTGAGACTTTAGAATAGTCCATTTTTTAAATACCCATCCTAAATAACTGAAAATTGTCTGTTGGTTTCTCAGGGTTTTACATCAACCTCCTTTCAGAGGACGAGCCTATTTTCCTAGATTCTAGCTGCACCTAGAATATGCAAGTAGCTCCAAAGGAGAAAAACAGATGCAATTGTCAGCTTACTATTCCCTCCAGAAATTGTGTTTCCTTTGTTCTGTTCACAGGAGTCTTTTCCCTGGACGGTCCTTGTCTCATCAGAATAAAATGACTACTGAAATGTTAGTTTTATCAGATTATTTTTGTCTTAGTTATTTATTTTCCCATTCTGTATTTCTTTTATCGAGTCAATATTTTATAGAAAAAAACTGTCTTTGTGCAGAGGCCCATAAAATGTATAATTTTATAATGCTGGAATTTCAGGAATACCAAAATGTATGCTGGTTTCTCTGTTCATCTAAATTTTTCTTTAAGAAACTAAGTTTATATTTTCATACAGCTTCTTTGCCCCTAAGTTGGCATATGTTCTCATGGAAAAGCAGCTGTAGATCTTAAATCATCTCTGAGTGAGCTCTGACCTCTGAATTTTTAGTTCCTTTGGTATTTAGTGCAACTACTGCTTTTAGTTAGTTTTAAACACATGAATCTTGCATTTTATAGAGCTTTTAGTTTTTCTCTGCTGAGATTGTTGGTCTCCCACAAACTACTCCCTCCAACTTAGCTCTAGAGTTTGCTTGCACCAGTTTTATTTCCTTTGGGTAGGAAAATCTGTTATCAATTTATTGAGGATTCTTTCGAACTATTATTTTTTATTTCTGGACATGAATGTCTTTGGAGAGCTTACGATTCTATCTACTAGTCGTTGTCCCTTCGTACTCACCGATTCATATTCCACATGCAAAATACATTTATCTGACCTTAAGTTTCCCCAAAGTCTCAGTCAATGAAAGTATAAATTCAGGCTTAAAGTATTATTTAAACGTCATTAGTTCCAAAGCACCAAATCTTATTATTTCTATCATCTGTTAGGTTGTCAAGAAAGTCATGATATATCTGTCTATGTTCTTCTATGAGAAAATGCATCATGATTTCGCTGATAACTCAGTAATTAGGTAGGGATGACATTCTAGGTATAATCCATTTTAGGGAAAATTTTCTCTCCATCTATGGACCTGTTTTTTTTTTTTTTGTTTTGTTTTGTTTTGTTTTTTAAACTCCCGAGTGCATGAAGCTTTGAGGATTTTATTGACAGGTCTCAGAGACTGCTGCAAAGAGCAAGGTCAAGTAGGCAAGTGTTCAACCAGAGTGCTATGTTTTTATCTGATTTACGTGTTGGTTCTGGACATCCTTTGTTTGGACAAAGACTTTTTTCCCCTTTTTTTGGGCCAAGATAGTTGCACAGGAATGGCATCAAATAACTTGACCTAAATCCTAGTCAGTGAGGGACAGTCAGGACCAGACCTAGTTATTTCAGTCTTTTGCTTAAGCCCCCTCAGTGACTCGCTCTTAACTTCAAAATCTGTACCTTTCATCTTGGGCATGCATATTCTAATTGATCTGACCCTTACCTATCTCTTTAACTTATGTCTTCCTCTTCAGTCTTCTTAGTGCCCTAAGGACTCATTCCACATGTTATTTAGAATACCTTGATTATTCATCCCTGTCTTGTTATCTGGCAGTTTTCATAACTTTGCTTTTGAACTTAAGGTTCAAAAGATCAAAGTGAGGGAACCAGCAGTTAGCGTAATGGCTATGTCGCTGGACTCCCACATAGTCGACCGCGGTTCGTGTCCCGGACCCGGTGGCTTAAAACTCACGCCGGGCGCGTGTGCGTGCGTGCCCAAGATCCCGAGAGGAGAATGGAGGAGAAGGGATTGCGGCGTGACCATCCCCCCTGGGGGGTGATTTCTCGCTTTCTGTCTCTATGTCTCTCTCTCTCTGTCTGTCTGGCGAGCGCACGCGCCCTACAATGAAAATCTCTCAAAAAAAAAAAAAAAAGATCAAAGTGAGTGTGATCATCATCATTGGACTCACCTCTCAAACTCTAAATTGACCACTTCTGCCATTTTGATTGCAGATAGATGTTGTTTTGGAAGGCAAAAGGATGAAGCAATTTTGATTGGGAGCAATAACACACAGTATTTGTCTTTTAAGCTTTTTATACTTAAACAGTACCTACTAGATTATTATGTTCTACCTGGGCAATGCATCTCTAAACTTGAGATTCTGTATGTAGTTTGCAGCAAACACTTTAGGATACAAATTTTCTCTGACATGGTACCAGAAAGTGGCCTTCTACTCCATCAGAAATTGTGTTTTCAACAATTCTCAAATCTTTTTGGTGATGGTCCATTTGAATAAGGAAAAGAATTCATTAGTTACCTACCTTCTATGGTCCAGTTTTCCAGTGAAAAACAGCTTGATGATAACAAGGAAATGAAGATAGTAAACACTAACACATGGAAAAAGTATATATAAAGAAATAACCTAACAGTAATCCTATATTGCTTAGTAGCAACTGATAAGTGCAACCATGGAAGAAAACACCAACAAGTCACTGAGAAACCATGATTCTGCTCATTAGTGGACCTGGAGGTCCATAGTAGGCATTTTGTTTTTTAACCTCACACTGGGTAAAAATTCTGCTTGAATGTGCCCTTGGCCTCT
The DNA here is from genome assembly GCF_000334495.1 of Tupaia belangeri chinensis. Lineage (NCBI taxonomy): Eukaryota > Metazoa > Chordata > Mammalia > Scandentia > Tupaiidae > Tupaia > Tupaia belangeri. The sequence goes on from NW_006205542.1 coordinate 4,054,300, forward strand.
AGGACAAGGGGGGCCAACACAGCTCCTAAGTGCTTCAACATCTAGATCAAATCCATTATGTATTTATTTATCTAAACTTAGGTTTTTACTTTAGTGTATGTGTGCTTGCTGGAGAGACAGTGAGGAGGAAAGTGAGAAATCCCTGCGGGGGATGGGGTGGGTACGGCCAGGCTGCGATCCCTTCTACTCCACTCACCTCCTGGGACTTGGGCTTGCATGGACCTGGCCTGAGTTTCAAACAGCCAGATCCGGGACTCAACCACAGTCTGCCATATGGGAGTCCAGCCCCTTAACCACTGCACCATCTGCAGGCCTCATCACTTTACATTTTAGTATCAGGCGAATAGGGAACAAAAGGCTGTTTACCCTCTCCCTCCTTTATTTCTGAGAAGGCACTATCTAAGCATGTGTGGTATCTATAGTATCTATAAATAACATACTCAGACAACTTACATTGTACAATTTCTAAATGGCACATATCTCAATACAGTGTGTATAGATCAAACTATTAGGTAGACTTGATAATGTTTCTATATTCTTTGTGTTAGAAGGCACAGAGATGAATATGTTGTGAAGTTTTCTTCCCTTGCCTTTCTTTCCCTTCCCTTTCCTTCATTTCATTTGACTTCTTTTTTTTTTTTTTTTTTTTGAGAAAGTTACATCTTCTTGACTTTTGGTCATCGATGCTCTCAGGTTTCATTTTGATTTTCAACAATCATAATTCACATGGGCAGCATCTAAAATGTTGATCTGAATGGCAAGGACAGGCAACTCCTGAATGTGGATCATAATGCTATTGAGAGAGACATTCCTCAGATAAATTATCTATTGATTTTTCCTAAACATGCCTCTTAAGAATGCTGATTTTAATGTATTTGAAAACCCACCAACAGAGTCTATATAAAGGTCTAAAGAATAAATTTAATTAGTGTGTGTCAAGAATATCCCAGGGGTAGAGTGTAAGGAAAGAAATTAAGGAGGAAAATAGAGATGCAAGATATTTATGGGACACATAAATGGGTTATTATTCGTTGATGCTAATGTGTTTAGTATCCTCAACTGGACTAGTATGAAGTATATTCATGTTGGCTAAATTCAACTTACAAGCAAAGTGATGTATAGTGATCAAATGTATAAAATAAATTAAAAAATAATACTGTAATTAATGCTATGTAAAATATTTAGCTTAATTATGTTATAAATGTATATTACCATTCATTCTACAATATTTTATTTATTATCAATTGTGAATTAGTGGATTTCTGAAAATTTTTAAAACAAATAAGTATGTATAAGCATTTTTTTCTCAATTAAGTTTTTGTTTAGTGAGTTATATATCATACCTAGTTTTTTTTTCCAGATACATTTTAGGAAATAAAGAATATATACATGAGGAATATTCAAAATAGTTAAGGATTTTCTTTATTTTGCTGTAGATTTTTGAAACTTAAGAATTTTCTCTCTGGATATTGTAAGAGCTTTGAATTTTTGGGGGGAAAGAAATATTTATTTTATACTATATGTTCAGATATTAAAAAGCAGTGTTATGGTAGATTTTTGAGTATAAGTCAGATGCAGAAATTTAAATTAAAAGTCACAGGGCATAATGATTAAACCTAAAACAAAAGCTAAAGACTAAAGCTGGCTATTCATCTATGCATCTTATCTTCACATCTTCAGCAACCAAGAAGTGATGATTCTGCTTCATAATTAATAATAATCTTAGCCAACAAATGGTTAACTCCAATTTGATCAAGGTCTATATAGACAGAAGCATCTTGTTTTCTGGGGTCATAATCTGGGCAAGACACCTTGAAGAAAGGTCAAGGGAGAAACATTTCATTTTACTTCCTTCCTCATCTCATTTGACAAAATTACATAGCTTCTAATTCCAACGCCTACATCACATCCTACAATCTACTATAACCGTAACAATAAACTATGTCAGAAGCATAGACGTTAAGGATTAAGGATGAAAATTTAGAGGTGTCTTATGAGTTAAAATAACAATAGCAAAATTGCACCTCTTCTCACTCTTTCCCATAGGAATCTCAGAGAGATTCCTATTCAAAAGTAATGTCTTGTGCACTGCAAAAGCTAAGTAATAAATGCGTTCTGAAGAAATAGAATTAGGGTCAGTTAGTGTTGGCTGAGTTTTCTGGGCATAAAAGCCAGTGTGAAGGGAAAAGTGTAGGAAAGAACATTATGAGAACTGGGTCTTAGCCCACACCCTGCCACTAGCCAGCTGTGTGTCCTAGCATTTACATATGTCTGGACCTAAATGGCTTAAGTAATTCTTTGTAAATGTATCATTTTGGGGATTCTAAATTTTTAGAAAATAGATATCATGTTTAGCAGGATATTTGCAATCTGCAAACCAGTCAGATATATAGACACTTTTCTTCTCTGCATCAAGTGGTTTCTTCAGTTACACTGGTGGGGGATAGAGAGAAATTACTAGAACATTGTTTAAGTAAGTGCCTTTAGAGCAACTTGGCCAATATCTTAAAGATACAATGCATGTAAAACCTTTCAAACTACCAATAGAGAAATTAAATTAAAGATTTTTAATTTCAAAGACCTAAATCTTCCTTTAAAATAAATATATGGTTTTTTTGGAAAGGTTTTTGCTATAGGGCATGTGCACTTGCCAGAAAGACAGAGAGAGACCAATAGACAGAAAACGAAAAATTACCTCCCAGGGGAGATGGCCACACTGCATCCCTTCTCCTCTGTTCTCCTTTAGGGATCTTGGGCATGTATGCATATGCACTGGCGTGAGTTTAAGCTGCTGGGTCTAAGACTCGAACCGTGGTTGATTACATGGGAGTCCAGCAATGTAGCCATTACGCCATCTGCTGGCTTTCTAAAATAAATATATGTTGATCTAGTAGAAGGAATCATTGTATAATGAATAATTCAGCATCAAAATCAACTTTTAATATTATCAATTAAATGAAAGCATAGATATTATCCTAACTCACTTCCTGGAACTGAGAAAAGTTCTGTGTACTTTGTAGTAGTTATTTCTAAATAAACAAAAGAACAGCCATTTGAGAATTCATATAGTATTAAAAGTCCACAGGATATTTGCCAAGTCATCAACATTTTCCAAACTTTCTGCTTTTGATGCTTTCAATTTTTGCTTTAATTCCAAAATCAAAGACCATGAAGAGTCATATAAAAGAAGGATTAAAGGTTTGCATATCCCAGAGAACAGGACTCTAAGAAGGAGCATCGTCCTCAATACATATATATTGATAGAATACACATTTATTGTTACTAAGAAAGGGAATAACTAAAACATAACATCCGTCTATCTTTGTTATACATATTTATTTTTTATAGTTATTTTATCCTTATGCAATTAATCAGTGATTGTGAAAAATATAAATATCTTACTATTGTCATGGAATGTGTGAGAGCTTCCTGTAATCCCAAGCTTTAGAGAAAGTCTCTCTTAGCAGAGTAGCAGATTCATGTCCATGCTCCCTCATGCGTATCTCAACATATACCTATGTGATCATGTACATGCTAGATCATGGAAAGAGATGACAGAAAATTAGTGCAGCTGAGCAAATTCTGAGCAGTACTTAAAATCACTGACTATAATAACAACAGCCCCCCCAGTAATTATATTTAAAATGCTTTTAAACTAATAATATTAAAAATAGTCAGCATTTACTGAGCACTTACTATTTTATTACATGCAGTAATTGCCTTAAATGTATCATTTCTTTTCATGTTTACCATCACCTGATGAAGAAATGAATACTAGTGATTCCTTGTATATGGTATAACAAAGCACCACTGACTGCCGACAGAATGGCTCATGCACTGCCTAGGATATGTGTGAGGCAGGAGGGCTGCGTGGTGACGCTGCTCAGATTGGTACAGGTGGAGCCGGTTACAGTAGCTCCTTGGGGAAAGGCAATCCTCTGTATCACCTTAAGTCAATACTTATTCTAATGCAGATTTCCAACTATTTGAAGTAAATCCCTTGTGATTAGTGGTGCCTCTAGACTTGAGAGGTTTTCTAGTTTGACTATTGGAAACAATAAGAAGGTGGTACAGAGTTTAAATGTGATGTCTGTGGGGCTGGCCCACATGGGTAAGTTAGGGGTTCATATCTGTGGCCCTTTCTGAGTATGTTGGACACATGTGTGCACATGATCTGGAGCTGGCTGAAGGTGGGGCTAGATCACGGTGTCGAGATCTTGAGGATACTGTCTCTCTCTCCCTATCTCTCTCTCTTGCTTATGGAACTTAAAAAACTAAAACCAAAACCAAAGCCATCCTTGCATGGGCATTCCTTAAAAAACCTTCAAGTAACCCAGGACTACAGATAGCTCTTCTTTTAACTCAAATAATATTTTATTATTTCTGTGGCCTTTTTGTATGCCAAACATCAGAAGTTAGAAAGTATATCATACAAATGTATAGAAAATGCTTATTTTATTTTCAGAAAGGCTCTAAGTATTCATTTCATATTATATTTATGTTACATGTTTTTACTTATTTATTTATTGGCTGGCTTTTAATCACTTCATATAACAAAACTCTGTCAGTGTTGCCTTTTTTACTCATGTAATGTTACACGGAAGGCTGATAGATGAAGGAATAAATGCCATTTCCTAGAAAGAATGCAGCTATGACATCAGTGCTTGGAATGAAAGGTCCCCTTCCTCAGAAAAACAGCATGAGATTTCTGTTCTTATGAGGGTGGTGTTCTAGTGGCCATCATGTTTCCTTACAGAACTCTAATTTCTAAGCTTCAAAACTGAAGTCTGATTGTTGATTTCAAAAACAAAAAAGATGGTAAAGGCATTGTCAGTGTCCCATGACTGTGTTTGGGTACGTGTGTGCGTGTGGGATGAGATGAAGAGATATAGGGCACTTCTTTTTAATACTAGCAACTTAAAGGCATTGTTGGTTGAACACTGAGTCTATCTGTATATTGAAAGAAATTATAAATGTCATCTATTGGCAGTCAGGTGACAATAAATTTGAAAGAAGGAACATTTTTAAGTAAAGCTAGAAATTATTATATAGTTATCTATTTAATATCTTGACATGTAGTCCTGGGGTACATGAAGGCTTTTTTGAGGGATGTCCATGTGAGGATGGCTTAGGTTTTTGTTTTTTAAGTCTCATGAGCAAGAGAGAGAGAGACAGAGAGAGGGAGAGACAGCATCCTCAACTAGGTCTTGACACTATGGTCTAGCCCCAGCTTTAGTCAGTCCCAGGTCATGTGCCAGAAATTTAGAATGTGAATTATAATATATATTCATCTTAAGAAGAATAAGGAAAAGAAATCTTTAGCTACCTGAATATAAGGAAATAAATAAGATATAGCAAAGTATTCACTCTTTTCAAAAATACTTATGCATTTGAGAATATTTCATATATTTCTATCCAGTAGAGAGCAGTCAAAGTCCATGATGCTGTCACAAAGTCCAAGCCTCAGAATTGCAGGCAAGACCGTTAACTGACTCATCTCATCCAGATCCTAGCTGAATAAGGACCTTCTAGAACACTGCCCTAGTTCCTTCCTGTATATAATGTTCCTTCTCATAGTTTTCCTTATATTAAACGAACCATTTATATATCTATTTATGTGGAATTTTATTTGGACACAAAAGAAGACATTTGACAAGCTTGTTATCAATTACCACACTTTTAAACATCTATGGAAATGCACAGTATGGTGTTGGAAGGTGATACCTTTGAGACAAGCGTACAGTGTGAAGGTGGGTAAGCTTAACGTTCCTAGAAAGAATAATCACAGTGCCACCTGACAGGAAAGTCTTAAAATCTTCAATGGCTTACTATGATGTCCTCATGGCAATATTAGTGAAATAAAAAGATTTTTTGACTGGTAAACAAACTAAAGAACAGTTAAACCAACAACCACCACTAGATTAGATAGTATAAAGCAGCAGTCTCCAACATTGCCAGTACCGGGTACTGGCCTCATAGAAGACAATCCCTCTACCAACTTAATGGGGAGGTTGGTCCCAGATGACCCAAGTGCACCACCTCCACTGTGCACCTCATTCCAACCACTATCACATCACAATATACAATCAAACAACTACACAACAGGGTTCGTGTTCCCATGAGAATCCAGTACCATTGCTGATCCAACAGGAGGCAGAGCCCAGGTAGCCATATATGAGTAATGGGGAGTGGCTGCAAATACAAAGAAAGCCTCACTTGCTTGTCTGCGCCCACTCTCAACTGTGCAAGTGGGAAGGATTAGGGTACCCCTTATATAAAGGAAAATGTATGTAGGAACCACCAAACTCCATCTTTGCTATCTTTCCCTTGTTCTTTCAGAGTGCCAGAAGAGATTAAAATATGAGGGGATGTTGCATAGTTATGGAGTTACATAGCACACCTCACCATTCTTTCTTAGTTATCTGTGGTTTTATTGTTATTTTATGAAATCTCTGAATGCAGATCACTTTTGCTTTTCTGAAGCAATATATTCCTTAAAAATAGTTTTGACAGATTGTCAAGAGGCAGCATGTTGAAAAGGTGCACATTGGGACCAGCAGATGGCATAATGGATACATCACTGGACTCCCAAGCAGTCAATTGCAGTGCAAGTCTCAGACCCAGTAGCTTGATATTTATGCCTTAATATTCACTCCTTGATATTCACACCGGGTGTGTGTGTGTGTGTGTGTGTGTGTGTGTGTGTTTGCACTCCCCAAATCCTGACGGGAATGGAGGAAAAGGGTTTGTGGTGTGGCCATCTCCCTCTGGAGGGTGTTTTCTTGATTCCTGTCTCTGTCTCTCCAGCAAGTACATGTGCCTTATAGTAAAAATCTCTCTCTTTATTACTTTACTGTGCTATAGAAGAACATTGAGTGCTCGCTTCGGCAGCACATATACTAAAATTGGAACGATACAGAGAAGATTAGCATGGCCCCTGCGCAAGGATGACACGCAAATTCGTGAAGCGTTCCATATTTAAAAAAATAAATAAATAAAGAAGAACATTGAAACTAACTACAGTTAAAAACGATTTTTTAAAGTTATAATTTACTTATATTTTGGGTTGTTTGGTAACCACACTTGTTTTATTTCAGAAATAATATGAAAGAAAAGAAAAGGTGCATTGCTTGGGTTAGCCTCATTGTCAGAAACTCTTATGCAACTGAATATATGTGACTAGAGGTAAAGATGAGATGCATTAGGACAGTGGCAAATGAAGAATTGTAGTATGTTTATTTTCATGGTCTCTCAAAAACACTTTCATTTCTCTCTATAAAATTAATGTGCTCCAATGGTAGTTTCATTTTGTCCATTGAAGAGTTGTCTGTATTTATGTATCAGTGACACTATTGATTCATCATCAATACGGCATAGAATTTAAGGAGGTTTTTCCCAGGAGTGATGTTATCCTAACACAGCCACATTATTTGAGTTGGCCATTCTCACAACCAAAGTCATCCCCTTTAATTGGTAGACAAGAGTTAGGTATATAATTTGTGGCCATGAAACAGACTGGAACTAACTATCCCACGTGTGGTGAGCTTGGATGTTGGCATGGTCAGATCTATTTTTGCCAGCCCAGCTAACATTTAGGGGGAATCACTGTTAAGAGGGAATTAATCACTATTGTTGACAACCTCTTGTACTTCCCTTTAAAATGTATGCTTTCATAGAGGTTCAAATTTTCGTCACTGAGAAATTAGCAAGTTTGAAGTTAGCTGTAATGTTTTCCCTAAAATATCACGATTCTTTAACAATGAAATAAGAACTAGTCTGAATAAGATTGCAAATATTATTTTCTATTTTGAAACTTGCTAAAAAGTGTCACTTTATTGGGCAGTACTTACTAATTAAAAAATAAAGCAATAGTGTTTCTAATTATTCTCAAATCCTTTTGAATATACTTCTTCAGGTGGACTTCTTTTCCAACTAATATTATCTGTTGTTTTTTTTTTTTTTATAAGATCAGCCATAACTTCTCAGGCCACAGTAAGAGATAATCGTAAGCAAAACTGTGTCACTAAGTGTCACTGGATGACTACTTTCATCGCATCATTTTAAACTAGTAAATTTCTAATACTATGGCCCAAGCATAGGAGGAAGCTTTTAGAAATTGAGATACACGAGGCTGACTTAAGATGCATACACATTTCTGAAGCATTTGTTCCAATTCCTAATTAAACTCAAAACACATTTAATGATTAAATCTTGGTTCAACCGCAGTGTCTTTTCATTGTAAGTAAGGCTAACACTTATATTTGACTAAGACTTTAATTAATAGAATCCTACAAGGAGAACCTTCTTTATCATAAGGAGTATTCTGGTTGGCTTGCCTTAGCTCTTAACTCTTTTCCTTGCCAAACTGCTGAAC
>NW_006205542.1:4062704-4130006 GCF_000334495.1 Tupaia belangeri chinensis
TATTCTCAATACTCCCCCATCGGAGACCTTTTTCTCTAGTCATCAGACATTACCAGTCTTCCCAATATATCCCTCAATAACCAAATTCACACCAACTCCTCACCACATTAAAATTATTTTAATTGATGTATAATCATTTATATATTTATGGAGTATACTATGATTTTTTTCAGTACATAAATCAAGTATGTAGTGCTCAAATCAGGGTAATTGGCACAATCATTGTTTTTAAACACTTTGTGTTTGGGAAATTAAAAATCTACTCTTTTAGCTATCTTGAAATATATGACAAATGATTGTTAATTATGATTACTGTGCTATAGAAGAACACTGAAACTAACTGCAATTAAAAGCACTTCTTTCAAGTTATAATTTACTTATATTTTGGGTTGTTTGGTAACCATACTGGCTTTATTTCAGAAACAATATAAACAATATAAAAATACATGTCAATGTGTCATTTTTTTTTCTGTAAAAGGCATGTGCACTCACCAGAGAGAGACAGAGAGAGTCGAAGAGGACAAAATACTCCCTATAGTGGATGAACATACTATAATTCCTTCTCCTTCATTTCTCCCTCCATTTGGATTTTTGGCAAACTGAGTCCTAAAACAACAAGCGGTAATTTGGGTGAACTTTGGCTCCCCATCATTCCAATAATGTTAACTTATTACCCTATTCTTTTTTTGGAAAATAGATTTTTTTTTCTCCTTGATTTTATTTAAATGTTACCCACATGGAACATCAAAACAATTTTCCTAGCCCCTCTTTCCAGTCTGATTGCTCCTTTATGCTATTTCTGCAGACATAAAATTAGAGGATGAAAGTAATAATAGAGTTCAATAGGTAAGTCAGTATTCTGAATCTTAGGCAGAGTATAGAGTCTGGCTTTAGGAAGACCAGCCCACGTTGGGAAAGAATGAATGTATAGTCTTGATGTGACATGACTTGGATATAGTCCAGTGTAAGCTCTAAGAATCTACTCTCATATAAGCCTGAGGACCAAAAGGCATTTTAAGGAGGCATTTTAGGTGGATTTGTTATGAGAACATGTGGCATGGTGAGAGAAAACACTGAAAGATGATTGCGCAGTTTTGGGAAATCATTTTGTGGAAGAGAAAGATAAATACACTTGTAGACATGTTGAGGCCATACTCTCGTGTTATCTTAGCATGTTCTTTAGATATCAAACATATATTGAAATCAGGTCAAAGATTTCAACTTGAAAATATTTGACAAATGATTGTTACATGTAGTTAAGTGTAGATGAAAAGATTCTGCTTATCCTTATCTTCTCACCTAATACCATACTTTCAATCTCTTTGCTCCTTTGACAGATGTGACAGTTTGGATATTTGCCATTACTTTTAGTTCAACCTACTGCAGTGTTTCAATGGTTCACAAAATAACTGAGGCCTTCCTGTACCTGAATATGCATATATTTACAAATTATTCAAGGAGACGCATTACTGTCACTTTCAGAAAGGTTGTGCTGTTCTTTCTGCCCCCAGAAGTTCTAGCCAAGTTTCATAGCAGGTCTGGCTGGTATCGAGAAGTTGATGGAAATAAAATATGAAAAAACAGAAGTAAAATAAATCTCTTTGTACATTGATTGGTAAAGCAACCAGATAAAGAAGAGAATTTGTAAGACTTTTCAACAGAAATTTACACCTTCATCCAGATGCGATGATATTGAGTCTCTTCCAGGTGTTTGTATTTGTATATAAATGTTATGAATTATTTGTTTATTCTTTCCAGAAAAATGTTTCATGAACTGTATATTCTAGGCAGTTTTCTAGGGAAATAATACCTGGAAAGTAGAGAATAAACAGATAAAATTCCAGTTTACATTCCAGGGGAGTAGATGAGTGAAATATATGGACACCGAAAGTGGAAGATGAGTTTTAGATAGAATTAAAACCTGAAAAATACAAGATGGAATATTATAAAAGAGAGTTTCAGGATGTTAGGTTTAATTTGGTGTAGCAGTCAATAAAGAAGTGAGTCTTTGATTGAAAGACTGAAGTTATTAGCAATGTGAGAACAGGGGGTTATCATTCTGGGGAGAGTGAAGAGAAGCACAGAGACTCTAAAACAGAAGCAAAGTTGAATTTTCAAGGAACACAAAGAAAGGCATCATAGCTGAAGTAGTGGGAGAGAGAGGCAGAAGATATCGTTAAAACTGGAGGCAGGTCTTGCCCTTGTGGGCCATGAAGGATTATATGGATTTTATTCCCATTATGACAGGAATGTATGCAGAAGTCTAAGATGATGTGATAATTCTAATTAGTTGCTTCTTTCAATAGCAATGCTGTTGTTTTCCAGCAACCGTACCTCTATATTTCCATTTTAAAAAGTTAAACAGCTTCCACATTCTAGAGTTCTTACGTTAGAATATGCCAACATCAGAGTAGAAATATCCATATTCTACTGTGTAAAGATGTGTGAGAAGTGGGACTGGTTCATTGTCTTCACAGTTAGGGTGAGTACGTTCACCATGGCATGCTCTGCTGACGTGTGTGACTTGTCGGCCTTTGCCAGGCAGGGATACCACAGAGACAGGTCAAGAGAAACGTGTTTTCATTGAACGAAATGTTGTTGAACTATTTCTCTCACACACCCAGTCATAAAATGAGTGTTTTTAAAACTGTGACCTGAACTTGAATGTGAATTAAAATACGTTTTCAAAAGCTGATGCTTAAAATGTGTAGGACTATTTTAAGTGTTGAGAAAATATTATTTCAGTATTTTCATTTGAATTCACTACAATTAGGTGTACTCTAATGGGATTTTCACAAATAGTTTGCAATACATTTCTCTTAACAATATAGCAAGAAGAAATAAGCAAAAGTAAATACAAAAATTCTGCCTTTGTAAAAACTTTTTTTCCCCATCAGATTGGAGCTGGCATCTTTCAGCTTGAATTTTTGTAATGTTGCTTTTCCATCCAAAATCAAGCCATGCTGAGGCTATATTCTATTTCTGATAGAAAAGGACTTCATGTGTCCATGACTGAGATGAAGTTTCCTGGATCTTGAGGTTTTTCTAGTTTTTTAAAAAATTGTTAGCAATTAATTCATTTATACAAATCATATCAAATGATCATATTTTAAATAAAGTACTGTGCCTTTAGCACTATAGGAAGACCAAATTCACCATTATTTTCAAGGTTCTTGACATCTGGAAAGAGAGATAGAACATGTTTTATATTTACACACAGACACACACATATTTTAGCACTTGGCTCATTGATTTTCTTTTTATCACTATGCCTCTCATAGTTTTTGTGCATGTTACGTCATTTATAATCTACTTAAAATTGACTGATCTCACTATACTTGACTTCTACTCCAATGATATTTTTTGCCAAAGACCTCAGCTTCCCAGTACCATGGACTTTCAGTAATAGCTATGTAAACTCCCAAATTGCATTGTGAGGAATCTGAGTCTCTAGTTACTGCATCCTATTCATTTGGTTCACTTACTCAAGGACACCTACACCCAGAATTCAATTCCTCCAGGCACCCTAAGCCTTTGGCTTCCTTTTATCCCTACACAGAATACCCTTTATAGTTCCATTTCCTTCTTCACCCATTAAGGTCCATGATTCCCTGGTTTGCCACTAAAATGTCTTCCTTGTAAACAATCTTTCTCCTATCTCACTTTACTATATTAACCCAGGAAATCCCTACCCCCTGATTCAACTCACTGGAGGAAAAAAACTCTTCTCAGTAGTTTCACATTAAAACATCAACATAAATCCCACATGGTGTGTCAGCATTCCTCCCTATATCCTTGCCTATCTGGCCATGAATTTTTCTCCCCTCATTTCCCGAGATGAGGAGTAGCAGTCTCTGAACATTTCTGCCCAGTGAATGAGCATTTTGTCATTAGGCACACTGCGTCACGCTCTGTCCTCTCCTACATGATCAACACTTGACACAATTGAACGACGCTCCACTTTCACCTTTGACTGCATGTGTAACTCCCAGCAAATATTTAACTTCCATGTTCCTCAGTACATTCTTTTGCTAAATAAAGACAATACAAATTCCTCATGCAATTGTGAGAAATAAATGGGAAAACTATTCTTGCTCTTATTTCTCTAAAATCTATTTTCTTAAAGTATCAGCTTTTAAAGGTATGTATCAAGTCGGAATCACACTCCTTACCCCATGTTGTCAGTCATATGCACCCACAATAAAATATCTGACCCTATTTCAGATTGTAGTCTCCTTTGTTCAGTATTGCTCCTACCATTTTTTTTTTCCTTCCGGTAGAGAATGTTTCAGTGATCTTTTTCTGCATAACAGAGTTATTCAAAATTTAGTGGCTTAAAACAATAATTTCTGTTAAGTTTTGTGAGTCAAGAATTCCAGGAGAGCCTGAAGGGGTGATTCTTCTATTGTACATTGAGTATTCAACTGGCTCCTGACTGGGGGCTCTGAAATAGCCCTTCTCATGTGTGTAGAGCCTCTGGCAGGAAGGTGATATTCAGTGGGGCTTCTATTTGCCTCTCTTTATAGTCTCACAGGCTCTCTCCATGTGGTTCTTCCAGCAGGCTCCATTTCCACTAAGGGCTCTAAGAAACCAGGTAGACACTGCCAGTCCCCTGAGAGATTACCTCAGAACTGGCGCCGTGTAGCTTCTAACACATTGCTGGTCAAAGCTGTCTCAAGTCAGCCAAGCTTAAATGGAAGGCAAGTAGATACTATCTCACCATGGTAAAATGTTGAAGGATAAGTCTTTAAGATCACTCCTGGCAAGTGCCTTCATACATGTGTCTCCAGGAATTCTACTCCCAAAACATTCTATGGCTGACTCCTTCAAATCTCAGCTAGTTGTCACTTTCTCATTACTGAAGAGCTTTTCTAACTGTCTTAACTGAAACTTCCTCCCATCATTGCTATGTACTCTATGACCTGTTTTATTTTATTCTGAGATTACATTTATAATCTGCAGCTTGGAATGTCAACTTCACAGAAGCAGAAACTTTGTCTTTCTGGTGAACTTTATGTTCTAAAGCCCAGAATGGTGTTTGACAATGAATATGTCCAATAAATATTTTCTGAATTAATAAACTAATTATGAATACATAATTCACTCATATATGTATGTTTAAATATATATAGAGAGAGAAACTTATAAATACCATAGGACCAGTTTTAGTACACTATCTGCACTTAAATTTTCTCAATGTAATATATTTATTTATAAACAAGAAATTTTTTTCTCTGAATCAATTCTCTTTTGATTAGAGATAAAATGGACCTATTAAGCAAAATGATGTTTATACTTACATAATAGTACATTTTTCCCAATTATAATTTTGAGATGAATTCACTTGATTGATACTTTTATCTATTAATAGAATTAATTCTCCCTTAGAAGTGGGAAGGATTAGAGATTTTTTTACTCTCTTGCCAGAAATAATGTTATAACGTAAAACTAATATTAAGAGCAACCTATATCTATTGATTTTCAAATTTCTTCTTGTTGTGTTAAAGCAAACTTACTAGTTTCAATAAAGAAACTAAGTATTTTAATATAATAAGTCGTTCTTAAAAAGCAGTAGGAATTAAATGAAAGAGATTGAAAGCATGACTTCATGTGTTTTTAATATAAACAAGCATTTGATGTTTTCTCAGAAAATAAATTTAGATTTTATAGAACCAAAAACGTTCGGAAAATGTTTTAAATTGCTTAGTCCAACATGTGTCCGATTTTACCTTTCCTTTAGTACATCCAACATTTTCAAGATTTTCTAAACAACCAAGTAGTGATTATGAGAGTAAATTTATAAATAGAAATTATTTTTTAAGTTGGAGAACAAATACTAAAAAGCAGAGAGATAAATCATTTTCTACTTTGTGAGATTGCCAAAGTAACTTTTTGTAAGTTTGTTAGAGAGATGGATTTAGGGTGTTTTGTTTTGTTTTGTTTTTCTGTGGCTCCTCCTTATTCAATATTCACTCCATTGTAAGTGCACACAGTGCTCTGCCTTGTAAACTGGGACTCTGACTTGCTTGCAGTTGATACTATGTATTAATTCAACTGAATAATTATAAGTACCAGACCTTTCCTGTTCACATTGTTTTCTTCCACAGTTGGTTCATTCATATAAGATCCTGAATCAGCCAGGACTGAAATCATAGATACATTCACAATTATAGATAGAGAGCTTGGCTCAACTCCTATCTCTAATTTTGTGAATTTTTTCTGACTCATATCATGTCTCTTAACCTCTTTATTCTCCTCTTTTGTCCTGCATTTCCCCTTTTCACTTTCTTTATAAGTTGTTTTTCTTGATTAAATTATCTTGATATTTAACTTTAGATTTAACATTAAATTCTTTTTTTTTTTAATTTATTTTTTTGGTGACTCTGTGAGTCAAGCTTGAAACATGACATAAAACATCCCAAAAAAGAGATGAGCTCATTAATGGCTGTTCAAGTACATCCTAGACATATAATCAGGCAACAACTTCTTCTGGCTTAATGAGAAAAACAACCTAGTCTTTGGTTTTAAGTAAAATAAAATTTGCAGGATAAGATCCCCATAAATGTTGTACTACTTGGCTGAAGAAAATATAGCATGTGTTAAAACATTTCTCTTTTTAGATTTCAGTTGGCAAAATGTTTTTGCAATTAGAAAAAAGTAAATGGACTCCACTTTCTCATTATTAATTTGTCGACACTTTGCATAATTATTGAAACTAAAAATGGTCACCTCTAGTGAAATCACATAAGGTCTTAGTGAAACGCATGTCTACAATGGTGTAATGTTCTTACTTTCTGGGGAAAAAAGAAAAAGAATTAATAATTTTTAAGCAGAAATTATGGCCATCCCTGAATGAGGTAATTTCCAATACATCATTAACAGTTTTCTTTTAAAGAATCATTTTATTTAACTTTATATATTTATTTATTTTAATTTGACGAGAGAGGGATGGAGAAAGAGAGAGAGAAAGGGAGAGGAAAAGGGAGAAAGAAAGCCACTAGGTCTTGTACTGGAACTGCGGTTGGTCATGTGGGAGTCCAGTGTCCCTAGCCACCACACCACCTGCCAGCCTCATCATATTAACATTTTTTTTGAGAGGTTTTTGCTATAGGACACATGTGCTCACCAGAAAGACAGACAGAAACAGAGCGATAGAAAGCAACAAATCACTCCTGGCGGGGGGTGGTGGTGGTGTGTGTGGCCACGCCACAATCCCTTCTCCTCCATTCTCCTTTCAGGATCTTGGGCATGCATGCACATGCACCCGGCGTGAGTTTAAGGCAGCAGGTTCAGGACTCAAACTGCAGTCGACTACATGGGAGTCCAGCGACAAAGCCATTATGCCAGCTGCTGGTCCCAGCATTTCTTTTTTTACAACATCATTATAATTAGTAGTTTATATATTATGTAAAGAGATGTCAAGTAACTTGCCTAAATCCTAAAATCAGCAAATGGCCAAGGAAAGAATCAAGCTTCGATCTCCCTAGTTTCAAAGCCAGAATCTTTGTATAACCAATTACCTCCTACTTGTTTAAAAAAAAAAAAAAACTCTTTTACTTTTCTTGTGCTTGATTATTTACACAATTACTTATCATTACAGATAATGCCAAACATTCAAGTGAGTTCCATTTAGAAATAAATTATTGAAGTTATTTTAATGCAAAAATGATAATATTGTTGAAAATTATTTCTTTACTATTAGAAAATTAAAAATTTAGAATGGTGATTTTAAAAGCTGTATAACAGGATGTTAAATTGCAGAGTGAAAACTATCAATTTCTGTGTATTCAATAAATAAACTGAAATTATTTTCTAAACTGAATACACAGATTTCTCTCAGTTCAAAAAAGTAATGTATCTTCATGCCTAAGTAGCACTTGCTAAATCAAGAATTCAGGCCAGGTGATTTAAGCCAAGGGTAGGATTCTGTAGTGGCTACTAAGACAAATTCACTTACCAAAAAGATTCCTCAAGCCAAAACTGATTCCAAGTGCTGGGTCAGCCAGGTCTTCGATATCCTCTTCTGTCCTTGAATTAACTGATATGATGTAATTGATTTCTTAGCCAGAAGCCAAAATTATTTCCAAGACAGGATAAAGAATCATGGTTTCTTTCAAACTAATTTACATTTGTGAAATAACTTTCTCAGTGGACTAACAATTGGTACCCTTGAGTTTCTATGCTAGGTTTGAAGTACCTTCACATGTAAACCTAAAATACTCTTATCTTCCTTATATCTCAGTAACTTCATCTTTTTTTTTTTTTTTTTTTTGGAGAGATTTTCACTGTAGGGCACGTGCGCTGGCCAGACAGACAGAGAAAGACATAGAGACAGAAAGCGAGAAATCACCCCCCAGGGGGGATGGTCACGCCGCAATCCCTTCTCCTCCATTCTCCTCTCGGGATCTTGGGCACGCACACACATGCGCCCGGCGTGAGTTTTAAGCCACCGGGTCCGGGACACGAACCGCGGTCGACTATGTGGGAGTCCAGCGACATAGCCATTACGCTAACTGCTGGTTCCCAGTAACTTCATCTTTAAACTAAACACAGTTCTCTAAAGAATGTCTTTTTAGGGAACCAGCAGTTAGCATAATGGCTATGTCGCTGGACTCCCATGTAGTTGACTGCGGTTCGTGTCCCGGACCCGGTGGCTTAAAACTCATGCCGGGTGCGTGTGCGTGCGTGCCCAAGATCCCGAGAGGAGAATGGAGGAGAAGCGACTGTGGCGTGACCATGCCCCCTGGGGGGAGATTTCTCGCTTTCTGTCTCTATGTCTCTCTCTGTCTGGCGAGCGCACATGCCCTATAGCGAAAACCTCTCAAAAAAAAAAAAAGAATGTCTTTTTAAATTTTAAAACTGATGGATGTAGAAATGCTGAGGGATCCAGTTAGGGTAAGTCCTTGGAGATAAAAATAGGGAAGAAGGAGGGGGTGTGAGAGAAGAGGAATGGATAAGTTTCAAAAGTAATTTATCTTTATCTATGGAAACAGGATTTTTTTCTTTTCTTTTCTTTCTTTTTTTTTTTTTTTTTTTTGAGAGATTTTCACTGTAGGGCGCGTGCGCTCGCCAGACAGACAGAGAGAGACAGAGAGACAGAAAGCGAGAAATCACTGCCCCAAGGAGGATGACCATGCCACAATCCCTTCTCCCCCATTCTCCTCTCGGGATCTTGGACATGCATGTACACGCCAGCGTGAGTTTAAACCACTGGGTCTGGGTGAACTGTGATCGGGTACATGGGAGTTCAGCAATATAGCCATTATGCTAACTGCTGGTCCTGGAAACAGGATTTCTATTCCAAAACAAAGACTTACACTTTTCACTGAAATGTTATCTTCTTGTGAAATTAAAGCATTTTACTATTTTTAGCAACTACTATAGAATACAAAATAATTGGATGAGGTGGCTTAAAATTTATGAAAAACATTTAGGGTAGCAGGAGGCAAGAAATAAATCAGTTTTCAGAATAAGAATGAGTGCACATGCCCTATTGCAAATTTTTAAAAATTAATAGAAATATATACTTTTTTTGGTGGGGAGAGGTTTTTGCTATAGGGCACATGCACTCACCAAAAAGACAGAGAGATAGAAAGTGAGAAATCACTCCCCCAAGGGGGATGGCCACACCACAATCCCTTCTCCTCCATTCTCCTCTCCGGATCTTGGGCATGCACGCACACGCGCCCAGCGTGAGTTTAAGCCACCGGGTCTGGGTGAACCATGGTCGGGTACATGGGAGTTCAGCAACATAGCCACTACACTAACTGCTGGTCCCAGAAATAAATAAATAAAATTTAAAAACAATAATACATTAGATTAATCAGTACCCTCCTATTCTTCAACTCAACTACAGAGGCAAGACAGGATTACTCTTCTCATTCTCTCATTCACTGAGACTTCTCATTCTCTGTCAGACTGAACCTTGACCAAGAGAGCTACCCAAATACAGGTTCAACCAGATGAGTGCACTGTGTAAGCACAAAGGCATGAAGCACTTGAAGCATCACCAGAAATTACTTGAATCTAATTTTCAGGTGTACAAGAGGGCAAATGTAACACAAGGATTACAAGAAGTGGAAAAAGTGAGATGTGCTGAAGAATTTTGGATGGACTTGAAGCATGTGATGGATGAATGGAGAAGGGCAGCCAAGGAGCTGTTCAGTGAGGACTGGAGCCGGGGCCAGAATCTTGGCAGCCTGCAAAAGAAAACATCAGCAGATTCTAGAAAGATTAAACAAATCACAATGGAAGGGTATCTCTGCTGATAAGACTTCACTGATAACTGCTGATAAACTGGATTATTCAGGTTTGAAATGTCTAAATGGAGAATAGGAACATTTATACATCCTTTATTACTGCTTATTTTTAATGTTATAATTTTGTAAGTCATGGGCACCTGATCATTTCTTTGTTAAGATGTACTTGTCTTGGCTCTTGTTTATCTAATAAATTAAAACAAACTTTTTAGCATGGAGTTGCAACACTCCATGATTTGGCTGGCTCTGTCCTGCCTTCCAGTGCTCTCCCACCTCATCCACTCTTCATCATCCTGCACACAGGGACCTAGTAACAGTTCACTGAAAAAGTTCTCTCTGCTCTTAACATTTCCCATTTCTCCTTATTTCTGTCTGTTTAAACCCTATTCACTGTTCAAGAACTCTTACATGAACTATTTCTTGAGCCTTCCAAAAGAAATGACCTTACTTCTTTTATTCGATTGCAAGACTTTGGTTTCCAATTGCAGCAGCTTATAAACGATCCTAGAACATCTCCTAATGACAGATTTGTGTAGCTGTCAGTTTCTCCAAATGAGTTGCATTTAACGAAAGCATAATTGTCTTGTTTATCTCTCCATCCTCAATGCATAACAAGAATGTCTGTCTAATTTTCAGTTCAACTGATGTGGAAGACATTTGGTTTAGGAGATGACAGTTTAAATGGAATGAACAAGAGGCTACGGTTATCATTATGGCTTTGATTTGTCATGTTGTAATCTCAGCATATGGGAAAATTTGACGCGTGCATGGTGATATCAATGTTTCCAAAACCTTAGAAGTCAGAATGAGGCATATGCAAGTGTGTGTAATTTGAAAAATTGATCTTAGCCCTTTTCTTGACATTTTTCGGCAAGAAAAAATATTCTTTTTAAAGCTTTAAATGAATTGAACAGATTGACAGACTGTTACTCCTATGCCCATTTTTACCCTGACTTCATCAGTTTGGATAAGTCATTAATCTTTTTGAGATTCAGTGTTCAGTAGAGTTTGCCTCTACTAAGTTGCAGCTCAGCTTTGTAATTCCATGATTCTGTTCTATTCCATAATAATGTAAGTAATAACTCCAGGGTCATATTCCTCTTTTTTGCTTGTGTATCATATGTGCATTCACTACCGACAGATGTCCCTGATTAGAGGAGTTTGGTGAGGAAGAATAAGGACCTGGGCACTTGGAGGCTGACAACCAGGTCCCACCTAATAGTCACTGGGAGAAAAAGGATTGATCCTCATCCTGTGACACTGACAGAAAGAAATGTTGCCAGTGTCCAAGCAGGGCGAGGGAAAATGCTCTTGACTGGCACTGAAAAGACCTAATTGTTTCACATCTTAACTCCATGGGCATTTATTTATCACAGCTCTAGAGGCCAGAAGTCCAAGATCAAGATGCCAGGATATTTGGTTCCTGGTGAGGACTCCCTTCTTGACTTAACAGTCTTCTTGCTGTGTCCTCACATGACCAACATAAAGAGAAAGAGAAAGAGAGAGAGAGAGAGAAGAGAGAGAGATCCTGAGCTAGAAATGGATGGTGGAGAGATGGAGAGGGGAAAGAGGGGGGGAGAGAGAGAAGGAACGGGAAAGAGAGAATTTTGCTCTTGCCCTGTTCTTATAAGGATACTAATTCCATCATGGGGACCCAACACCTAAGACCTTACGTAAACCTAGTAAGTTCTCAAAGGTCCCACCTCCAGACACCATTGTACTGAAGGTTATATTAATATTCACTATATGAATAATATGCTTTGCTTAGTTCTAAGAACTTTGGGTAGATACAGTCAATCCATAACATTCCATGATTACTTCCTCTGGGTGAGTGTAATAGTCCCAGGAATAAAATTAAAAAGCAAGGACACTGGAGAAGATTCCTGGGAATCCCAGAGCTCTGGGTGAGCTGCTATGTCTTTCACAAGGACTAGTAGTAATGACTGTAGCAGGGAGACGCTAACAGAATCAGCCCCAATAATACTGGCATTGGTTACTTGGCCACAGTGACCAGTGCATCAAAGGCCATGTAGAAACATGGAGGCAAAATGTAGTTCTGAGACTCCCTGTTTTGCTTCCCCACTTTAAGCCAGAAGGAGACTACAGAAAAGAGACATGACTCTCCAAGTGTGTAGCATCAATAAGCAAAGTTAAAGGGAAATCAAATGTATCTTTGATAAACTGTTTCATCGATTTATCTCATTTTTCTCTGGCTTAGTTCATATTTCTGGTTGCATTTAGAGACAGTTAATGAAAAAATATATAGACGATTTTAAGAATGCCATCGTCTCTAATTTCCTTTATATTTAAACACAAATATTTACTAGAAGAGGAGTGAAAAGAGAACAGGTGGTATTTTATCAGCACAGCTAATTTAATACAACTGTGAAATTTTGTCTTTACTAGTGGAGCAAAATGAGACAGGGGACTTAAAGTAACGCTGTATGTAAGAGAGCAGGCTTGTACATACTACACTCTGAGAGCTGATTGTACTTTACTCCTATATTTAGCAAAGTAGACTTATTTGAAGCATGAATTAAATATTTTTTCTTTAAAGTAATCTCTAATTTATGTCCTTGAAACATAAAAGACTTCAGTTTGGAGAAGAAAAGCCTGAATAATATGCTTTGCTTATGGCATATATGCTTCTAAAACTTAAGAAAATAAACAGACTTTTAGGAGATTAAAGACTCAAGAAAAACTCACCATTCTCCATAACAGTATAGCATCATTGTATTTTTATTCTTGATCCCGTGTTTCACTTGATTTGTGACTTACCATTTGTTACAGACTTTAGATGTCTTGCCTGGACATTCACAAGTTGTTTCCGTTTTTCTATAGTCAGCATGTGAAGTGTTATTTAAAGCCCGTATTTTGCTTTTAAATATTACCCAGTGGTTTCAATTCTATAAAGGTCAAATTTCAACCCAATACTTCTTGGACTTCCAGGCTTGGAAATCTTTTCGTAAGCTCTATTTCTGTTTCTTTCTCTTGAAAAAGTTGTCTCTGCAGACAGAGTTTTGGCATCTTTCTACCTCCCTCACATATTATATATTACTTATGGAACCCCTGAAATTCTGAAATGCCTCATAGGTGGAAACATGGGACAGATGAGAATCCCTGGATGTCTATATTTGAATGTTTAATATTTCTCTATTTATGCAGTTAAAATTTAGAAATGAACACTTGAAATCAGATATTTTAAAAGGTGGTAGGAACGCTGCAGTTAAATAGCTCGTGGATCCACTGTGGAACTTTGGAACCAATCTGTCCTAGAATGTATTTCAAAGTATACCACTGAATGATCAGATGTTTTTCTTTCCTCTTCACCCCAAGTTTCTTCTAGATATAATATAGTCCTATATTTTTGCCACATTAAGTGAAAACTCAATTTATTATTGCTACCTCGGCAAAATACTGGATATGAAACTCCCGAAGCCCAGCTCTACCTGTGCTGGAATACGCATGGCAGTGTATGAGGGATCATACTTAGTGTTTTGCACAGCATGGTTTGGTGACCTGTGGCTAACCCTGGAAAAAGTAAATCTTATATATGATTGAAAATACAATATTATTAAAAACTATCTTAAAAGTTATGTTCAACTTTTTAAAGGCATGATACTCTTTCCATTTCTTAAAATTTTGCTATTTTAAATTTTGTTTATCTTCAGAATCCTTTACTTGAGAAAATAATTCAAAATTACCAATGAGTCTTATTTTAGGGGAAGAAAACAATGCCCAGATAAGTAATTCTATATCTTTCTGTTTTCTTCCTCTCCAGTAAAACACTTCACTCAAGGGCATTTGAAATATTAAAAATCTCTACTTCTCTGATTATTATTACATATAGTGTTAAGGTGGCTACTAAATTGATTGAGGAACAAAAATCTATTTTTAATTTCATCTTTATGAAAATGTATAAAATAATGCATCTTAATCACATAATGTATATGCTATTTTGTAATAATTTCAAATTCTCTGTATTTGTGTTTTATTCCCTTAGTTGTATTATTTTATGTTTTCCTTTCTCCAGTTTTACTGATTTGTTCGTGTATATTATTTAAATTTTGTTTGGTTCTAATTCTTTGTTCTCAAATTTGTTTAAATGTTCAACTATTTTGATTTCAATTAGCTTACTTGTACCTTCATTTTCACCTTCTTTTTTACACTTTTTGTTTGAAACTTTATTATCCAGCTCCTTGGATTTATATTAATAACAAAAACAATTCTGGCTATAAATTTGATTCTGAGAAACACTTTGATCACATATCATTTTCTATATAATTTTTAAATAATTATTTTCTTACTATCTGATAATTGCAGCATAGCTTCCTATTTCCTCCAAAATGTCTTTGAAAACAATTCCCTTATTTTTGAAAATTTAATTTCCATATGGTTAGTTCTTTATATTCAAATATACATTTTACCTACTTGTTCTGTGTCCTGGTACATTATTTCTACTGATATTTCTTGTAGTTCTAAATAATTTTGTGGAATTTTAATTTTATATTATTCATAAAAGTTGATCACTTTTATAAAACAAACTTGTTTTATATTGAACATTATTTTTAAAATCTCATCCCTGCCTATTTCCCCTGAGTCCCACTTTACTACCTATACCTATTTTAGTTTACTGTGTGTTTTTTCATGCATAATTCACCACCCTTACTTTAAGCTTTTTAACAAATTATTTTAGAGGTTCCTGTTTTAGAAAGCACATGGTGGGCCAGCAGGTGGCACGGGGATCCCACATGGCTGGATGCATGGTTAAGATCCAGACCCGATGACCTGAGAATCACACTGTGCGTGTGTGCATGCATACTCAAAATCCTGAGGGGGAAGGCAGCAGATACCATCGCAGTTACACTGCTGGAATCCCACATGGCTGACTGCAGTTCAAGTCCCAGATCCAGTGGTTTGAAAATCTTGCCAAACGTGTATATGCATGCCAAGATCCTGGGAGGAGAATGAAAGAGGAGAAATTATGGCATGGCCATACCCCTTGGGATGTGATTTCTCACTTTCCCTATCACTGTCTCTGTCTTCCCCCCACACACTCTGTAATCAAACATGTTTTAAAGCAAAAACTCTAAAAAAATCCGGAGGGGCAAATGGAGGAGAAGGAATTGAGGCATCATTGATCATTCTCTATGGGAGATTATTTCTCACTTTCTCTCTCTCTTTATCTCTTTTTCTTTCTGTGTCTCTCTCTAGTGAGCATGTACACCCTATAGCAAAAAAAAGAAAAAAAAATAGAAAGTGTATGTTATATTTTGTGGTTGTTGTTGCTGTTGCCGATGGACCCAAGTAAGAGACTTTGACTTTTGTTAGAATAGTTAAAGTGTAAGTATATATATATTTTTTATCTACTCACTTATGATTTTTGTATTCCTGTTTTTCTCAGTGTCTTCTGTATCTTTTTTTAGAAGCTAAGTTTTTTTCTTTTTTTTCCCTAAAGTTTCCAGTAGTAATGTAAAATAAATTAATATTTTGTTTCCAATTTCTGTTATCCTTTTCAAGTTTTTAAAAAAATCATATTCACTTAGCTTTTACTTAGCTGATTTTATTTCACTTATTATCTGAGGATATTATCTTTTCCATTTATCTTCTTTGTTTTGTTATTATCAGTATAATCTTGAATTTAAAATATAAATTTTTAAATTAAATTATGGAGTTTCTAGTTTTGTTATAATATTTAACTTTTAAATAATTTTGTCATTATGTCCAAAGAAGACACTAGCTTTAATTTTATAATTAAATGGGACTAATGGTTACTACTTTTTAATTTTATCTTTAATTAACAAATAATAATAGAATAGATTTATAGGATATAAAGTGATGTTTCAATATATGTGGTGTTTCAATACAAAGAGGATTTTATGTGTTCAGTAGATCATCTTTGATAGATAATTTTAGCATAGATCTACAGGTAGAATAGTTTCTTATTCCTTACATCTAATAATACTTCTCTTTTTCTTTAGAAATGAAAAATAGAATTTTTGGATAAAAAAATTCTTAGTTTCTGACATTTCTCAGAACTTTATAGTCATTGATATATCACTTTAATTCTTTTTAGGTAGTAAACAATAAATATGAAGTAGCCTTTGAATTAAAAAAGAAAACATGGGATCAGCAGATAGCATAGTGATTTTGTCTCTGGACTCCCACATGGCCGACCATGGTTTGAGTTCCATACCTAATGGCTTGAAACTCATGTCGTGTGTGTGTGTGTGTGTGTGTGTGTGTGTGTGTGTCCAAGATCTCAGGAGGAGATTGGAGGAGAAGGGATTGCAGTGTGGCCATCCATCCTGGGGGGTGATTTCTCACTTTCATTCTCACTGTCTCTATCTTTTTATCTCTCTGGCGACTGCGCACACCCAATGACAAAAACCTTTACAAATGAAACCGTACTTTTCTAACCTAGATGTCTATATGCGTTATTTTCCTTGAAATAATAATGATAACTGGAAATAATTGGATTAAGAATTACTCATTAAATAAAGAATGGGACACTGAATAGCCTATAAACCTGAATATTATGTCAGGGAATCAAATTATTCTCATCCTAGTTTGTGGAATCTGACACTAATGGAAATAAAGGCAGTAGAAAAAGGAGAAAAAGGTATAATTAAGTAGAACTGTGAATTATCGGATCTTTATTACAAGTCTGAAAATATATTAATTTAAACCAAGAAAAATGCCTAGGAAGGAGCAGAAAAGGCTGAATTTTGTTTCTTGATTCGTTTGTGCACTGTTTAGTGCCACAGACATGGACTATATGTGCTAGGGTGTTAACTGGGTGCTTAGATATCTGTGCTTCTCTTTGGGAAGTTAGTGAAGTAGAGGGAGAAACACTGACAACACCTATAAGCGAGTGTTAAAAAAGAGCCTTATCAGGGTGCCATAGCAGTTACGTTGCTGGATTCTCACATGTCCAAACATGGTTTGAGTCCCAGACCCAGTGCCTTGAAACTTACGCCAAGCATGTGTGTATTCCAAAAGGAAATTCCAAGAAGAGAATGGTGGAGAAGGGACTGTAGCATGGCCATCCCCCTGGGGGCTTGTGATTTCTCACTTTCCCTCTCACTGTATCTCTCTCTCTGGTGAACACACACCCTATGACAAAAACCTCTTACAACAACAGAAAAAAAAAATCTTGTCGGTATGATACTAAATAACCATGGAAGATATTATTAAATCAAAAAGAAAAGACCATGGTCAATTCTGAACTGACAGGTCATGGGTCTCAAGGATACTAATGTGTCCAAGTCTAGGCAGCAGTTCCCAAAGCAAAGTTGTTCCTGATGAAGCCCCAGCCCTCAAACCTGAAATCAGGAATGCTGTTCCCTACTGCTTTTATTGATAGAATGCTGTGGCTGAGGGACTGGGTGACATAACTACGAGGTACGTTTTTTTTCTTTGTTGAAACAAGTTGTACCCGAATAGGAAAAGGCACAGAGGGTGAAATGAAGACTAGTGTTCACCATATGAAGCCACAATAGAAAGTGTGCTTTGTAGTAACTTTTCGTTGTATTTATTTTTTATTGTAAAAATTTGCCAATTATAAGAGAACATCAATTGGGATTATTACTGGAAGGAGAAAATGCCTCAGTTAAGTGCTTATTAATGAGAAAGAGCTCAACTGAATGCCAACTGGATGAACTCGTGTAAATAAAAAGGTTAGAGTGCCTTGACACACTCCACCCTCTTAAAACCACAGATAAAATTGTACATATGTGAGATAATACTTAGTATATATGTGATATAATATTTAACATTTGAATTACTCCTTTTTTGGGGGTAAAGATTATGGCCAATTAACTCACCCCAAATTAAACCATAAGGAAGCGGCTATCCCTTTACTCTGTTCTCCCCACTCCATCACTTCGTCAAGTGCAGATGAGTGATTCAGTGCTTCCATGTATCAGTGGCCTTCAGTCCTGGCTGTACATTCCCAACATATGAGAAGCTCTATAAACATATTGAATCTGGCTTCCCCTCACACCCATTTTAAAAAGAAGAAGAAGGGAAAAAAAGACTCATGGCCGTCTGCAGTGCTGCAGGTGGTAGGGTGCCATTGTGCCACACTGAAGCCCTGAATACTGTGGGTATACCCATGGTTGTATTACAAGATCTTCATGAGACCCTGTCTCATTCTCACATACACAATTTTTCATTTTCAAAAAATGAAAAATTCTGATTTAACAGATCTGTTCCAGGAATTGGCTTTGGAATTAAAAAAAAAACAAAAATGATGAGACTCTATACCCACTGACCTATTGAGAGGAACTAACATTTAGGATGGAACCAATTCATTCTAGAAAAAAAGTTGATGATTATAAGATATCATTTTTATAATTGTCCCTGTTAGCATCACTTTCTACTATAATTGCTACTACTAATATCATGATATGAGGACTTCTCTTATACTTAAAGTTAGAGACTGTGAAGGGATATTAGGTTATAGGACGTTGTCTTTCCCTCTAGGAGTTTATATCTATGAGGGATAAAGTAAAAATCAGTCAAACCAACCAACCAACGAACCAACAAACAAAAACACTCTATATTGCAGTATATATAAAGTGCTGTTGTAATACAGTAGTTAAACTATTGGTTGTCAGAAAAGTCATGACACATTTGTTTTTAATTTTTCTTATATTTAGAGAGATTTTTGCTATAGGGCCCATGTGCTTACAGAGAAACAGAGAGACAGAAAGTGAGAAATTACTCCCAGGGGAATGGCCACACTGCAATCCCTTTCCTCCATTCTCCTCTCATGATTTTGGGCATGTATGCATGTTAGTTTATTTTTTGGAGAGGATTCTGCTACAGGGCATGTTCGCTTGCCAGAGAGACAGAGAGAGAGAGACAGAGAGAGAGAGACAGAAAGCGAGAAATCACCCCCCAGGGGGATGGCCATGCCACAATCCCTTTTCCCCCATTCTCTTGGGATTTTAGGCATGCATGCACATGCGCCCAGCGTGAGTTTTAAGCCACCAGGTCCAGAACTTGAACCATGGTTGACTACATGGGAGTTCAGCGACATAGTCATTATGCTAATTGCTGGTCCCAGCATGTGAGTTTTAAGCTGCCTGGTCTAGGACTTGAACCACTGTTGACTATGAGAGAGTACAATGACATAATCATTAGGCCATCTGCTTGTCCCAGTCATGACACATTTTTGAGTAGAAAAGCATGGAAAAATGCATCATGACTTTTTCTACCAAAGCCAACAGTTTCAAGGGGTAGAAGTAAGGTTGACTGAATGCTACAAAAACTTAAGAAAACATTTGAAATGGACTTTAATGGTATAACCTTTTAAGTAGAAAGAGTGGGAATTAGGGAGAAGCGAAGGATTACTTTCCAGATAGAACAGCACGGGTGTTGTACCTATTTTACTGAGGGGGAAACTGAAGCTTAGACTCATTAAATGGCTTATCAAAGACTGTCATTTGGTATTAGAATACAGACAATAACCTCCCCTTTTTAAAAAATGTTTTGGATTAGTGGCCTTTTAAATTTATTATGTCATCAATGGACTGGAACTTCTAAGGTGTCAAGACCCCTTACTACCAAATTTTCTGGACGTCAAAAAATACATTTTTAGGGAAAAATTGTCATTTTACTGGATTATATTGATTTTCTTTAGATGACTTATTTATACTGAATATTTGCATGCAGGCAGAAACCAACAGACTAATGGTATAACATCAGGGAAGCCAACTGAAGATACTAGAGACAGTATAGGAGGGTATGGGTGATAGAGTGGGAGGGAGGGGATCAGGGAAAAAAAAACATTTAATGGAAACAAAAATGTGAAGTTATCTGTTGATGACAATGTACATGGTAATATCTATAACTTGACTAATACGCACTATATTTATCCTAGGAAAAAACAGGTCGTACACTGTAAAGATGTATAGTGATTAAATATAAGTTTAAAAAATGGAAAATATATACTAAGAAGAGCTTCACTAAACATGAAAAAAAATGACTTATTTAAAGAGAGAGTCAATAAATTACTATTTTAATTTTTGGACAATAAAAGTTTATGTTGGAAAATACCTTGCAAATTGAATCATTGCAGCTAACTTTATGTTGCTTAAAATCGTGCTCACACTAGCATGCATACAGACAGTTTAAAGTTTCTTTTTATCTACTTCTTTTCTATATATATAAATAAATATTTGAATATTATTTGGGCCTCTCTACAACTATTAGGAGAAATTGGCTTAGGACTGATTTTAGTGCCAGATTCTACAATGCACTTACGTACAATGAATAATATTATGATTTTATTTTTTGGTTTTGAAACTGTGACTGGTATTTTACTGGAATGTATTAACTCTTGGAAGAAACAAAGAAATCCATTTACTTTAAATGAGAAACAGAATTATAATACTATCACTATTACAGAATTATTTGTAGAATATTTGAAATAAAATGTATGTATTCTGGATTGGTACATTGTTAAGAATGAATTTTGTAGCTATCTTTTTACAATATTTGGATGTAAATCTCAGGTGCACCACTGTCTATGTGAATGTGGGTATGCATTTTAAACCCCTAAACCTTTCTCCTCATCCTTAAATGATAGTGACATGATTATTTTGAGGATTTAAAACCATTCCAGGTACATAGTAAACACCAAGATCAACTATATAAAGCCATATTTCTATTCCCTGTTGTCTTGTTCTTTGATCCACTTGAAGATTCTGGAATTGATTTCTTTTACACCTTGTAGCATTTGAAAAGGAGAGGATAGTGTTAATTTCTCTATGATCTACCAAGTTGAGATTCACAACCAAGTGACTCAACCATCTTGCTGTTTTTGTTCACATTATGGAACTATTGCTAATACACCATTTTTTGAAGGCCTTTCCATTTGTACATCAATTTATCACTATGATTATTATGGCCAAGTTTAAATATATATTTAAAGTAATGTCTGTGGGGTCAATGTCACAGTGGTAACACAAATGGAACCACATAGGATGTTCCCAGATTTGTTTCCTGAGGCTCCCCTGTGGACGTTGGGTACTGCAAGGTGTGCATGCATGATCTGGGCCAGCTCAAGCTGGGTAGATTGTGATGTGAAGACCCTGCTGGGAATGACTGTCTCTCTCAATATATACTAAGAAGAGCTTCACTAAACATGAAAAAAAATGACTTATTTAAAGAGAGAGTCAATAAATTACTATTTTAATTTTTGGACAATAAAAGTTTATGTTGGAAAATACCTTGCAAATTGAATCATTGCAGCTAACTTTATGTTGCTTAAAATCGTGCTCACACTAGCATGCATACAGACAGTTTAAAGTTTCTTTTTATCTACTTCTTTTCTATATATATAAATAAATATTTGAATATTATTTGGGCCTCTCTACAACTATTAGGAGAAATTGGCTTAGGACTGATTTTAGTGCCAGATTCTACAATGCACTTACGTACAATGAATAATATTATGATTTTATTTTTTGGTTTTGAAACTGTGACTGGTATTTTACTGGAATGTATTAACTCTTGGAAGAAACAAAGAAATCCATTTACTTTAAATGAGAAACAGAATTATAATACTATCACTATTACAGAATTATTTGTAGAATATTTGAAATAAAATGTATGTATTCTGGATTGGTACATTGTTAAGAATGAATTTTGTAGCTATCTTTTTACAATATTTGGATGTAAATCTCAGGTGCACCACTGTCTATGTGAATGTGGGTATGCATTTTAAACCCCTAAACCTTTCTCCTCATCCTTAAATGATAGTGACATGATTATTTTGAGGATTTAAAACCATTCCAGGTACATAGTAAACACCAAGATCAACTATATAAAGCCATATTTCTATTCCCTGTTGTCTTGTTCTTTGATCCACTTGAAGATTCTGGAATTGATTTCTTTTACACCTTGTAGCATTTGAAAAGGAGAGGATAGTGTTAATTTCTCTATGATCTACCAAGTTGAGATTCACAACCAAGTGACTCAACCATCTTGCTGTTTTTGTTCACATTATGGAACTATTGCTAATACACCATTTTTTGAAGGCCTTTCCATTGTACATCAATTTATCACTATGATTATTATGGCCAAGTTTAAATATATATTTAAAGTAATGTCTGTGGGGTCAATGTCACAGTGGTAACACAAATGGAACCACATAGGATGTTCCCAGATTTGTTTCCTGAGGCTCCCCTGTGGACGTTGGGTACTGCAAGGTGTGCATGCATGATCTGGGCCAGCTCAAGCTGGGTAGATTGTGATGTGAAGACCCTGCTGGGAATGACTGTCTCTCTCCGAAGAAATAAATAAATAATCTCTTAAAAATTGAGTCTTATTTTTTAAAAAAAATCAACATCTGATAATTTAATATGTGATTTTATAACTACAACAGAAGATATTCATTGCAAATTATCCAGTTTGGAACCAGCAAGTGGCATAGTGGTAAAGGTACTGGACTCCCACAAAGTTGACCATGGTTTGAGTCCCAGACCTGGCAACTTGAAACCCATTCTGGGTGCATGCATGCATGTGCCCAAAATCCCAAGAGGAGAACGGGGAAGGGATTGTGACGTGGCCATCCTCCTGGGTGGGGGAGTGATTTCTCTCTTTCTGTTTCTCTGTCTCTTTCAGCAAGCACATGCACCCTATAGTAAAACTATCTCTAAAAAACCACAAAGTATCCATTTTATAGAATAATAAGTATACATTGATTGCCATAGGATTATAAGCATAATTACAATAGTGAAAGAAAATTTTAAAACTATAACAGGGTCTGATATAAATTTATAATTCTCTCTAGAAAGTGGTAAAACCTTTGTTTCAATATAATGGTGAGTTTTGTTTTACTTCAGAAATGACTTTGTGGTTGCATTCATTTACTTTGCTATTTTTACTCTCAGTCTGAATTGTCCTCTGTCGTTTGTTTTACACAACTGTTTTATTCCATGGGCTTTGCTGAAATCACTCTTTTAAAAAATTCTTTCTAATTTTATTAGGTGTCATTGAAAAATAAAAATAAAAATTTAAGGCATACAACTCAAACTTTTGATACCTGTGTATTTGTGAAGAAATAATCACAATCGAATTTATTAACATATCTATCACCTCACATGGCTATTTTATTTTCCTTTCTTTTTTTCTATTATTTTTATAAATGTGTGTGTGTGTGTGTGTGTGTGTGTGTGTGTGATGAGAACGTTTAAGATCTATCCTCTTACAAATTTCAAGTATATAATATGGTTTTGTTAACTATAGTCATCACAATGTACATTAGATCTTCAGAGCTTATTTAACTTATCCCATTGAATTTTATAAACTTTGACCAGCATTTCCTCATTTTTCCCTCCCCCATTGTAGTCTCTGGCTCTATGAGTGTGACTATTTGAAATTCCATGGATAATTGAGATCATCTAGTATTTAGCTTTCTTTGTCTGGCTTATTTCATTTAATATTATGTACTCCAAGTTCATCTATGTTAACAAAAATGGCAGGAGTTTCTTAGTCAAGTTTACAAATTTACATATTGCTGGCCCGCTGGTAGTGTGGTGGTTAAGGATTTCCCATGGCTGACTACACAGTTCGAGTCCTGGACCCAGCGGTTTGAGAAACATTCTGGGCACACGCCCCAAAACCCAAGGATAAAAATGGAGAAGAAGGGATTGCGGCGTGACCATTCCTTATCGGGGGGAGGTGTTTTCTCATTTTTGCTCTTTGTCTCTCTCCAGTGAGTGCACATGATCTCTGGAAAAATTTTTAATTTATGTATTATTAAATTATATTACATATATATATATATATATCACACTTTTTTTCACATGTTGATGAGCATTCAGATTATTTCTGTATTTTGGCTATGGTTAACAAGGCTGCAACGAACATGGGAATGCAAATATCTCTTTGAGATTCTGATTTCAATTCCTTTGGGTATATACCCATAGGTGGGACTGCAGAATAATACGGTAGTTCTATTTTGAAATTATTGAAGGACTGATAGGAGTTGCTAGGGATAATAGTCTTGGTTAGGTAGGTATAGATCAAGAAATCTGCCTGGAGCACAAAGAACCTTGAAGGGGGGGGACTATATTTTGACTCGAAACAACTCCCTGCTGCATAATACCTGCAAAAACAAGAATGAGGAACAAGTTAAAATAAAATTTACCAGGCCAGAGATGATCTAAGGACACATGCTTTAGAGGAACAAAAGGCCTAAAACAGGATAAAAGGGGGCCCTGGGAAGGAGGCGAGCTGTTTGCCTCCCTTGGCACTGGCCCTTCCATCTGTGGAATGTCTCTCTACATTTTTCCATAAACCTTATGTTCAACTGTCCCCACAGCCTTCAATTATTTGCTGTGAAGGGGAAGTATGGACCTCAATTTTCTCAACCTAACAGAACCCCCATATTTGTCCTGCATAGATCATTGTCTTAACACTATTCATTCACTAAACGTGTATTGAGTTCCTATTACAGATCAGGCGCCGTTCTCGCTAGTGGAATACAATGTAAAAATGAAAGACAAAACTGTAAGACTTTTCTAGAGTGAGAGACAGAAAAAAACATCCACACACAGTTATTTCAGGTAGTGCCTGTCCACGGGTAAGCACAGAGTGAAAGGGGGTTGGATACCCTATAGAGCACTTACTCCTTTCAGTAGGGTTTATGGGGGTGGACTCTCTAAAGAGATGCCCCTTGATTAGCGATCAACTAAAACGTCTGTTATTTAAGCAAACTACAGAGAATTTGCATTCTTTATATGCAATTTTCTTAGATGTCAGAGTAATTGTTAAAAATCAGAAAAAAAAATACTTGCTTTCTAAAACGCATTGTGTGAAACTTTAATAGTAGTTGCTAACAAGTAATGGCTTCTTTCTATGTATAATATTTGTTTTCTATCTCTCTCTCTGTCTCTCTCTTCTCTCTCATGCTCTTTATCTCTCCCTCATTCTTTCCATCTTCTCTTTTTTTCCCTCCTTTCTCTGCCCTTTTCTTATATTACTCTAGCTTCTATTGTCTAAGAATTTCATTATTTATTTCATGACCCTGGTATATAGAATTCACCAATAGTAAATTATTTATTCTAATAGTAAAATGGAATGGAAAATTGAGGTCAGACTTAAAGTTTTATTCCAAAAGTGCCAACATATAAATAAATTTACTCATACATGATTATGTAATTATAAGTCTTTTCTCTGTTGTTTTAGATGCATTTTAAGCTAAATTCAAATGAAATTTATTTGTGAAACTGTAAGGGGTATCTAGGAAAAAATAAAAATAAAAGTATAATTCTGAACAAATTTTAATATTTCTAAAGATTATTTATAAAAACTCTAAATATTGATTTCCTTACAATGTAAATAAAACACACCTCTTTTCTACCTACTGAGACTATGGTTATTTAATAAATACAGCAATGAAAAAAACTTTATACCTCAGAAAATTATATTTTCTTACACTGACTACATTGGCTCTGTTCTAACCATATTTATTTGGAGGCAAAACAACTACATAAAATGTGGAAAGTTCAGTCAATAGTAATTTTTTTTTTTTTTGGAGAGGTTTTTGCTATAGGGCACATGCGCTTGCCAGAAAGACAGAGAGAGACAGAGAGACAAAAAGCTAGAAATCACCCCCCCCAGGGGGGATGGCCACGCCGCAATCCCTTCTCCTCCATTCTCCTCTCGGGATCTTGGGCTCACACGCACATGTGCCCAGTGTGAGTTTAAGCCACCGGGTCCGGGACTCGAACCACCATCAACTACATGGGAGTCCATTATGCTAACTGCTGGTCCCCAGTCAATAGTAATTTAATAGTACCCAAGGTAGATAAATGCTAACATTTATTGCATATCTGAAATGTACATAATATTTCTTTAGCATTTCTTTATTAAAACTAATCTCCAGTTTTCCAGGTGAGGAAGCAATTTCACAGAGTAACTTTCCCAAGGTTAAATTAGGTATCAGTCCAAAGCAAAGCCAAAATATTTTAAGGATCTTTATAGATGGATAAAAAAAACTCATGCTCTGTTTTCTGTGATATGAATTCTAAATGAACAAGAAACTACAAATGGTATTTTTGGAGTCAATGGGAGGTAACGTGAAACACTGAAATGGCTAACTGCTATTTTCCATAGGGTTGACTCCAGATATAGAAAAAGATTGAGTTTCCATCAAAGCACTATTTTAGAATTGAGTGGTGAAATACAGTGGGTGGTGCAATGCTCTTCAATAGAGGATCAGGGTTCGATTCATAAGTTGTCCTGTATAACCAGGTGAACACAAATACCTGTGATCTGGGCTACTGGGGGACCAGTGTTACATGAGACTCTACTTGTCTCTCTCTCTCTGTCTGTCTCTCTCTCATGAAAAGAAAGGAAGAAATAAAGTTCAAGAATTTAGATGGTGAAATGTTATGCACCAGAAAATTAGTTATATTGATTTCTTTCTTTTTTATTACAAGGTAAGGTAGGGGCATTTCTAGTTTTCTATATTTAGTTCATGATGCACGTATCTGGGCATTAAGGATGTAGTCTTGTGGACTATCTCACTTACGCAATGACAGTAATTACACAATAATCTCTATATAAATGCCAAATCAGTCCCTAGTAATGGAATCCTTGGCGGATGTAAGAAATTGCTTAATTAGTTTTATATAAATTACTCTTATTTTCCATTGCAATGTAACTTAATAAAACAAAAAGCATGATGTGTTTAATCCTTTTGCAGCACTGACTCTTCATTACTCAGACATATATCTATTTCAATCTTATTTTGATCCTCAGTCTGTAAAGATTTAAAATTTTAAAACACTTGCTTTATTATTTCTTCTGGCTGTCTATCAATTTTTCTATGTCATCATTTTAAAGCAAACGCTATGTGTTTTCAATAATAATCACTATTTAAAAAGAATTGTTTCACTCTTATTCAAGGAATGTCCTTAATACTTAAAAAGAAGGAACCCAAGATGAGCACTCCTCGGTTTAACCCTCCGTGTCCTCTCCATGGAAAAGGGACCACTGGGCTTGCAATCTGGAGTTAGTGTGATTGTTGAATCTTCCAAATCTAATACTGCAAATCACTGGCATGAAAGTGCTTCAGACATGGGTCTTAGACATTTGAAATTTCTACTGGGATTTCATTAAGATTCTGAGTATCCTGAGCATGTGTTAAAAAGTATCCTTGCTCTTTATTTCAACCTACCAAGTAAGAAACACACAAACATTTTCCACAACACTTTTAAAACCCTGTTTCCTTCCTAATAAATGACACAAAAAATTTGATGTTCATCTATCTTTTCCACAGTTCCAAAGATTTGATGTACCCTCAGGGAAGAACATCTTTATTTGACAAAGTTTTTTTTTTTTTTAATCTCCAATTTTCACATATTCTATAATAAATGTAATATGAGGGAACTTCAAAAGCTCATGGAAAAAATTGAATTAATGTATAAATTTATTTTAGTGCAAAAATATTTAAAATCTATGCATAGTGTTTTCATAATATGCACTAAGAAGTGCATATTATTCTGAATATTATATTAACCCAAATATTTTGTTAGACATTAAACTTTGTGAAGACTGTTGCTAGTGCCTGTTTCTATTCTGAACACTAATAGGTGCTTAATAAATCATTATTGAATTAATGAATAAAAAAAGAAGTTCTTTTGTTTTTAGTTGCTAGAGGGTGCATGCACTTGCCAGTGAGAGAGAGAGAGACCGAGAGAGAGGCAGAAAGCACCCCACAATGGGGTGCATTCATGTCACAATTCCTTCTCCTCCATTTCTCTCTCTTGCTGGGGTTTGGAGCATGCACACACATGAACCTGATTTGTTTGTAAAACTGCCAGGGCTGGGATTTGAAACATGGTCAGCCATGTGAGACCTAGCTCCCTTAACTACCAGGTTATGGAACCAGCCCAGAACCAGTTTTCGTTTCGGATGACTCATACACAAATTAATGCTTTGAATGTAAGCATGAAAGGCATGTTAGAGCAGAAATACGAGCAACTAGAAACAAGTCATTTATAACTTAAAAGTCTTGGTCCTCCCAGTGACTCATTCTGTGACATTTTGAGACCACCATTGCTAGATATTTTCCCCCTCCTTCTAGTACCAATGCTGATGTTTAGTATTTGATGGTACTTCATGTTTTCTACATGCTTCATAAATATTTTCTACTCACCTCATTCCCCTGGGCTTTGTATAACAAGCCATCGTCAGTAAGTATAGTGTTCTAAGTTCTGATGGTCCTTATGTTTGGTGTCAGGAAGAATGTAAATCAAGATGAGGTTTTATAAGCTCTCCTCTTTCCAAACCAGATACAAAGTGGTTTCATAGAGTAAATTAGAAGAAAGCTTATTTTCCTTTAAAAGAACCACAATACAGGGACCAGCAGTTAGCGTAATGGCTATGTTGCTGGACTCACATATTCTATAATAAATGTAATATGAGGGAACTTCAAAAGCTCATGGAAA
The DNA here is from genome assembly GCF_000334495.1 of Tupaia belangeri chinensis. Classification (NCBI taxonomy): domain Eukaryota; kingdom Metazoa; phylum Chordata; class Mammalia; order Scandentia; family Tupaiidae; genus Tupaia; species Tupaia belangeri. Next base: position 4,091,437 of record NW_006205542.1, read on the forward strand.
AAATTGAATTAATGTATAAATTTATTTTAGTGCAAAAATATTTAAAATCTATGCATAGTGTTTTCATAATATGCACTAAGAAGTGCATATTATTCTGAATATTATATTAACCCAAATATTTTGTTAGACATTAAACTTTGTGAAGACTGTTGCTAGTGCCTGTTTCTATTCTGAACACTAATAGGTGCTTAATAAATCATTATTGAATTAATGAATAAAAAAAGAAGTTCTTTTGTTTTTAGTTGCTAGAGGGTGCATGCACTTGCCAGTGAGAGAGAGAGAGACCGAGAGAGAGGCAGAAAGCACCCCACAATGGGGTGCATTCATGTCACAATTCCTTCTCCTCCATTTCTCTCTCTTGCTGGGGTTTGGAGCATGCACACACATGAACCTGATTTGTTTGTAAAACTGCCAGGGCTGGGATTTGAAACATGGTCAGCCATGTGAGACCTAGCTCCCTTAACTACCAGGTTATGGAACCAGCCCAGAACCAGTTTTCGTTTCGGATGACTCATACACAAATTAATGCTTTGAATGTAAGCATGAAAGGCATGTTAGAGCAGAAATACGAGCAACTAGAAACAAGTCATTTATAACTTAAAAGTCTTGGTCCTCCCAGTGACTCATTCTGTGACATTTTGAGACCACCATTGCTAGATATTTTCCCCCTCCTTCTAGTACCAATACTGATGTTTAGTATTTGATGGTACTTCATGTTTTCTACATGCTTCATAAATATTTTCTACTCACCTCATTCCCCTGGGCTTTGTATAACAAGCCATCGTCAGTAAGTATAGTGTTCTAAGTTCTGATGGTCCTTATGTTTGGTGTCAGGAAGAATGTAAATCAAGATGAGGTTTTATAAGCTCTCCTCTTTCCAAACCAGATACAAAGTGGTTTCATAGAGTAAATTAGAAGAAAGCTTATTTTCCTTTAAAAGAACCACAATACAGGGACCAGCAGTTAGCGTAATGGCTATGTTGCTGGACTCCTATGTAGTCGACCACGGTTCACGTCCTGGACCCGGTGGCTTAAAAGTCACGCTGGGCGCGTGTGCGTGCGTGCCCAAGATCCCAAGAGGAGAATGGAGAAGAAGAGATTGCAGTGTGGCCATCCCCCCTGGGGGGTGATTTCTCACTTTCTGTCTCTGTTTCTCTCTGTCTATCTGGCAAGCACATGTGCCCTATAGCAAAAACCTCCCCCCCCCAAAAAAAAACAAAACACAGTACACATGTTATAACAGTGCTTCTCAAACTCTCAGCCTTAGTAGGAAAAAAAGGAGGGTGAAAGGCTACCATCTTTCTCCATTCCAGATGGATTTTGATGCTGAGAGAGAAGAGAAATAGTCTGGATCACTCTAAATTTCTGCAAATTTGTGGAAATATGAGTCCTCTTCTAGTCATAGGAGGATCCGTTTTTCTATCAATACCTACTGCTTTCCAGACATGATGTTAAGAAGAAGAATTAGCCACAGCCCCTTTCTGTAAGAAGCTCTACACACATTTCTAAACAACCATAATATACAGTAGGAAGTGACACTAGAGCTGGCTACCTTTTACATTCTACTCTTAGGGGACATGAGATTGAGACTTCAAGCCTGGAGGAAGAGGAAAAGACTTGCTCTTCCCAGTTTACTCTCTGGCTACTTGTTGTTCCTGTGAGCAATATCAGGGTTCATGTTCTTCCTTTGTATATGGTGATCCTTCTGAGGCAATAGCAGGATCCAGTCTGCAGTCTGCTCAACACTAGCAGAACAGGTCTGATCTTTCTCCCTTAGAGAGACCAGCTAATCACTGTCCATTCCTCAGGGACCTGGGTATGTGGGCCCACAGAGCATTCCTCTGAGTCAGAGCATTTGTGTCCGTGAAGTGGGTCTCCCACTCTCCCCAGCTCTCAGGTCCTGGGGTCACTCCTGCAAAATTTGTTCTTCGTTCCTCCAGCCTCCTACTTCCTACAGTTTCTACCTTCATGATCTTTTTGTGTTCTTTTATCTTCCGTTACCTAATTGCTTAAATGTAGTTAACAAATCTTTATTTCAGTCATCTCTGTTCAGTAATTGGTGCTGTTTCTGTCTCCTGACCAGCTCCCTACTGATAAAATGAATGAATTACAGAGAAACTACAATATTGTTGACAATTCCCAAATTTCAAAATTCTATTGGAATTATCATCATTAGGGAATTCCTTTTTTTTACTATATTTGTAAAAAATATTAAAAATTTTTATCAAGGAAACAAAAGCAGGTCAGGTGGTGGTCATATATGTAGACCTGCATGGGAAGGTGCTAGGTCTTGCATACTGGACCTCCCTTTATATGCCTTCAGGCTGGCGGAGACTAGGTGTAGATCACCGCATTTGATCCTGTTGGGGGTACCTGTCTCTCTCTCTCTTCAAATGACTGAATTAATTTAAAATACATGGAGTTTTATAGAAATTTACTGTTTATTGAAATGTATACAGTATGTATGCTTTTTATTCATATCACTCTTCCATGGTTGCAAAGTGACTCATTTTCCAAAGAATAATATTAGATATTTTCTTTCCTTTTCTTCTTTCTTTCTCTTTGTATGTGCCATAGAGCATATGTACTCACTACAGACAGAGAGAGATAGACAGAGGGAGAAAGAAAAAGCACCCCGCAATGGGACATGGTCATGCTGCAATGCATTTTCCTCCATTTCTCCATTCTGTTGGGACTTTAGGCTTGTATGCATATACTCTGTATTTTTCAAGTTCCCAGAGCTGGCATTCCATCCACATGGTTGACCATGTGGGATTCAGTTTCCTTAACCACTGGGCCACAGGGCAGGCCCTTAGTTAGTTTTCAATTGCTGTTATAACAAATTACCATAAACTTAGTGGCTGAAAACAAGACAAAAGAATTATCTTATGGTTCTTCAAGTCAGAAGCATGATATAGGTCACACTTGGGTAGGATCTAAGTATTGACAGTACTGTGTTCTTTCCTGTAGGCTCTATGTCAAGAATTCAGTCCTTGCCTATTCCAGCTTTTGAGGCTGACCTCAATACTTGGTTTATGGAGCCATTCTCCTTCTTTAAAGACAGCAATAACACATCTCTCTGGCCCTTTTTATATTGTCACAACTCTTTCTAATTACAGTTGGAAACGATTCTTCACTTTTAAAGACTTGGGTGATTGCACTAGGCCCACCAAATAGTCCAGAATAGTCTCTCCGTGGCAATGCCTTGACTTTATTCATAACTGCAAAGTCTCTTTTGCTATGTGACAGTTACATTTCTGGGGAGTAGAACATCAACATCCTTAGTGGCCATTCATCTGCCTACCACATTATCTAATTGATTTTTTGAATTTAGTTCCTATGTGGACATATCATTTCAAAATAGAACAAATAGTGTCTCCTCAAATGCAAAGAATCATTGACTGTTCAACATTTTTTAAGAGCTGGTGGGGAAAGGTAAACAGGTGGGGAGGAAAATGGTTCAGAGTCACCTGGAAGGCTTTTCAAACTAGGACATATTGTTTCCAATGAAACCAAGAGCTATTTTAATAGTCTAACCACAGAACCTCTGTTATCCCACAGAATATGGTTTTCATGAAACTCTGTTAGTAAAGGAATTTTGTTATGATCATCTGTTTGGGAGATAGAAATAACAGGGTGAGGACCATTGTTTGACTTCCTGTGTACTATTAACTCTGGCTTGATTTAGATAGAATAAAAGAAATCTGAACTCCACTACAAACTCCTTTGCTATGTTTCAATCTTTCAAAATGATCTAAGTAAATATTTTTAAACCTTAAAAGTCTTATGACTATTTACTAATGTGTTCTTTATTTTGTTTAGTCTCCTTAGACAAGCCAAAAGCACTGACATTTGTATTACTCAAAGCCCTTCCTCAAAGTTTAACAAGTTGCTTTTAATTGTTTCTTGAACTGAAGAAAGGCAAGGCAGGTCACTCATAGATAATTGAGTTAATGAAATCATAGGAAAATGTTCATAAAATTCATTGTAATTAAACGTGATAGAAATTTCAGAAGCACTTTCATTAAACAACATATTCACTGGCTTAGAAGTAGAGCTGAGGGAAAAAATGGTTTTAAATTTGAGGCTATCAACAATATATCTCATTATTAAATAAAGTACTTTGGTAAATCTGGAAGAATTTATGTCTTTAATTAATTTGTACTTCTAATAAAAGCTCTTCATGTCTTTAAATAAGAACTTCTCACTTGGGGATAACTTAAACCAAATGATATTGAGGAGAAAAATATTTTCAGAAAAAAAAAGTTTCTTTATAGGGCTAGATCTGTAGCAGAGAGGTTAAGCACTGTGCAGAAAGAGCTGGATCCCACATAGCTGTGGTTCAAATCCCATCCCTAGCAGCTTGAAAACATGCTGGCATGTGTATGCAAGCCAGGATAGAGAAATGGAGGAAAAGAGAAATTGTAGCATGGTCAGTGACCTAGTTTCATCAATGGGGTGTTTTCTCTCTCTCTCATGTGCATGCATGCACCTTCTGGCATAAAAAAGAAAGGAAAAGAATAGTTCCTTTATAGAGTTTCAGAGAAAACAAACAAACAAGCCAGATCATTTTGACTAAGGTGCAAGTTATCTAAACAATGACTGGAGCCAGCAGCAGGTAGTGTGGTGGTTAAGGGCACTATCTAAACAATTACTGGAGCCAGCAGGTAGTGTGGTGGTTAAGGGCACTGGAATTCCACATGGCCAACCATGGTTCCAGTTTCAGACCTGGTGGCTTGCTTTCTCACTTTCTCTCTCTCTCTTTCTCTCTCGCTCTCTCGCTCTGTCCCTCTATGGTCAAATTAAAATAAATAAATAAACAAAGTTAAATAAATCATTCTTAAAATTAAAAAAAGTTATCTAAACAATTGCTAAATAAGCACATCCAACTCTGAGATACTTTTAACATTACTTGGTCAATGCTATCTATAAAGGTATACATTTTCCACTAGTGATGTCATGTGTCATGAAGTTGTAGGAAACCTTCAGTAACTGTTTGGGTAATGAGTTAGTGATTATACACCTATATTATCTATTTTATCTGAGGCAATGCTTATTGTTCAGAAATTTTATTTTATTATTGGTTTTCTTCCTAACATAACTTGTCTTCAACATTTGGTAAAATTATTTGTATTTTTTTGCAGATTAATCTTATTTTCAAATAAATGTGATATATTTAATTATTCGAGTCATAGTTAAAAAGACTTAATATAAAAATGGCTATCTAGGGACCAGCAGTTGGCATAATGGTTATGTCGCTGGACTCCCATGTAGCCGTCCTCGGTTTGAGTCCTGGACCCGGTGGCTTAAACTCATTGTGGGCACATGTGCGTGTGTGCCCAACATCCCAAGAGGAAAATGGAGGAGAAGAGATTGAAGCGGGGCCAGCCCTTCTGGGGGGGGGGTGATTTCTCGCTCTCTCTCTCTCTCTCTTGCTCTCTCTTTATGGCAAGCACACACACACTATAGCAAAAACCTCTCAATCACCCCCATGTGGGATGGCCACACTGCAATCCTTTCTCCTCCATTCTCCTCTCAAGATCTTGGGCATGCACGCATACGCAACCAGCATGAGTTTAAGCCACTGGGTCCGGGACTTGAACCGCTGTCGACTACATGGGAGTCCAGCAACATAGCCATTACATCAACTACTGGTCCCTAGAAATGGAAATCTTTAAACTTATTCACATATTCATGATGAATTCATATTATTGTATTTACAAATACATATATAATAATATATATAAAGACATATATATATATATATATATATAAATTTTATTTTTCCTATGAGAGACAGAGAGACACACAGATCGATATAGATAGAAAAGCACCCTTAACAGAAGTCTTTATGCTGCAACCTACCTCTAGTCTCAGCTAGTCTGGATCATGGGGACATGCATGAATGTTGAACATGTAGAGGGAGACCTTGGGATTTGAATCCAGGTCCTTCCCATGTGGATTCAACATCACAGAGCATTGCATGGCTGATGGGCCACCAACTGGCCTCAAACTCAAATTATGCACACACACACACACACACACACACACACACACACATACACACACATATATTTTTGCCATAAGGCACATCTACTTACTGGAAAGAGTCAAGAGAGAGGGAAAGTGAGAAATTACCTCCTAGAAGGGCAGGCAATGCCACAATCTCTTCCTCATTCTCCTCTTGGGATTTTGGGCATGTTGCACACATGCCTGGCATGATTTTCAAGCCACTGGGTAGAGGACTTTAACCATAGTGAGCCATGTGGGAGTCTAGTGCCTTAACCTCCACATCACCTGCTGGTCCTCAGAGTATATTTTACTGGTGAGCTTCAAAGCACCTCAGTTTTATCCAGCCCCAGATCATGTCCATACACACACCAAGAGGACTCTGCAAGATCTCCAGATGCAAACCCAGAACCTACCCATATGGATTGGTCTCATGGAGTGTTGTGTTGGGTTTTACTGTTATGCCACTGTCTGGTCCCCATGCTGTTTTAATTGCAGTAGTTTTGTGGTAAGTTTCCAGGCTGAGAAGTGTAAGTCCTCCAGATTTTCTTTATTAAGATTGTCTTGGCTATTCAGGGGTCTTTTTCACATTTATAGAGATATACGGATTCATTGGCCTTTGTATTTCTTTGTAAGGCTATTGGGATTTCAAGTGACATTGTGTGGAATCTGTAGTTCACTTTGAAAAGTACTAATATCTTAAGGAAGTGTGTTTTCTTATCTGTGTACATGAATATCTTTCCATTTATTTAAATTTTCTTTACATTGTTTTAGCAATAATTTATAGTATTCAATGTTTGAGTCTTTTCCCTCCTTAGTTACATTTATTCCTAAGTTATTCTTTTAGGTGATATTGTAATTCAATTGCTTCCATAATTTCTTTTTGGAATTGTTCATTGATGATGTAAAGAAATACAACCAATTATTATATGTTGATCTGATATCATGTAACTTTTTTGAATTTTTAAAATTAGCACTTATAGCTTTTATGCTTTCTGTTTTATTGATTTTGCATTTACATGTATTATGTCTTTCTGCATTTACATTTATTTTGTCCTTCAGTTTTTATGTTAATGAGGTGAAAGTTTAGTTTGTCTGATTAGAACAGTCTTTTTGGTTGGCATAGTGGTTGAAGTGTTGGACTCCCACATAGCCGACCATAGTTTGAGTCCCAGATCTGGCAACTTCAAGCTTATGCTGGGCACGTGTGCATGTATGCCCTAAATCCCTACAGGAGAATGGAAGAGAAGGGATGCAGTATAGTCATCCCCCTCGGGGGAGGTGATTTCTCATTTTTATTCTCTCTATCTCTCTCTGTATCTCTGTTAAGTGTACATGCCCTGTAGCAAAAAACATATAAAAAAAAACAGTCTTATATAAATATGTAGTATAATTTCCTCCTATAGCTACATCTCACAGATGATCTGATGTATTTTAATTTTCATTCAGTTTTCTTTGAAACTTCCTCTTTAACCCTTCAGTTCTTTAAATATGTGTTATGTAAGTTCTAAGTATTTGGAAATTTTTCTGTTACATTATTATTCCACAGGTCATTGAAATTTTGTTCACTTCTTTTTTTAAATTTATTTTGTCTCTGTTTAAACTGGATCTTTTCTATTGAGTAATCTTAAATTTCTGTTATCTCCATTTTGCTATTAAACCCATCCAGTGAATATTTATTTATTACTTCTACAATTTCCATTTTGTTCCTTAACCTCCCATTTATTTTCTGAAACTTTCTATTTCTTTATTTGTTTCAAGAATATTTGTAATTGCTCATTGGCAGAGTCTCTGAGAGCTACATTAAGATAATTGTTAGATTAACTTTAATATCCATGCCTTTCAGATATCTTTTCATTGCCTTTTCTCATTTTAGCTTACATTTTTCTGGGTCTTGGTTCAATGGGTAGTTCTGGATTCTATTCAGGACATTTTGAATGTTATGGTGTGAACTTCTGAGTCCCATTTAAATTTTGTATTTTATCAAACAGTCAACTGGTTGTACCTGCTGGCTCACTTTGTGAGCTGTAGTTGAAATGCCATTTTAGTTTTCAGAGACTTTTTTGTACTATAGTGATCTTCTCTGTGTGCTACCCAGAGGCCGGTTTGAAACCTGAGTGGTATTACATACCACAGTTCGGTTCTCAAATCATGTGCTATGTTCATTCTGTTCAATTCTACTTAAAGACTTCTTGGAATCTTCTCAGGACTTTCAAAACACAGACTTCACAAATCACATTATCTAGTTTCCTCTTATCCATAATTCTGTCCCTACTTTCTAGTTCAAAGAGACTAGCATGCCACCTATTTGCACTTGTTTGCTTAGTGCAAGGAAGGATGGTTGACAATACTCCACTCATAGTCCCCATAGAGCCCAGTGTGGAGAAGAAAGGGCATGAATTTTGTACTTTCATGGTACTGCTGAGAGAGTATGGTCAACAGGACTGTGTAGCACATGGTGGGGAGGAAGAATTGTCTCTACTGCCCTTAGCAGGGTAAGGATGCTTGACGAGGCTCTGTCCAGTCCCTACAATATCTATGGAGGAGTATGAGCAGTGGACATAATTGTAGAGCTGACTTCTACAGAGTCAACTTTTTTCTGGTCCTGTGACTAGAGGGGAATAAAAAGGGCATTTGCTTTTCTTAGGCTTTATGGGTATGTGTCCATTGGTGTTTCTATTGGGTTGTTGGGAAAGTCATGATGCTTTTTGCATAGAAAAACATGTCATGACTTTTCCAACAACTTAATACTTGTGGGCTAGTCCAATAGCAGCCTTTAATTTCTTCTTTTTTTGAATGAGAGATTTTTGCTGTAGGACATGTGCACTCGCCTGAGATAGAGCAAAAAAGAAAGTAAGAAATCACCCCCCCGGGGTGGGGGGAGGATGGCCATACCACAATCCCTTCTCCTCCATTATTCTCCTCTCATGATTTTAGGCACACACCAATATGTGCCTGGTATGTATCAAGCCTCTGAGTCTGGGACTTGAACTGCAGTGGGCCACATAGGAGTCCAGCACCTTAACCACTATGACATCTGCTGGCCATTAATTCCTAAACTTTCTAACTAGTTAGTCTTTTTTCCCACTCCATTTTTAGTATTTTTTAAAAGTTGCTTTGTATTTTCTTTTTAAATTGTCATTTTGAGAACAAGAGGGGTAATGTGCTTATTTTATCATGTTCATAACCAAAGGCTAACTAAGTCTTTTTTATACTTCTACCTCTCTTACTTTTCTTTTCCACTGCCCAATTGCTTCTTTTTTAAAAAATAATTATTTATTTTATTTATTCATTCATTGTTTTTTTTTTTTAATTTGATCAGAGAGAGACAGAGGGTGAGAGTGAGAGAGAGAGGAAGTGAGAAAGCAAGCCACCAGGTCCAGGACTCGAACCCCAGTTGGCCATGTGGGAGTGTCCAGCACCTTAACCACCACGCCACCCGCTTGTCCCATCTTTTCCACTGACCAATTGCTTCTGTGCATGACCAATTCCCATGTCTCTTTAAGACCTAGGTCAGACTTCATCTCCTAAATGAAGCTTTCTTGATACTACTCTGGTGCTACAAATGCCCCTTCTTATAGACAAAAAAACCTCTACTACTAGGGTGCTACAAATGCCTATTCTTACAGGTAAAAAACCCTCTTCCTAATTGTAGCTAATTGATTATTTGTTTCTGTGTCTATCATTCCAATCATACCATGAATTCCTTTAGGTAGTGTAATACTGTAACTTCAGTATCTAATTTCTTGGCATATAGTAGGAATTTAATAAACAGTGTGTAATAAATAAAAGGAGGAAGAAAAACAGTATTTATCTATAGTTCATTTAATTCAATGATTACAACATTTCTTTTAGTGTCTATTATGTTCGAAGTATCCTTCTGGACACTGGGAGTGCAGAGGTGATGTGCATAGTTGGTCCGAGGATTGTGGGTTATTGTTATGCTGATTAACATTGCCATTGCTTTCAAAGAACTTGAATTCCTGTAGAAGAGATTGACCAAATAATAACATAATAACATAAATAAACACATGAGCCTTATGGTATGTGTGGTACTGAAGTGTGGAGAAAAGATTACGTTAGATCAAATATTGGAGCAAATCTTACAGAAGAGGAAACATTTAAATTGAGACAGGAATTCTAAACAGGAACAATTAAAAACATTTAGGACACACATTCCAGGCAGATGAACAGAAAGTACAAAGAATCACACACTGAAGATCTATCAGTGTCTGTCACATAGCTCCAGCTCCCAGGCATTCTGTGTTGGTATAGTAAATTAATAATCCCTAAAGATGTCAATATTGTACTTAAGCCGTTTCTCAATCACTCATGGGTCACAGTCGAGTCTCTTACATTTACCAGATGCTCAGACTACAATGAATTTCTAATGGAATTGTTTTCATTGATTAAGAAACTCATAGCATATTAGCCATTTATGTTTTATGTAAAAATATTTTCATAAATGGCTTTGTTTCTGAATATCGCTGTTATTATGGAGTAATTTTTTTGTGTCATGACAATTTATGAGCAATTCAGTATTGTTAAGTGCCTAAACCCATATTGTGGCCAGAGAGTATTATGTTCTATTTATGTTTGACTTTCAAAATCTAGAAAAATGCTAACCAAATAGAAACTATTCATTAAATGTATACATGACCAGGTTACCCTGATTAATTTTACTGGTCTATAGCCTCCTGCACTTATAAAAAATAGTCCTTTCTACATTTCATATGCTTTTAAATCCTTATGGGCATGTATTATGCCTTTTCTACGTATCAAATATGAACGTTGCTTAAACTAAATACTTTTTTTTTTTTTTTGGAGAGGTTTTCATTATAGGGTGCGTGTGCTCACCAGAAAGACAGAAACAGAGAGGCAGAAAGCAAGAAATCACCCCCGAGGGGCGTGGCCACACAGCAATCCCTTCTCCTCCATTCTCCTCTCGGGATCTTGGGCACACATGCACACGCACCTGGTGTGAGTTCAAGCCACTGGGTGCAGGACTCGAACCACAGTCAACTACTTGGGAGTCCAGCAACATAGCCATTATACCAATTGCTGGTCCCACTTAAACTAAATACTTTATATACCACGTAAAATTTGTAGACTTTCTTTGGAGCGCTTAATACTTTCTGTGATAATAAAATTTAAATTTTCCTTTTTCTCATCTGGGTTTCTAGTATTTTTATATTAAGTGCTTTCTATTGTTTCATTCGTTTTATTAAAAATGCTTAACAAATATACTGTCTTGCCTTTATAAGAAGGAAAAGAAAAGGAAATATTTCTTCACATACTTGCTATTGTTAAGATTTAGTTTACAAAACCTGTTGCTGAGCAGCAGGTCATCTTATAAAGGCCTTTTCCATTGTTTATAATAACAAGGGAGAATACAATGTAAAATGACATTCCATGTTACCGATGGCATTCTCAGAACATGTTAGGACAGTAGTGAGATACAGTACAAGCCTGAATTTTGAAGCTGAAAATACCTGTAATTGAATTCTAGTTCCATTAAGTTCTTACAGTCTTATTAACATGGGGACAATTATTGTTCACTTGCAGGGTTATTGAATAAATATGTGTATGTCAGCCTCATACTCTCCTGGTTTTCTTGAGGACTGAAACATGAGAATACCATCACACTGGTGGAGATAAGTAGCCAGGAGTGGACAGACCAGACACAGGTAACATCCCAATTCCCATTGTGTACAAATACGGCCCTTGCTTCATACTTTATTTATTCTTACTCTGTCAACATCAGAAAGAGTAGGGGGAACAGCAAGTACAATGAGTCAGTCCTTTCTCCACGCGAATGAAAAGAGAGACTACTTGCCTTTCTCCTTTCTCATCCCCTAACAAAACCTGGCCAGCAAGTGAGGATGGTGGTGGTGGAGATTCCGTACAGAGTAAGGTGTGCTATTGGAATTTTAAAGTGGATAGTTTTACCAAAAAGTACTGAGAAAAACCAGGAAGGGAAACTCAGTTGGTCATAGTGATAGACTAAAGGTAAAAATCACTTCCTGTTTAAAGAGTGTTAATAGGAAGAGTGTGGGCCCTCAGTGTGTGGTCCCTGAAGATAGAATGATCCTGATTCCCTTTCCAGCTCTGTTATTTTGGCTTTAGCTTTTTCATCTATAAATCAGAAATAACATTTTACATAAAAATCTTGTGAAGCTTAGATAAGACAATATTTGCAAGTGTTTAGAACGGGGCTAGGTTCATAGTAAGTCCTCGGTACATCATGTATCTGTCTAGCTATCCTCATCATCATCAGCATGGTGGTCTCACTGAGCTGAGACTTGTTAATATAGCTGTTGTATTTGTGGGGAGTCTGTGGTTTAGGAGTCTCTAGTACATAGTTTTACAGATTCTTGGGGCTCATAAAATAATAAATAAAATAAAAGAAATTTTATATCATTTAAAATACCTAGAAAACCTTCACAATTACAACCAATAACATTGTACTCAAGAAACAAAGAATAAAACAAATCAGCCAGTGGCATAGTGGTTAAGGCATCTGGATTCCACATGGCTGACTGTGAGGTCAAGTTCTGAACCAACAGCTTGAGAAGCATATTGATTTGTATGCATGGATGATCAAAATCCTGAAAGGAGAAATGGAGACATAATTGTGACCTGACCATCCCCCATGGGGGGTGGGCTTTCTCACTTTCTCTGTCTCTCTCTGGCAAGTTCACACACCCTCTAGCAAATTAACAAAACAAAGCAAGAAAATGAACAAAAAAAACAAAATACTAAATGCAAAGGAAAGTATTGGTGAAAAGTAGCTAAAGATGACATTTAAGAATTATTTTTTAATTTTAACTTTATTTATTTAATTTTCTGATTTCACTTAATTTTAAATTTGACCAGAGACGGACAGAGAGAGAGAGAGAGAGAGAGAGAGAGAGCAAGCCGCCAGGTCCAGGACATGGTCGGCCATGTTGGAGTCCAGCACCCTTAACCGTGCCACCATCCAGCCCCTAAAGATGACATTTAAAAAATACAGAGATCTGAACAAAGACTCTGCCAGTAGGCCATAGACTCCTGCAAGTATAGTCTTATCCACGAGTATATGCAATTTAACATGATGTTGGGTGGGTTTTTCTGTTCTCAACTGAGTCACCAACAGTTAGAAGCAGCAATCTCCTCCAGAAGAGTCAGCCCTTCTGTATTACTTTTACCACAGTCCTGTCTTCCCAGTCCTGACAAGGTGTTTGAAGCCTGAAATGAAGGCAGTCTTTCCAAGCATGAGAAAGAAAGCCCTCATGTTTCCCCCCTCTTCTATGAGAGAGAAAGGAGTAGTCTGAGAGAATCTCCTACAGACTAGGGAATGTCCTCATGAGTTTCCCTCTTTCTCCTACTGCACATCTTCTGGAACTGCTGTTGGTGCATAGGGAATTCTTGGGAGAAGCCAACTTGTGTTTCTGGAGTTAGCTACATAAACAAACATATGTAGAGAGAGAAATTTTTTTTTAGAGATTTATGCTATAGTGTACATTTGCTCACTGTAAAGACAGAGAGAGAGAGAGAGAGAGAGAGAGCGCAAGAGCAAGAAATCACCTCCCCCAGGGGAATGACCATGGCACAATCCATTCTCCTCTTGAGATTTTGGGCACATATGCATACACATGTGAGTTTTAAGCCACAGGATCCAGGACTTGAATCGAAGTGGACTGCCTGGGATTCCAGTGGTATAACCATTACACCATCTGCTAGTTCTGAGAAAGGATTTTTCTGAGAGCAGAAGGCCTAATAGGAGTAGAGAAACCAGGTAGGTAGAGATGTTTGTTCCTAGGAAAAAGAAGAGAGTGAAGTACCATGCAGGATGTTCTTTAGCCCAGAAGGGATGCAGAAGAGGCCCCCAGAGGTTTCTGTGGTTCCATCTGAAGGTGCACAGAAGTTGGAAGAGGTAGGAACACTGGGTGCCTGTTCAGAGTAGATAAACTGGCAAATGTGAAATTTATAAACAGTGAAGGCTGACTATATTTTAACTCTAAGTATAGGCTCCTTGATACCACTGAGAAATAAAGGCAAATACTCACAAATTGTGTTTCTTTTAGTTTATTTTTTACACATTCAGCTACTGTATATCAGTAAAACTTATCAAATGAATTTTTCCAGCATGACTATGCTGTACAATAGTCCAGCTAAAGGTATTATCATACACAAATTATTTTCTAAAAACATAATTTGATAGTCACTCTTAATGTGTACACAGTCATATTTAGGAAACAAATATTTAAACAACTTAAGGTTTGAGCAGTTTGGAGGATTTCTGTAATGTCTGCATTCACTTTAGCTTTTCGGTAGCTTACAGAGAAGACAGTCTAAGGAAACCCACAACCAAGGTACCATTTCAGTTCTAGCGTGCACAGAAAAATATTCTTAAATTTTAAAAAAGTTATTATTCAGGATACAGCATGGGCACACACACACAACACAGGGGAGAAAGTGAGAGAGAAATGAGCACCCTCCACAGGTGTGATCATGTCTCAATCTCATTCTTTAGTCCTCCAGTCTGTCAAATCCTGGACACTGACAGGACCGTATTTGAAGCTGACTGGGCCTGGCTGGGATTCGAACTGTGGTGGTTGTGCAGAGTTGGCTTCTTGAGCAGCACATTGCCATTGCACCACAGAGCTGGCCTAGGGAAATACATTCTTGTAAACAGCAGTATCAAGATAGGAGGTTCTGAGTTACTTTAGATTCCTACTGGATACTTGTTAATAGTGTCAACAGGAAAGAAAAAAAAGAAAAGAAAAGAAAGTGAAGACAGATTTGCTTTCTATCCAAATAAAAGCAAAAGAATTTATAATGAAAATGAAATGCAAATTAAAAAAAAAACTCCAAGTGTTCAGGAAGGAACTGTTCAAACTAATAATAAGCCTAAAGTCATCACTGAATAAAGAGGCAAAGGTCACGATTTCTGGATACAGAAATGAACAAAAAGAGGCTCTGTTTGCCAATGACAAGAGAGGTTGGTATTCAATGTTAAATGTCACAATCTATGTTTTCCTTTTTTCTTTATTGTGCTGGCTTCAACTGGCACAGTATGTCATCTGTAGGAAATATCAATGCCTTTGACTACATATGAGACTGAAAAATATTTTCTCTTGATTATAAATCTAAAACATCTAGCCATTTAGAAACCTAAAATCAGGATCTTCAAGGACTTAATCTTCATTAGAATTTTCTACACAATCTCTTAAAATGCAACGCAATTTTAAAAATTGTTTATGATGATTGCAAAAACAGTTGTCTACTTTGAAAAAAAAAGCCAAAAAGTGACTTGTTAAAGGAATCCAAACACTGATCTTGACTAAGCATTTAGCTTTTTCTGAAAAGGGAGGGAAAAAATAAATGCTAGTGTTTACCGAGTAGTTATAAAATGCCAGAAACTGTCCCAGACCCTATGCTATAGATCATTATTATTCCCTTTTACATCAATAGATGAGGAAATGGAGGTGCAGAGAGGTTAGGCATCTTGCCATGTCTTACAAGCGCTAAGTGTTAGCTTTGAAATGGCAAGCCAGGTAGTGTGGTTCCAGAAGCCATGCACTTGATGGGCCTCTGTATAATATGAAGTGCTGTTCATGAGTATAGGAAAATAGGTAGAAAAGTATTTTTGCAATGATGAAGCACCACACAATATTTAGAAAACACAATAATGACAGTTGTATATTCTATTGAATTTAAGGTTACTATGCATTTGTTCAAGGAGGCCTAATTTAGTCTAGATATGATATTCAGTCTGAGATCTGAAAAACGAATATGAACTAGCAAGATCAGGTATATGTGATGTGTGGGCATGTTATTTACTTATATATTGATTTATTTGATCTATTAAAACACTAATACCAATTGTAGGAGTCTTTATAATCAAACTATTACTTTTTTTTTTTTTTTTTGTGGCCAATGGACATGAACATTCACCATTAAAGGAAGAAAAGTAGATGCTTAGAGCTTCAGAACTGCCTGAAAGAGTTTTCCCGAGAGTGATGGACAATAGCTGGACTCACGAGTTGAGGGAGGATTATGTACTAGGTTACTGAAAAACAAGCTTGTTATTCAATAAATCAGTAATTTTTAAATTTGTTTACTTTTGATTGCATGTACCCATATTTTCTTTTACAAATCAAGTCTTTTAGAGCTACAGTTGTCTTTGTTAATATGTTTACAAGCAGGCTCGATGTTGGGAGTTTCCTGATGCGATAAAAATAAAAATTCTGAATACTTTCTGTGTGTGACTTCGGGTTGTTGTTCACTGATAGTTTTAAGATGTAGTCTTTATAAATTTATGGTTTCAATTGGGAATGTGGCTCAGTAACTAAAAACAGGAACTTTTCAACATAATTTTGAAATCAGTAAAATATGCAACTAAGTATCAGCTGAATCATGGAGGGCTGTGGCAGGAGAGAATGCTGTGATGGTAAACTTCCCAGAGTGAACTTGAGGTTGTTGTTGATAAATTGGTGGTAAGCAATAAAAGCCAACCAAAGACATAAAGCATACTGAAATGTTTATGATTGATTGTTTTCTGCTATTGAAGAGATATAAGTATGTCTTAACTTTGGTATTTCAGTTGAGGAAACAAAATGATATGTAACACCATCACTTTTTCAAATGACAGGTCATTATTCTTCTCTTTAGAAAGATCTTACTTTTCATTAAAACCATGTATTGGGGGCCACCAGGTAGCATGATGGTTAAGGCTCTGCACTCCCTCATGGCCAACCACAGTTCAAGGCCCAGACTGGAGGTGATTGGATATCATGCCAGGCTTGTGGGCATGCATGCCCAAAACCCCAGGTGGAGAATGGAGGAGAAGGGATTGTGGCATGGCCACCCCCCACCTTGTGGGTCATTTTTCACTTTCCCTCTCACAGACTCTCTTGTCTCTCGCCCATGAGTGCATGTGCCCTATGACAAAAACCTTTAAAAAGCAAAGAAAAACCATGTATTGAGTCTTCTTTTCAGTTATATTGTCTTTTATTCAAGGATTTATAGTTGATATATAGATATATCTCACCTTGGGATATATCTATACACATACACACACACACACACACACACACACACACACACACATACATATACACATATTTATATTCTTTGCTTAGATTTCTCACCATTTCCTGTTTTCTTGAGCATATTATTTCATAGCTATTGTCTAATGCTTTAATATCTATGCAATTTGTGAGTCTACTACCTCGTTTCTGATCTCCTCCTCTTTTCTTTTTCCTTTGTTCCTTCCCTCCCACCTTCATAATTTGGTCATATTTCCTGGTATTCTAAGTAATTTTTTATGGAATTCCAAATATTGTGATTAAAAAATTATAAAAATTTTTTAAGGCTCTGGGTGATGTTAACACCAACAGAATCATATATGTTGACTCTAGTATGTAAGTTAAATAAAGAAAACTAATCTGAATCTATCTAGTCTGGTGATAAGATGATTTCAAGATAAGCTCTAGTTTTTTTAAAGACTTGACTGTTTTCCCTTTACCATTGCTACTTTTTTTATTGTCAAATGAGATTCTTAAGGACTGTTCTTTAGGAAGCCATGAACTATCATCTTTATTTCTAAATCCCTATTAAACTACCAAAAATTGTTCTCAAATCTCAAACTCTAGGCTTCTGTTCACAAATTAGCAGAAGTTCTGAGTAGAAAAATATCACTAAATGTTGGGTTTAACTCTGTAGCCTTTCTCTCCAGGATCTTGCCACCTTAAGTTTTTGCTCTCTCCATAGTTCTCCAATGTTGTCAAACATATTTTTTGAAACCTATTGTGTAGTTCTACAGTCAAATTTGGTAGTGGTGTTGAGTATGCAATAAAATGCAAGCTGTAGCGGTGAGTGAGAAATGAGGAAGCTGGTAAGACACTTACTCTTAAATAAATTCTCTTCTCATGACTTATTCGCTCTACTAAAATCTTTCTAATGGGTTTCCATGTAACAGAGAGGAGTAGGGTGCATGAAGGGATTTAAATTTCAATTATGTGACTCTCTAGTGTTTGAAAGCTTTAAAATAATGAATGTACAGCTATTTATTACTTTTTGAATTTACATTATTTATTTATTTATTTTAGAGAGGTTTTTTGCTATAGGGCATGTGAGCTCGCCAGAAAGACAGAGAGAGACAGAGAGACAGAAAGAGAGAAATCATCCCCCAAGGAGGATGGCCATGCCGCAATCCCTTCCCCTCCATTCTCCTCTCAGGATCTTGGGCACACACGCACACACGCCCGGCCTGAGTTTAAGCCACCGGGTCCAGGACTCGAACAGTGACCAACTACATGGGAGTTCAGCGAAATAGCCATTAGGCTAACTGCTGGTCCCTGAATTTACATTTTTAATTGAATTATAAAGCAGTTATTTTTCCAAGGAGGAACAGTTGTCAGAAATCTCAAAAAATTATTATACATGATTAAATATCTACCAAAAATAAAGTTGAACATTGGCCAGTGAGCACTGTGGGTGGGAAATATTCACTATCAGAAATTGCACATAGTGATAGTGATAGAATAAGAGACAGCATCTTTAGTCATCTTTTGACAAGAATACTTTGTAATATTAAAAACATTTACAGTGGATCAAAGGGTCCCTGAGGGCATCATTTGAATCAAATGATTGGACCTCTGATCAGGAAGATCTAAATTTTTTAAATTAAAAACTATTTTTAGTAATATTTGTTCTTTTAAAAAGCAAGCACTGTCCTATTCATTGTCATCTAGTTCTCTAGCAGACTTTGTTTTGGAAGGATCATATCTGCTGTTGCAACTAAGAGCCAGTCAGACTTGAGAGTATATTCCCTTTTATCCTTTATTATTCGTGTGAGCTTTTTAAAATTGAATTTTATATATTATTGTTATCATTTTTAATTTGCCATAGGGTATGTGTGCTCACCAGAGAGAGAGAGAGAGAGAGAAAGAGAAAGTGAGGACAAGCTGCCAGGTCCAGGACTTGAACCATGATCAGTCATGTGGGAGTCCAGTACCTTAACCACTATGTCATCTGCTAGTCCAACTTTTGTATATTTTAACACCATTCTAAAAATTCCAACTTCTTTTTTTTAAAGTGAGATTTTTGCTATAGGGAGTGTGCACTTGGTGGAAAAACAGAGAGAGACAGAAAGCGATAAATCATGGGGAAAGGGGAATGGCCATGCCACAGTCCCCTTTTCTTGGGATTCTGAGCAAATATGAATACATGTCTGGCATGAGTTTCAAGTCTCTGGCTCCAGGACTTCAACCACATTCAGCCATGTGGAATTCCAGTGACACAACTACTATATCATCTGCTGGTTCCTAGTTTTATCATTTTTAAAAAAATATTTAGCAGGAAAGTACAGGGATATGGATTTAGGTGATTAAACTGTAGAAAAGTAAAAAATGTGAAAGTTAGGATATTATAGAATTAATAATGTCTACTATAAACTGTCTATAGGCTTATTGGGAAATCCTAATAACATTATATCAAAATCAATGAGAATATAAATTACTATCATAAAATAACACCCACTTACTAGATAGTTGATAGAAATGACAAGCATTAAGAAAAAATTCCTGTGGGGTCTGTGTTTTTGTTAGAGAGAGACAGAGAGATGGGAAGTGATAAAACATCCTATTCCCAAGGGGTACGATCACACAGTACCTTTTCTGTTTCCTCTCAAGATTTTGAGCTTGCACAAACACATGTCCAGCATGACTTTCAAGCTGCCAGGTCTGGGATTCGAGCCATGGTCAATCACGTGGGAGTTCAATGTGTTAGTTACTATACCACCTGCTGACCCCACAAAAGAGACTTTTTAAAATAGTTGTAAAATGTACTGGATTGTTGGAAAAGTCATGATGCATTTTTGCGTAGAAAAATATGTCATGACTTTTCCGACAACCCAATGTATGTGCTACGTAATGCTACTTGTGGCCTAGCTACAGTATCATATTTTGTGCAACTGCTCAGCATGCTGAAACCACGTGGGAGGCCCGGTTGGATTCCTAATTCACCCTAAAAACCCTGATCTGTTGGTAAGCACCTGTAATCTGAGGAGGCTAGGGTAGGGAGATCATGATACGAGGAGACCCTTCCTAAAATACACCACGCATGTACATGCGCACATGCATGTGTCATACCCACTTGTGCATTTTTCCCCCTAAATGAGCAAACTTCATGGTTTAAAAGTTTAAAATTAAAGATACTTATTACCAATAGTCTAAATAAAGCAGTTCTTTTCTTTACAATAGTTAGGATTTCACTTACTTGTCAACAATAATTGAAGTAACATTCATCATTGTGTAGAGGTGAGAATTGGTTTCTTCAAGATTTTGTTGAACTGAATTAGACTTTATAAATATGTGATTAAATTAGGAAGCCCAAAAGTATTAAAAGGCATTGGAAACTATCAGTCACAAACAGCATGTAATTCTAACTGGGTTCACGCATTGGCTGGATGGGTCATGAACTTTCAGTTCCAGAAGAGTGAACAGCGTCGTCTCTCTTCCAACAAGCAAAATAAACTGTTAAAGGAAAACTAAGGACAGTTTATTTTTTAGTGAACTAGATGTTAGAACTACGTGCTCCCCACTTTACTGGGATATTCTTGGAGAAAAGATGTGTTTGTCCCTCCTTCCTTCCTGTCCTGACTTAACATTTATTTGCTCTTAGTCTTTGGGATGCAGATGATAGTAAAGATACTGGCTTTGCTTCTGAATCACACAAGGAAAGTTTACCCTCTTTCTAGGAACTTTGTTTTTCTTGACCCCAGCCATATATGCGATTTCGTCATATATGGTGTGCAAACTTTCAATCACTGAATATTTTATTTTTAATTTCTTTCTAATTGTTGTTGACAAGAGTTTTCTTTCCAGTTCTTTAGACTCCACAACATTTATGCAAATGAATCTTTACCACATTGTGATATGCTCAGTAATCTTTTTCAAAATTAGCACTAGACACTAGCAACTTGAAGCCATTTGTGTTCTTTGGCTAGATTTTGTTTTTCCTAGCAAGCCTATTGTCTATTTGCCCCATCAGCGACGTGTTCTCTTTTTTGTTGTTTTTAGTATTAGCGAAGCTTTTTAGCTTACATTTTACCTTTTTATATAACTTATTTATTTTAGTAGACAATATAGGCATATAATACATATTTAAAACTAATAAAAGATAATTAAACGGGGTGAGTTTCCCAATTTTGATGTACGTCATTCAGTCTACTTAATCCCCTGCATAGGTAACATATATTAATGATGCTTATTTATATTGACAGAGACACTGTAGCTGTTTATGTGCATTTATAGTTTTAAGCAAACAATTGCATGCTTTGCATACAGTTATAAAATTTAGCTTTTTTCTTTTGATAATATATTTTGATTATTTTACATCAGTTAAAAAAGAGCTGCTTTGTGCTTTTTAAATTTGTATAGCTTTCTAATGCCTTGCCCTTCCCTCATTTATTAAATTGCCCATATTTATGAACATTTGTGTTGTTTTCAGTCCTTTCCTGCTATGAACAATGCTCCATTAAACAACTTTATGTACAAATATCTGAAAAACTGTCAAAATACTATTACCAGATAAATTCCTAAAAATGGAATATCTGGGGCTGGCAGGTGGCTTGGTGGTTAAGGTGCTGGACTCTCACATGGCTGATTATGATTCAAGTCCTGGATCTGGTGGCGTGCCTTCTCACTTTCCTTCTCTCTAGTCAAATAAATAATTAATTAACTAATAAAACTTTTTAAAATTTTAAAAATTTAATTAGAAAATAAATTTCAATTTTTATACTTACTAAAACTAGAAAAATTTGTGTATTTGTGATAGATAGTAGATAGAAGAATGGGTAGATATGTAGATAAATTGACAGACAGCTATCGCCAAATTTCGTTCCATAGTGATTGATGACATCACTTTTTAAGAAAAAAATATTTCAGTAAGGGACCAAGGAAAAAGATAATAATATTCTGTGCTGAAGAATATCAGCATATCTTAATAATCAAAAAGGGCTACCATATACATACATACATATATTTTTTAAGTTACTATATAATTGTAATCAAAATAGTTTCCAAAACCCAAACTGAAGTAGAGAAGGCAGAAAATTCCTTGTGGTATTTTTGGTTTTAGTTTAAGGGTTCTGGGTGGGGTCATTTAAAAATCAAATGAAAATAAAATTTGTAGGCAATGCAAGTTTGAGTTGATCTGAAAGGACTTAATTTACATAAAATAGGGAGGAAAAGGAGTTTGTGGCTAGACATTTTCCATAGTAGTTCACTTATATTTAGTTAGGACTTGCAAGATCTGCAAAACATGATCATGGACTGACTCATACAGCCATTTGAACTTTAAGTTTAGAAGAAGGATGTGTTTTTGTTGTTGTTGTTCACTTCGAAACACTGAGGAAAAGGGAGTGGGAGACACCTTCTACTTTGGGTTTGGAAATTTGTTTTATTTTTTCAAATTTTATGCCTCATCCTTTTCCTTGACTAACTTTACAAAAAAAACAGATGTTCATATATTTTCTTGATCTTGTCTTAACATCCCAGATTTCTTAGAGCATGTTTATTTATTCGTTGGAGTGAAAAAAATGTCCTTAATGAGTATATTCATGCTTTAAATAAGTATCTTCAGTGTATTGCCTATAGCACAATATGGACACTAATGCTTCTTAAAAAGGGAATCCTTTGAGGAATATTGCGAAGTTATAAAAAGGATATGCTTGCAAAAATCCACAATAATCTTCCATTTCATAAACTATTTTTTTAAAGATTTTTGCCATAGTGTATGTGAACTCACTAGAGAGAGAGAGAGAGAGAGAGACAAGGGTGGGGGGGGCAGAGAGTGAAAAAATCACTCCATAGTGGGTATGGCCATGCTGCAATCCCTTTCCCTATGTTCTCCTCTCAGAATTCTAGAGACACATGAATATGTGCCCAGTGTGATTTTCAGGCCACCAGATCTGAGACTCAAATCAGAGTCAGCCATGTGGAATCTAGTACCTTAACCACCATGCCATCTGCTGGACATGAACAATGTCTTTTCAAGTACACTAGAATAGATTTAGTTTCTTTCAATTGTTTCCAGATGTTTGATCCATCCGTTATATTTTAATCACTTTTTCATGTTCAATAGACTCAGAAAAAGGCATAGAAAGCAACCATGGATACCAGATACAGTGTGGGAGGAGGGTGGGAGATGGCAGAAGGTGAGAGATAGGGAATCAAGGATGGGGGAAAAAATAAAATATACAGGAAACAAGAAATGATAGACAGAAAACAAGAAATGGAAAATTATTCGTTAATAACACGTATGTTGATGTGCTTGACTGAGCCAATATACAGTGTATTCTGGATGGAAAATCTCATTTTGTATGCTATAATGATGTATAGCAAATGAAAGTAAATAAATAAATTAAAATTTAAAAAAAGAAAAAAATAGACTCAGATCCTACAAAATTCTAATAGCTTATTGTATGTCTTTAGAAATCAACTGATTATCAGATTTATATGAATACATTAATTAGTATAAATTTCAGGAAGGCTCCATCTGACCATTAGAGTGTGTGCCCAGATCCTGAGAGGAGAATAGAGGGGAAGGGATTGAGGCATGACCATCCCCCCGGGGGATAATTTCTCACTTTCTGTCTTTCTATCTCTCTCTCTCTGTCTCTCCAGTGAGTGCATGCTCCCTGTAGCAAAAATATCTCTATAAAAAAAGGGACCAAGTCGAAAAACAAAATTATTTTATTTCATTTATTTCTCTTCTTTATTTTCTTAGTTTGTGTTTGTTTGTTTGTTTGTTTTTTACATTCAATCACCAGACATCTTTACAGCAAACAGAATGGTTTTTCCCAGCATGAATATCCTGTATATTAGTCCAGTCAAAGATATTACCATATACATTCTCATGAACAGGTAATTTTCCATTTTTGTGTCTGTTAAATGTTTTGTGCTTTTTTATAATTAATTTCTTTCCCATGAAATAGCCATAATTACTCATTGGAAATAAATAAATACACATGCACTCATAAACACACACACACACACACACACACACACACACAGTTTCTCTCTCACACACACATGCACATACAGTTTCTTTTAAAATTATAAATTCTCTCCTTAAGTCAATTTTTCCTATCATCTCACTGTTATGGTTAAAAGAAATCATGCAGCAGTTTGAAAGTTTTGCTGCTTAGATGTTTCTCCGTCCCCCCCTCTTAATATTTTAGTTCACTGCTCTTAATTCAGCATTCCATAAAGACCTCAGACATGGACCCTCTTCTGCTAAGTTCTTTGCTACTTTATAAAAAGAACAGCCTTTACTCAGTTTCCAATATCTTGTTTCTCATTTCTACCTGAGACCTCATCAGCAAGACCTCTACCATCTGTATTTCTACCAACATTCTGATCACTGCTTAAGTAATCTCTAAGAAGACTCATGCTTTCTCCACATTCATTTCTTGTCTTCATCTGAGCTATCACTGGAAACACTGCTAATGCTCCATTCAAAATGAAACAGGAGGCTCCTCCAAATTCTTCCAGCCTCTACCCATCTCCTCATTCCAAAATTACTTCCACATATTCACGTATGTGTTATAGCAATTTTATGTGTTGGTCTGTTTTCTCTTGCTATAACCTAATTCTACGGATTAAGTAAATTATAAAGAAAATAAGTCTACTTGGCTTATGGCTCTGGAGGCTGGGAATACTAACAGCCTGGCAGGAGTCCAAAATGAAAGAGAAAAGGGAGCCACACTCCTAAATTAATTAACCCATTTCAGCAGTAACAGTACTATTAATCCACTCATAAGGGCAGAACCCTCATAACCTAATCACCTCTTAAATGCCCCACGTCTTAGTACTATCGCAATGGCAATAAACTTTCAATATGAGTTTGGAACCATAGCACTCACTATTGACTTTTTTCACCTTTGGAAAGTCTGATTTCTTCCCATCTTAATTAGATATGGAGGCCTCAGGATCCATCTTGGCACACTCTTTATGGGTCTACCATCTAGCTCTTTCGTGACCAAGCCTTGGAGGACCTCATATGTGACTTTACTATAGCTTTCAGCTAGCAAGGCAAAAAGAAATGAGACACAAACATCAGGTTCTAAAAACGCTTAATAGTGCATTTATATACACAAAATAAATGTACTTCATGACTTTATAGTTAGATTCACTCTCTGGCATGCACACTGTGTTAGAGGTGGAGAGAATCTTTATATATAATAGATCACAAGCTGTAATATTTCTGCTCATCACCATCAGAAAAAAATGTGTTTATATACTTAAACATAATCAAAAAGGTCAAATTGCAATATTACCTTTATATATAGACATAAACATGTCTATATATAATATCTTAAGAATATCTAAACAATGAATATTTTTGGGGGGGAGAAGTTTTTTGCTATAGGGCGCGTGCACTCGCCAGACAGACAGAGAGAGACATAAAGACAGAAAGCGAGAAATCACCCCCTAGAGGGGATGGTCATGCCGCAATCCTTTCTCCTCCATTCTCCTCTTGGGATCTTGGGCACGCACGCACACGCGCCCGGCATGAGTTTTAAGCCACCGGGTCCGGGACGCGAACCGCGGTCGACTACATGGGAGTCCAGCGACATAGCCATTACACTAACTGCTGGTTCCCAACAATGAACATTTTTTCACATCAAATATCTAGATGTGGCATACTATCTTTTGGGGGCATATTTTAAGTGTGTGTCTTTCAAATCTCAAAAATTAAAAGTTTGATTTTTCCCCCCTGATGAAACCATGCATTAACGTTTTCCTTATAGCCATAGAATACATGTAGCTAGATCTGGGTTCATTTCTGTATCCAATGGAACACCATTGCACATTCTCAAGCTCCCTTGAGTTCAGAGTACATGTAAACACCAGTTATGTAAACAAGAGACTCAGTCACAATGGTACTTATAGACTCAAATCCTCAGAGGGTCAATGTTTAGCAAAATTCTATAATTTTAGCTTTCAGAGACCCAAGCTTCTGAATTTGTATTCTTTCATAAATTTTCACAAAAATTTCTTATCTGAAGGAGAAAAAGAAAGAGGGGAGTGTTTTCTACTTAATTCTCAGATTTCAAAGCATTTTTTTTTTTTTTTGGTCCATGATCCACAAATCTCTGAAGGCTTCACAGAGGCCACACACTGCCATTCCAGAGAATTACAGGGAGAATTCTTGGGGTGGGGGTGAATTTATGGTTTATAAAAAGAAAACTTGTTCTTAATTTGTAAATATTTTGCATTCTTGGGCCTGTTTTCCAACATCCACTTCATAGTTATATTTTCTGAGTGATTTGAGTGTATATAGACAGAACTCCATTTTTAGTCTCCTTTACTTTCCTTGGGATAAGTTTGCTAAGTGATTGTAACGTTCTACAGCTCAGTAGCTTCTTATTCATCACTGGGATTGGGCAAGTCTGATTCAATAATGCTATGTGTTCAATAAATGTTAGGTGAACTGAATGCATTAGGAAATAGAAACAAATATTACTGGAGAAGGGTTTAGCCATGTACTACTTTGGTAAAGGTTTTTCTTTTTTCCTTTTTCTTTTAAGAGACATTTTTTTGCTGTTTACTAGAGAAACAGACAGAAAGTGAGAAATCACCCCCTGGGGAAATGGTCATGCTACAATCCCTTCTCCATCATTCTCCTCTCAGGATTTTGGACACACATGCACTTGGCATGAGTTTCAAGCCACTGGGTCTGAGACTCAAACCACAGCCGGCCAGTGGGAGTCAGTGACGTAACCATTACACCATGTGCTGGTCCCAACTTTGGCTACGTTTTATTACCATATGGGATCATATTTTAGCTTAGAATCAATATGAGAGGATTAAAACAATCTCTAACTATTTAATTTCAATATTGTAGGGGTTTTTATTATTATTTTAAAATTTCATTTTCTTTTATGCATTCAATAATATTGTAGTTTATTAAGAGTTGGTAGGTTGAAAAGTCCAGTTTAAAATATCTATGCATATACAATGTAAACATATTGAGATGAATCTTAAATTTTAACTGATTTTCAGTTTTGACTTAGATATTATGTAAATATAAATTAGAATGTTATTTTTGTTTCTTTTTAAAAAAAATAATACAAACATTAATACTTAAAAATGAGAATTGTAGTATAACCATTTGTTTAGCCCACATACGCAATTAGTGTATATTTTTTGCTATATTTTGAAATATCTAGTGTGCTGAGGTTACGTACATGAAACCATATCCAAACATGTTTTAAAAGCAGAAGTCAAATAAAATATAATCATGAAAAATTTAATGTTTTATTAGAAAAAAAATGTTACCAAAATGAAAAGATAAATCTAACATGTTTGCCCTTCTATAAAGATACAACTTACTGTGTCTTTTTTTAAGTTGCCTAAACTTAAGTATTTTGTCAATTCTCAAGGCCATCCTTTCTGTTCTGTGGATGAGGTTATTTTCTTGATGACAAACCATTTAGTCTATAAAATTATATTTTCATATTTGTTCCCTTTGGCATTTTCTAATACATGTTCCATATGGGGTAATAAATGTTTAATTTTTTAAGACATCAGAATTAAATAAGAGGGGAGAGAATTCAGTAAAATTAAACAAATTGAGGCAGAACTGCTCTCAGAGTCCTTAATATACCAATATACACTATGAATATCCAAAAGAGGGTAAATGCATGTGGTGATTTCCAGATTTACTTGACCGATGGACCCCTTTTGGGAATAAATACACACTGTGGGTAATGCTATTTAGATATTTAATTTTTTAATCTACAGAATTGTAGTGGTTAGACAATCTCACAATTTAAAAATACAGTTTTTTCCTTTCATGGCATGCATGCGTTTGCATAATGTACCATAGGTACTGCTGAGTAGCTTCTTGGCATCCATGAATATTAAAATTGATTTCTTTCTTTTGAGGTAAATTTTTCAGGTCAGTGCCAAATGTCCAGTGATTTTAGTATTTTGAAAATAGCCAGTTATATACCTGCATGAAACTCCTCTTCCTTTCTGATCTCCTAAAGTCATGTCATGTCATGAAGCTTGTTCCAGCTGTTAGATCATTATTTCCTATAATGTTCTGAAATTTTAATAATTTCTGTCTAATAAATTTTGACCTAAAACCTGTTTGGAATCACTTGTAAAAGATTGCTTTGACTATTGCCCTGACATGTTTCTGCATGTGTGACTCCATACATCTGGCCAACAACCTATTTCATTTTATAGTATTTAGCTTTTTGGTCCAAATCTGAGTGAAGTGAAAGATTTATAAGTTACTTCCTTCATTAACAGTCCTTTCAGGAACTCTTTTGATTTTTTAAAATATATTTATTACAACTTTTTAAAGGGCCCATCCCCTTTGGCATATGCTGTGTCAGACTCTAGGTCAATCTAGGATAGAAGAGGAAATGAGCTAGCAGCTCACGAACCTAAAAATCATCAGAATTACCTAAGACATTGGCTAAACTTTAAATTCCCGATTTCCTCTTTTCAGACATCTTGATTTATTATATGCTGGGTGTAATATGCTCCTATCCTGATTCTGATGAACTGTCAGGCTTATTAAGTACCACTGTATATTACATGATGACTTTTTTTTCCCCCTAACTACCTCCTATGAGAGACATCTTAGATGATGGTAAGCCGGTGGTCCAGAGAATTGTAAAATAAAATGGAGTGCAAAGTAGATTTTCACAGTGACTTTGAAGTTGCTATAAACTCATTTGCATTATTGCATCAGAAGTTATAATTTCTAGAATGATTGCTGGTATATCTGCATCTTTTAATCAGAATCTTTCATATTTCATAGTCTACAGCGATCATTTGAAGCTCAAAGGATAGGAATTCTGTGTGATTAAAAATACTTGGTCACCATTGCACGTGATTTTTTCTTAGCTAGGTATTGACTTGTAAAAATAAAAATATTCTCAACAATATCCCTACCATTATAGAAATGTAGAAACTGAATTTAGTAAAGAAATTTTCCTTTATTCATAGACTGGATTGGGACATCCTCTCCTTCCTTGTTCCATAATCATTCTGTGTTTTGGTATTTTTATCAGTAAATTGGGGATACTATTAATACTTAACTCATCATGGTTGTTACTTAAGTGACTCAAACTTGACAATTAGAAAAGTGTCTGGCACCTAGTAAGGACTCAATAAAATTATGGCTATTATTTTGTCATCCTTCCAGTGATCTTGTCTTGAGTCAGAGGTAAGCTTCAATAAATAAGTCACCATTCAGTTGGAGGCACTCCTCTCCTGCTTTCCCACTCTGGAAACAGAGTCTTCTCTACAATTGTCAGTGGTATATTTTGCTGCTGTTGTCTGCCTAGAACAACACTTGCCATGGTTATTTAGTATAGAAGTACATAGAATTATAATGAACTAAAAATATTAATATTTTTTCAGGGAATGGTTTCTACAGTTTACTATGGGATGTCATAATAGGTCATCGAGTATTTATTTCCAAATCTTCCACCAAGAAACTCATGAAAAGCTCTTTGTTAACACCATTGCCTCTCTCCAAGTCCTGTATGGACATTTCTTCTTGCATTATTCATGTTCTACCAAACTTCTTTACATGGGACTATTCCCTCTTCTTCAAACATGTGTTCATGAAGGATTTTGTTTACGTACCTCAAGTTTATTTCCTATAATGTTGGTTATGCTAATTATACTTTCAAGCCTTTATAGCCTATTAGGAAAGGCCCTTTTTATCCCTGGTAGCTCAGTAGAGACTTGTTTCCTTCACTGTCAAAAGAGTCTCTATAAGTGAGGTTCCCAATCATGAATTTACTTGTCATCAAAAATTAGCCAGCTTTCTCATTAAGGCCATGACAATAAAAACCATGCCAACATATTGTGTTAAAAAGTGTGTGTATATAGCACTGGCAGGCAGATGGTGTAATGGTTATGTCGCTGGACTCGTAGATAGTCAACTGCAGTTCAAGTACAGGACCCAGCTGCTTAAAATTCATGCCAGAGTGTGCGCATGCATGACCATGATTCCAAGAGGAGAATGTCCCTCCAGAGAGCACACATGCCCTACAGCAAAAATCTCTCTCTAATTAAAAAAAAAAAAAAAAAAGCTGTGTGTGTAGGAGGAGAGAGGGAAAGTATTCATTTATTAATTTGCCCCTTATTTTAGTTAGTTCCAGTTAGCAGGAACATAAACGGCATAGAACTTTATACTTAATAACATTTTATCTTGTATACATGTAGGCTATTCTATGTACATATTGTAGATTCACATTATTTATGTACCCATTTCTTTACTTCATGAGAGTGAGAGAGACACACAGAGAGAGAAAGGCAAGCATTCTGAACAGATTTCATGCTGTGAAACTCATTCTTCCTCTCAACCCCACAGCCTTGTAAGCAGTCAGGATTACAAAAACATGGGCCCACCATGCAATTGACCCAGGAAATGAACCCTGATCTTCCATGGATCTTCCAGCATTGAAGAGTGTTGAGTTACTGCTGCACCACTGTCACTAGGTCAGATTTGTCTCTTTTTCCCCTCACCTTTATTAGAAGATTTAAGGCTTTCAGATCTGTATTTACCTTTGTGTTTATCTTTATTTTTTTTCTTTTTTTGGAGAGGTTTTTGCTATAGGGTGTGTGCGCTCGCCAGAAAGACAGAGAGAGACAGAGAGACAGAAATCTAGAAATCCCCCCCCAGAGGGGAATAGCCACACCACAATCCTTCATCTCCATTCTCCTCTCTGGCACACACACAGGTGCCTGGCGTGAGTTTAAGCTGCTGGGTCCTGAACTCGAACCACAGTCAATTACATGGGAGTCCAGTGACATAGTCATTGTGCTAACTGCTGGTCCTCCTCTGTGATTATCTTGAGCACTCAAGTTTTTAATTATTTATCCAAAAGGTTTACTTCATCATTGACTAAGACAGATGTCAAAATAGTTCTGCTGTGGGAACCAGCAGTTAGCGTAATGGCTATGTTGCTGGACTCCCACGTAGTAGACTGCAGTTCGCCTCCTGGACCCAGTGACTTAAAACTCACGCCGGGCGCATGTGCGTGCGTGCCCAAGATCCTGAGAGGAGAATGGAGGAGAAGGGATTTTGGCGTGGCCATCTCCCCTGGGGGGTGATTTCTCGCTTTCTGTCTCTATGTCTCTCTCTGTCTGTCTGGCGAGTGCACACGCCCTATGGCAAAAACTCTCCAAAAAAAAAAAAAATAGTTCTGCTGTATCTCTTAAATTCAGTCAGGAAGATTCTAATAGGTGTTCTGAAAATGGGTTTGACTTGATTCTAGACATTGCTTGAGTTTAATATGAATGTAATTCTAGAAAATTTGAAAATTATTAACTAGCTATACAAGGATAAGTCCTATTACATTCTAAAAATGCATTTTAAAATTTTTACTTAAAAATTTAAGAATTAAAAAAAAAATTTAAGAATTATACTGTTGTCATACAGATTTCCAGCTACCTGGTACCTTGCCTTGGGTAAGCCACAGACTATAGAATCCAGATTTTATTCATCGACTCTTGCCTTTTTAAAAGAGACACTTCTAAACTTCTATGCTTTTTTTCTCCTTTAAAATGTGCCCATGGAATTAATTATATATTGATATTAAGTGATAATAACCTAGTAAAGATTTAAATTAAATATTCAGGGAAAGATGTGCACTGTTGCACTTCTTTCAAAAAGATATTTCTATATGCAAGTTAATAGCATAACTTCACTCATTTGGAATGCTGAGGTTGAATTATTTTTGCCCATTTTACCTAATAAGGTAAACCATTCAGATTGGCTCATTTAAACTAAGCTTGCAGAATGATCCCAGATTAGATTCACAGTGCCAGAGGA
This sequence comes from Tupaia belangeri chinensis, assembly GCF_000334495.1. NCBI lineage: Eukaryota > Metazoa > Chordata > Mammalia > Scandentia > Tupaiidae > Tupaia > Tupaia belangeri. The sequence continues at coordinate 4,123,309 of NW_006205542.1, forward strand.
CTCTCAAACCACAAGCAAAGGCTTGCAATCATCAATAATATGTTACAAATCCAAGATGAAATGCAATCAGGATATGTTTATCACTCTATAAGAAAAATATGTAATAGAGGCTTCTAAAATTGCAGTGTTTCATCAGGACTATCAACTGCCAAAGACTACATAAACTGTTTCTCTAAGAGGACTATAGCTTAATTGCTCTTATGGTCAACTAATCATGGGTATATGTCGCCAAATATTCATTTGCCTTTTGGGAATGAAGGTGAAATTTGAACACTTGTTGAGAATAAGCTCTGAATTTCATTTTTTTGCTTCATAGAAAGGCCCATTTTCAGTGACTCCTGTCTTTTGACACTTTCTAGGACATACTATGTTACAAATATTACTTTATTTCAAACAGGTATTCCCAGAGTACATATTTCAGAGAATTACCTCTCTAACTAGATAATCTCATGATGAGTTTTGCTGCAAGTTCCCAGAATAGGATATATGAAATAGCTTGGATGGTCTATCTATATGTTAATTGTTGATATTTTCAAATAAAAATAATCTTATATATAAAAATACCCAAGGCCTAGGGACTAGCAGATAACATAATGGTTACGTACTGGATTCCCACGTAGTTGACCATAGTTCAAGTCCCAGACCAGGTGAGTTAAAACTCACGCTGGGTGCATGTACGTGCATGCCCAAGATCCCAAGAGGAGAATGGAGAAGGGATTGCATCATGGCCATCCTCCCTGGGGGTGGTTTTTTGCTTTCTGTCTCTGTTTCTCTGTATCTCTCTGGCAAGCACACACACCCTATAGCAAAAAAACTCTCTAAAAACAAACAAACAAACAAAAAATCCAATGCCTATTATCACAGAGAAATGTTGTTTCTACAAATAAGAGATCATAAAAGAAATAAGTTCAGTAAATAATAACCAGAAGTAAAATATCATAAATAATTGTTTTCAATAGAGTTGTTAATTGTGAATTTTTATTCACAGGCAGACAAGCATGCAGACACACGTGTACACCTCAATACCGTAGAGTTGTAGCAAATCATGCAGTGGATATCTCTGGTCTTGCTGAAGCAGGAGGCATCCTTTCTCTGACTGAAAGTAAGAGATGGTGCATATCTGTCCCCTTCAAGGTCTATGATCAAGATATTTAGTACAAGTCCATACTGCTCTGCCTACTCTTGGCTTCTTGATCAATGAATTTATGGAGATTATATATAGTAAGGTTGGAACATGCTGATACTGGATTCCAAAAAGACCATTTTTGTTTTGATGAAGTGGAAAATGATCATTTTTATTATAATTTTTAGTCTTAGTTAATATTCCCAGATTCTTCCATTTTTTGTGCCAAAGATTTTGAAAGTGAAATTTTTCGATCAAGCTTGTGAGGCCAGTTTGTATTAAAAGAACTAAAGATTCATATACTAAATGGTATTCTCTAGATCCACTTTGACATTGGTAGGATGTTCTTTATCTACCTAGTGAGTCTTATGCCAGTTGTCTACAAATAGCTATTCAGATGTGTGAGTAAAACTTCAAACTCTTTCTTGGAAGCCATTTTCTTTCTTTAATTCACTTACCTGACTGATCAAAAGCATGTTTTTTTGTTTTGTTTTGTTTTGTTTTTGTAAAACCAGGCCACTTTAATGTTTTTGTACAATTTAATAAATAATCTTTCAATGACTGCAGACATGTAAGACTGGCTATATTCAGAAACATCAGTCATGATGGTTTTCCAGATGGTGTATCATCTTCAAAATTACAAGGAGTTATTTGCATGCAACTGCTATCAAACCAGTAAAACAGCATTTATGCATCCATCATTTTCAGGATTGTTGGTAACTTGGGCATATTTCCCCCAAATAACCTTGCCTCCTTGTGTCACAAGGCCCAGCTCACTCACGTTCACCTCAATGACAGTACCTTTGGTGATAACACCCAAAGTTGTATATAGTGGGGATGAGGGATTCTTCTTTACACCACGTATTGGCAGGCAAAAGGTGGCTTTCAGTTCAGGATGTGTTACATGGGCCTTCTTGAAACGTAAGCCCATTGGCCTAATGAATCTTTCATATTTAGGTGGTTTTCTAGTAAAGCCATCTCCAACAAAGCAAACTTTTGTAACCATCCTCTTCCATGCCTTCTTCTTTCTCTTTCCTGTTCGAATAACTTTTAACACTTCTGTTTCTCTCTGGGCTCGAACTTTGGGTAGAGGGACTTCCCATTTTCCCGCTTTCTCTTTCCGTTTTTGTTTAATCATATTGGAAAGTGCTTTGGCTCGGGACTGTCCTTCTCTGTCCAACACATAGGCAGGTCCTGCTCCTTGTGGAGTCTTTTCATCATTCTTCTGTTTGGTGTTCCTCTTTTCACACATCTTGATAGTCTTTTTCATTTGTATTTTCTCAGCATGGTGCTGTTTATGATAGAGCTGAGCCTTCAGACCAATCATCTTTTTTGCCTTCTTTGAACGTTCATGAGCCTCCCGACTTTCCTTCTTTCCCTTTTTCTCATGGTAATCCAAACGGTATCCATAGCGTTTACGATGTAATTCAATATATTCATTTTGTGGCATGGTGACGATTGCAGCGTCGATGGGAGCAGCCTCCCGGACGCAAAGAAGTTGTCAACTTTCAGATCACAGAGACCAACAAGCAGACCCAACGTGGTCCAGAATGGGAAAAGCCAAAAGCATGGTTTAACAGTAGTGCTGCCAACATGAGGCAGTACTGACAAAGCTATTTCCCAGTTTCTACAACTGCACATTTGATTTCTTTACATATATTTTTAAATGATTTTTATTTATTTTTTAAATTCATGATAAAGCACATATGAGAGAGAGAGAAAGAGAGAGACTCCCTTGACAGGATCTTATTACACTGCAATCATTTCCTTCCAGCCCTTTAGCTCACCAGGATATTGAGCATGAGTGCTCATGCCTAGTATGATTTGAATTGACCAAGTCAAGGGTTCAAACATGTGGTCAGCCATGTGGCTTCCGGCATTGAAATTCACTATGGTACTGACTGCTCCATGAGGATAAACTTGACCTACATTATTTCTAGATGTTAATCTTACCAGTATCTTTTTGGTAAATGACTAATCATATTTTTCTTCCTGCTTTCAAGGTTTTCTCTTTGTTTTTGTCTTTCAGCAATTTTATTATGATGTATCTGGTATATATCTTTATGAGTTATTTTACTTTGAGTTCACAGAGATTTTTGGATGTGTAGATTAATGCTATTTGTCAAATTGGGGAAGTACTCTGTCATTATTTCTTCAAATATTTTTTTTTTTGGAGAGATTTTCACTGTAGGGGGCATGCGCTCGCCAGACAGACCGAGAGCGACATAGAGACGGAAAGCGAGAAATCACCCCCCAGAGGGGATGGTCACGCCGCAATCCCTTCTCCTCCATTCTCCTCTCGGGATCTTGGGCACGCACTCACACGCGCCCAGCGTGAGTTTTAAGCCACCGGGTCCAGGACACGAACCGCCGTCGACTAAGTGGGAGTCCAGCGACATAGCCATTACGCTAACTGCTGGTTCCCTTCAAATATTTTTTTATGCTCCTTTCTCTCTTTTTTCCCTCTGGTGTTCTTATTATATGTATGTGGGTGCTTTCATTGGCATACCCCATTTATCTGAGTTCTGGGACAAACATTTCTGTTTCATGTTATATCTTAAAATTCACTGTTTAAAAGTGAACATTTTAATTAATATACTGTAGCTACTCAGCATACTGATTCCACTCCCCTTTTTCTGGGACTACTTTGTAGTTGTTTGGTTGTTGATTTGTTCAATGACTCTGTTCTGTTATTTTACTGAAGCCTATTTTCTCCAAAGTTTGAAGCCTTAGATATTGCTTCTCATGTGGTACAGTCTTGCTTATGCAGTCACTTCTGTATGAGTATGGTTTTATCAGGGATCTCTGTGACTATCTCTTTCTCCAATCTTTCCTTTAAGATCTTTGTGTGTAAATAAATTAATAAGCCTACAGCTGTTTGTTGATATGAGAGGACTCTCATGGAAAGGTGAACATTAAAAACAGAAGATTGCCATCTGCTCTGTGTCAGAATTTATCTGTATAGCATATGGAAAAGCAAAACATAAGCCAAACCCTGCTGTTTATATTTGGCATACAAAGACAGCTTTAGAATTATGAATTCAGTATTTTTTTGAGAGTTTTTTGCCATAGGGTGTGTGCACTCGCCAGATAGAGAGAGACAGAGACAGAAAGCGAGAAATTACCCCCCAGGGGGGATGGCAACGCCGCAATCCCTTCTCCTCCATTTTCCTCTCGGGATCTTGGGCACGCATGCACACGCACCCAGCGTGAGTTTTAAGCCACCGGATCCGGGACTCAAACCACGGTCGACTATGTGGGAGTCCAGAGACATAGCCATTATGCTGACTGCTGGTCCCATGAATTCAGTATTTTTTGTCAAGAGACCTCATTACCTCTTTATAGTACTTCATTTTGATGTATGTAATATCATCCTAATTTTTATCTCCTAAGTAATATGGTCCCTCAAGTCTATACTCTCAAGTCATTTCTTGCTCATTACCATCATTTCTTGTCAAAAATGAACTAGATATTTATCACATTCATTCAGAAAATAAGCCTCTTCTTTCTAAGGGAAATTAAAGTCTACTAATATAGATATATAATTTTTGTTGTCGGATTAATGGGAAAAAAAAACCCCTCTTGTTCTCTATTAAATAATATCTGAACCCTAAATTGTGCAACATAGTTTGCCATCATCTGCCTGTGTGCAGAATAAATCTTGCTTAAAAGAAAAAAGAACAGCACTTAAAAAATGTGATATAAGTGAGATAATCTGGCTCTTACCGTGCACTCGCCAGATAGAGAGAGACAGAGACAGAAAGCGAGAAATTACCCCCCAGGGGGGATGGCAACGCCGCAATCCCTTCTCCTCCATTTTCCTCTCGGGATCTTGGGCACGCATGCACACGCACCCAGCGTGAGTTTTAAGCCACCGGATCCGGGACTCAAACCACGGTCGACTATGTGGGAGTCCAGAGACATAGCCATTATGCTGACTGCTGGTCCCATGAATTCAGTATTTTTTGTCAAGAGACCTCATTACCTCTTTATAGTACTTCATTTTGATGTATGTAATATCATCCTAATTTTTATCTCCTAAGTAATATGGTCCCTCAAGTCTATACTCTCAAGCCATTTCTTGCTCATTACCATCATTTCTTGTCAAAAATGAACTAGATATTTATCACATTCATTCAGAAAATAAGCCTCTTCTTTCTAAGGGAAATTAAAGTCTACTAATATAGATATATAATTTTTGTTGTCGGATTAATGGGAAAAAAAAACCCCTCTTGTTCTCTATTAAATAATATCTGAACCCTAAATTGTGCAACATAGTTTGCCATCATCTGCCTGTGTGCAGAATAAATCTTGCTTAAAAGAAAAAAGAACAGCACTTAAAAAATGTGATATAAGTGAGATAATCTGGCTCTTACCACCGTAGTAATTTACCAAGTATTTATTTATCAACAAATACATGATCACCTTTTAATAATGTAAGGCATTGTATTGGGTGATATTGGAGACACAAAGTTAATTAGAACTGAACCTAATTTACAGGATGATTTCTCTAATTGAAAGATTATAGATAGTATTCATTTTGGATACATCCACTTTGCAGTCATCCTAGCCAGCACATGAGTGATTGTATGCACATGTATAGACATATTCTTGAACAGTGTAGAGATGTTTAAATCACACCATTTCCAATTCTGCATCCTGTTTAATAGTTATCTATAGATAACCATGACTATCTCAAAAAATTTAAGAAGTACATTAAAGAAACCTTGGTTACTTAAACGATGACGTGAACTGTTGCCAAAGGAGAAAGTGATAACACAGAAATAATGAAGGATTACCCGAATGTGATTAATCACTTAAAAGTAAATCCTATGGAAATGCATAAAACAATCGGCATATGTAGCTCTGTAGAAAAATTCAAAGGTACTAATTAGCTATCTTGACATTGAGAATTTTTGTTCCACGTGTTTATCGAGCTCTGGTCTAAAGTTGTCTACTCTATGATTGGTTGTGTCCATTTACAAAATAGCAGCATGGTCTCTGAGAATCTTTATGCTACTTTCCGATAAGCTCTTCAGTAACTTTAACTTGAAAGAACAATTGCCAATGACCTACTCTGGGTCAATTAAATTACTCTTATCAATATAGTTTTTAAAATGAAATTCTTTAAGTATCATTTTATTATGGTTGTGACTTTATTCATGACAGAGTGCATGCAGACACCCAAGAGAGACACAGAGAGAGGCAACCTCCACAGAGTTTGGTCACACTATGATCCCCTTCCTCCAGTCTATTAGATTATGGGCACGCCTAGACAAGCACTTATGATTTCTGTTGTTGCAGATGTTGTTTTTAAGACCCTCAGGTCTGGGACCAGCAGTTAGCGAAATGGCTATGTCACTGGATTCCCATGTAGCTGACTGCGGTTTGAGTCCCGGACCTGGTAGGTAGCTTAAACTCACGCTGGGTGCATGTGCTTGCATGCCCAAGATCCCAAAAGGAGAGTGGAAGAGAAAGGATTGCAGCATGGCCATCCCCCTGGGGGGTGATTTCTCACTTTCTGTCTCTCTGTCTCTCTGTCTTTCTGGTGAGCGCATGTGCCCTATAGCAAAAC
>NW_006205542.1:4130037-4161328 GCF_000334495.1 Tupaia belangeri chinensis
AAAACCAACACAAAAAAAAAAAAAAACACAAAAAACAAAAAACAAACAAAAAAAACAAAACAACACAAAACAAAAAAAACTCAGGTCTGGGATACCAACTGAGGTAACCATGTGGTATCTGGCTTCTCTCTGAACTGTGTATTACTGCTGTACCATAGAGGTGTCCCCTTAAATATTATTTTCATCAAGATATAAAAATACTTCTTCTACAATGTCATATAAGTGTATATTCCATAAAACTTATAATTTTGCTGTTTTAATTTTTTTCATGAAAATTTTAAGAGGTTTTTGCTATAGTGCACCATGTACACTTGCCAGAAAAATAGAGACAGAGAGACTGAAAATGAGAAATTCCCCCTCTGAGGAGATGGCCATGCCACAATCCCTTCTCCTCCATTCTCCTCCCTGGATCTTGAGAATGCACGCGTATGTGCCCAGCATGAGTTTAAGTCACTGGGTCCAGTACTCGAACCGTGGTTGACTACATGGGAGTCCCGCAACATAACCATTATGCCAACTGCTGGTCCCTATAAAAACTTTTTTTAATTGCCAGAAGATATACATGATGGTGAGAGAGAGAGAAAGAACCCTTGAGGAGAAGCTGATTTTGTCTTTCTCCTCCATTTCTTCTTCCTATCAAGATGTAGAGCACACGTGTATACATGCCAGGCATGTTTTTCAAGTCACAGGAGCTAGGATTCGAACTAGGTTTGACCATCCAGCTCCCTAGGCACAGGGCTTAACCTCTTTACTCTGGACCTGGTCCTGAAAAAGTAATTTTTTTGTGAGACTCTTTTAAAGGATACCCTTACATCCCTAGAAGTTATAACTAAATCCTTTTTATTTATCATAAAAATCAGAATTGGATTTGAATTTTGACAGAGAGATCCTGTGACATTTTAAACAGAGGTCACTGCATGCTTCTGAACACAGGGCTGCTAAAAACCTTCCCACCAAACCCATATCCTGCCTCAAATGTTTCCAGTTGGTTCTTTTTTGAAATTCTGATGCTTGGCAGTCAACCAGACTTAAATAACACTTTTAAATAAGATCACTAAGCCTTAGTGGTTAAGAATTCAGACACACAGGTATGTTCTTGAGTATAAATCTGACTTTAATGAAAGGGTTTGGAACTAATATCTTGATCACACACCAGTTTTATAAATAATATTTTATTGAAAATATTCAGAACTCATTTTATAATAGTTTATCCTTGAGACAAGTTGTCCCCAAATCACCTCCCTGTAGAGAAGAGATGACTTTCATTCAATTAGAATAACTGATTAATCTCCTTCATCTTCATAATCACATGCTAAATGCTCATCTGATTTTTACCCTTAATAGGAACAAGAACTTTTCTAACCTTCGCCCCTATTGGGCTATGCAATTTTGAATTCCTGCTATCTAGACCATATTAGAACCTCAGCAATGAAGTGTTTTCCAAATCCGGTAGTTAAATAAATTGTTCATGGTCATTGGTTGTGATTATTCGTGTAAAGCTGTAAAAATAGAGTTATAAGCTTTTGATAGTTTGATCAGTGTTGGTTAAAATGAAAAGAAGCCACAAGTGATGATGGCATTTAATACAAAATCTTTTTTTATATTTTTAAAATTGAGATATAATTCATGTACCATATAATTCACAGAGGAAAAGTGAACAATTCAGTGGTTTTCAGTATCTTTATAGAGTTGTGCAACTATCAGCACAGTTAAGTTTAGACTCGATCTTCTCCCTCTCTAGCCCTAAGCAGTCATAAGTTTTCCTGTGTCTATAAATTTGCTTATTATGATCATTTCATATAAGTGGAATCTTACAATATATGACCTTTTGTGTCTGAATTATTCCACTTGGCATAAGGTTTATTTATTTATTTAAATTTTATTTTATACATTCAATTGCTGTACATCACATAATCAGTCCAGTTGCGGATATTATACACATTATCATCAACAGACAGCAGTCCATTTCTGTGTCCCATAAATGCCTTGCCTCTCTATTTTTCTTCTTAATTTCTTTCCCGATACTAACCCCATTCTCCCACCCTCTTCCTACTCTGTTTCCAGTATCCATACCAAACCTTAAAAGGAAGCAAAACTGCTGTTTCAAAATGTTATACTCGGGGGAACAGCGGTGGTATGGTGATTAAGGTGCTAGACGCTCCCTCATCACTGACCATGGTTAGAGTTCTGGACCTAGTGACTTGCTTTCTCACTTTCTCTCTGCCTCTGTCTCTCTCTCTCTTTCTCTCTCTGTCGCTCTCTAGTCAACTTAAGATAAATGAATGAATACATAAAATTAAATAATTATATTTGTAAAAAGAAAAAAAATGTTATACTCATCATTACTATTTTATGGAAAGGTAGAGGATAAAATGGAGAATATTGTCCCACAAGAACACTAATCAACTAGTACAAAAGTTTTTTTTTTTTTGGAGAGGTTTTTGCTATAGGGCATGTACACTCACCAGAAAGACAGAGAGAGACAGAGAGACAGAAAGCAAGAAATCAGCCCCCAGAGGGGCTGGCCATGCCACAATCCCTTCTCCATTCTCCTCTCGGGATCTTGGGCATGTACACACACACACTCAGTGTGAGTTTTAAGTCACTGGGTCCGGGACTAGAACCGCGTTTGACTACATGGGAATCTAGCAACATAGCCATTATGCTAACTGTTGGTCCCATGCCTGGCATGAATTTAAGCCATTGGGTCTGGATCTCGAACTGACTACATGGGAGTCCTGTGACATAGCCATTATTCCAACTGCTGGTCCCCCAAAAGTATTATTTTTAAACAGGTATTTTGTTTTAGAATTCAGTTTTATATTTATAAAAAAATTAGAAAGAAAGTAGAGAGATTTCCCACATACCCCTCACATACCCAGTTTCCCCAATAGTTAACATGTCACATTACTGTGATATATTTGTCACAATTATGGAGTTAACATTGTACATTACAATTAACTAAATGCCACATTTTATTCAGATTTCACTAACTTTTCTCTAATGTCTTTTTCATTCCAGTATTCTATCCAGAATACCACACCATATTTAGTCATTATTTCTCTTTGGCTTTCTCTGCTCTGTGACACTTCTTGGTTTTAAATTTTATTTTATACATTCAATTGCTGTACATCACATAATCAGTCCAGTTGCGGATATTATACACATTATCATCAACAGACAGCAGTCCATTTCTGTGTCCCATAAATGCCTTGCCTCTCTATTTTTCTTCTTAATTTCTTTCCCGATACTAACCCCATTCTCCCACCCTCTTCCTACTCTGTTTCCAGTATCCATACCAAACCTTAAAAGGAAGCAAAACTGCTGTTTCAAAATGTTATACTCGGGGGAACAGCGGTGGTATGGTGATTAAGGTGCTAGACGCTCCCTCATCACTGACCATGGTTAGAGTTCTGGACCTAGTGACTTGCTTTCTCACTTTCTCTCTGCCTCTGTCTCTCTCTCTCTTTCTCTCTCTGTCGCTCTCTAGTCAACTTAAGATAAATGAATGAATACATAAAATTAAATAATTATATTTGTAAAAAGAAAAAAAATGTTATACTCATCATTACTATTTTATGGAAAGGTAGAGGATAAAATGGAGAATATTGTCCCACAAGAACACTAATCAACTAGTACAAAAGTTTTTTTTTTTTTGGAGAGGTTTTTGCTATAGGGCATGTACACTCACCAGAAAGACAGAGAGAGACAGAGAGACAGAAAGCAAGAAATCAGCCCCCAGAGGGGCTGGCCATGCCACAATCCCTTCTCCATTCTCCTCTCGGGATCTTGGGCATGTACACACACACACTCAGTGTGAGTTTTAAGTCACTGGGTCCGGGACTAGAACCGCGTTTGACTACATGGGAATCTAGCAACATAGCCATTATGCTAACTGTTGGTCCCATGCCTGGCATGAATTTAAGCCATTGGGTCTGGATCTCGAACTGACTACATGGGAGTCCTGTGACATAGCCATTATTCCAACTGCTGGTCCCCCAAAAGTATTATTTTTAAACAGGTATTTTGTTTTAGAATTCAGTTTTATATTTATAAAAAAATTAGAAAGAAAGTAGAGAGATTTCCCACATACCCCTCACATACCCAGTTTCCCCAATAGTTAACATGTCACATTACTGTGATATATTTGTCACAATTATGGAGTTAACATTGTACATTACAATTAACTAAATGCCACATTTTATTCAGATTTCACTAACTTTTCTCTAATGTCTTTTTCATTCCAGTATTCTATCCAGAATACCACACCATATTTAGTCATTATTTCTCTTTGGCTTTCTCTGCTCTGTGACACTTCTTGGTTTTTGCTTGTTTTTGGTCATCTTGACTGTTTGATAAATGCTAGTCAGGTATTTGGCCTTCAATTTGGTTTTGTCTGATTCCTTTCTCATGGATAGACTGAGGTTATGGGTTTTGGGGAAGGTGACCACAGAGATGAAGTTCCATTACCTCACCTCATATCTAAGGGTACACAACATGGTCATGACAAATATCACTGGTGATGGTTAACTTCACTGGCAACTGGTATAGTGTCAGGATTCTCTATGGCGAATGTAAACATCTTATCTTTGATATTTTATTTATATGTATACTATGTAACAGCTATTTGTCACTCTGACAGCTCAGTGCAATCTTTTTAAAAAACATGATTTATTTTACAATCACTATGTATCATTATAACATACCAAATGAAATTTCTCATCATGAATACACTATATATTGGTTAAATCAAAGATGTATTGTCATACAGATTATTACCAACAGAGAAATTTCTTCTCCTGTGTCCCTTAAATATTTCATTTCTTTCCTTTTTACCTTGACTTCCTCTCACCGCCCCTTCCCACTCTCCTCCCACACTGCCTCTAGTATCCACAGTTGCTCTTCATGCCTTTATATTTTTCAGTCTTTCAGGTTCTACCATAGAGTGCAGACATTCAGTATATATTTAGTGGGGACATACAGTGTCTCTCTTTCGTGGCCTGGCTTACTTCGCTTAGCAGTAAATCTTCCATATTCACTCACTTTCTCTCAATTGCCAGGGTCTCATCGTATTTTTTTATGGACACTAGGGACAACGTGGAAGGAGAGTGAGAGAGAAAGAGTGCAGGAAAGGAAATTTGGGCTGGAAATAGAGAGGTAAGATGTTTGTGGACACTGATAAGCTTTATCACCTGTTGACGATGACATGTTACAGTATTCTCAACTGGGCTGGACTGAAATGTATCTCATGCTGGGTAAAGTCTCTTTACAATCTAAATAATGTATAGCAATTGAATGTATAAATAATAACAATACAAATTTAAAAAAGAAAAAGTGTGGCACATATACACTATGGCCCCACTCTTTGAACTCTTCTCCTATAATACTTTTCTATGTGTGAGTTCTTGCTTTGCTGAGTCACAAGGCAGACATGCCTTCCCAGCCTTCTTAGGGTGAGAGAGAGAGGGACAGTCTTGCCACAATGAGAGGTCTTATCTCGACACTGAGACCAACACCAGGTGGAGTGTGCACTGGTGAGGAGTGGCAGAGGCAGCTAGCTTTAGAGGTAGCACTGACAAGAATTTGTCAAAAAGCCTTAGGATACTGGTCTGGGCTTACTCTAACAGATCAGAAAATTCATTTTATTAAATTTTTTCTAACCATAGCAAAAAGCAGAGTTCCTTCACAATGTGTTACTACAAATACTTATTTTTAACTGAAGAAAAATTCAGAATTAATTATTTATATTGTGTGTTGTTTATAAATTTACTATTTGTAAATACTGTAAAATGTCTTATGGTTTATGTTAAAAAACAAATCAGATCAGGCTGCCCCTATAGTCTAATGGTTAAGAGAATAGAATCACAAAGGGCTGACCCTAATTAAAACCTCTGGCCTGATGGCTTGAAAAACATGCCAGGGACATGTGAGTCCATACCCAAGTCCTTACAGGGTTCCAAGTGGGGGGAGAAAGGATTGTGACATGACAATGTCCCAGGAAAGGATGCTTTATTCCTCTCCCTATCTTCCTCTGTCTTTCTGTCTCCATCTGGTAAGTGCATGGGCACTTTGGAAGAAAAAATAAATACATAAATAAATAAATCAGAGCAAAGTTAAGTTGACCTGATGACTATGCCATTGCATTCCATTAGCTTTGTTGATAGAGGAGAGGATGAAGTTGCAGCTGGTTCATATGAGCATGTATGATACACGTGAGCATTATCTCATATGAACCAAAGTGGAAAATGTTTAAGAACTGCTAACCTTTTATCCTCTCTTTTATTTGTTTAAATTCTAGGTTTTTTAAAGCTTACCAGAAAGAAGTGTCTATTTTTTTAACCATACCACATTAAATCATTTGTAAGTCATCTTTATCAAATAATGCTTCAACTTTCATTGTTTTCCAACTTTTATAAACACTATGAGAACTAGGTATAATTTTTATTTTGTGATTTTCTGTGTTGCTCACCATTTTTATAAGAACTTCATTTTTACCTATAAAATTAAGAATAATTCACAATAATGATATTTGATTTTCCCTAAAGATTTTATGTAATCCTCTAATACAGAAAATGTCTAACCTTTTTATTTTGAGGTATTATGAATAGAAAGTTGATGCACAGAAAGGTTCCATATATTCTTCCCCTCATTTCTCCAAATGTTAACATTGCATGTAACTACAGTAGAGTAGGGATACCAGAAAATCAACATGAAATGATCTGCAGGTTTTCTGATTTCTGCAATTATGCATGCACCTGTGTGTGTGCATGTGTGTGTGTGTGTACTGAAGGATTATTAACGTTGTTAAAGTTTCTCTGTATATTACTGTCTTGGTTATGGTAAGTAATGCCTACTGTTACAATAAACAAACTCAAAAAATCTCAATGGCTTAACAAAAGGAGTTGTTTTTTACTCACAAAGAAGCCATCCTGAGAGCAAGCTTCTGGCATAAACATGGAAAGTAAGTTGGAGAATATTAATAAATGTTAATAATACTTGACATTATTATTAATAATGGGTTTTTCTGGTTGTGTGGCACTGTCTATGTGGTCATTTGAAAGCCCAGGCTCCTTTTGTCTTGCAGGCTCATCCTCCTTTAAGTTCTAGAGTAGGGTCTATTCAACTGACAGACAGAAATAAAGAAAGATTATGCATGGGATGTTTCTATAGGCCTGGTCTAGAAGATGACACACACCTTTGTGGCTCATATTTCAAGGGTCAGGACTTAGTTGTGTGTCTTTTCTAGCTGCAAGGGGAGTGGGAAATACCCTCCATGTGTCTAGGAGGAAGAAGGAATTGGTATTCTGTGGTTCCTTGAGGTTAAGTGCCAATTTTTTATGCTGTTTCATGTCATGTTGACAGTATTGGCTACTGTTTACTGTATTTTTTCTATAAATCTACTTTCAAATTTTCTTTCTCAATTTAGTTATCATAGATTCTATAGATCTGTTTTTCTATTTTATCTTTATTTTTCTATTTATAGAGGAAGGGCAAATGAATAAATTCTAAAGAGGTTAAATAACCTAGACAAGATTTCAATGGCAAGAGTTGATTTGTTTTTGTTTTTCAAAAATTCTTTTTCCTAATTTATGCTGCAACTGACTATATAATAAAATATTTATATGAAAAATGGGAAATTTGGTGAATAAACCATGTCTTAAACTAATAAAAGCACATATAAAAACAGTTTGAAATATAAAACTAAATGTACTTGCTTTCATAGGGTTTATCAAAGTAGTTTCTATATGAAATATGAATTATAATTTAAAAATTCCTTTTTATTACTTCATAATAAAAGACAATATTTTTATTTACATATGTTATTTACAATTTTCTTTCTAGCCTTGATTTTAAGGTACTATTGAAAAAAAGATGGAAGTTTTGTGCTATTTAATTGTTCACCATAGTAGCACAATAACCTAATTTCATTGAAATGTTATTATACAATTTTGGTTAATCTTTTGACTTTAGACACATAGATTCTAATAAAGATATTAAAACTTACCTCATTACAAATCTGCAGAAAATATTTTACAAACATTCATGATTTCAGCATGCTATGGTAAAGGCATCAATTTAATTATACAAAAAAAGACTTTTTCCCAACTGCAATTCTCCTATGAAAATCTTAAAATAGAGGACTTAAGAACTTACTTTGAAAAAAAGATTTCTATGAAAAATCCTTAAATAAACATAAAAGTCAATATTGCTCCTTAATAATTTTTGATTCTCAATTTATTATTTATACTGTAAAACAGTAAGTCTTTTGTTGTAACTATTATTAAGAAGTTAGGGCAGAAGTCTAAGTAGCTGAAAAATCAGTAAATAAATGGAAAATGTGATTTTTTTAGATGCATTTCCAACTGAAATTTGACATCAGTTCTGGATTGGTCAAATATTCTAATGGAATACTGAAGAAAAATAATAAGCTTAATTAAATTATTCCAGAATATGATGCATAAGTAAGTAGGGGAAAGACTTGTTCTATGTTTGGTGTGAGTTAACCACCTTAGACATGTATGATCTAGAATTCAAATCTGTGATGCACATCAGACTTTCCTGTTCTCCAGACACCAGTATTCCTTTTCTTCTATCCTTCCATCCTTTTCTGGCATGACAAATATAGATGTGAATATGGAAATCATCTATGGATTTTTTAAGGAACAAGCATTTCAAGCTGTTTTCCAGAGCTAAGTTTTTTCCCATGCAATTTTTCTATAATAATACTTTTTAAAGTATTCTTAATATTTATTAATATTCTCCAACTTATTTTCCTCTTTCATGCCAGAAGCTTGCTCTCAGGATGCTTTAAGGAATACTGACACAGCGTCCTCCCAGATGTCTGATATGAATTTACCATGAGTTAATTTTCAGTTAGCTGCAGGCAATGGGTATTGTACTATGAAACTGTCAGCTGGTCCATTTTCCATCTGAGCTATGGACTGTATGAGGCTTCAGGATGGAGAATTTGTGCTCTTCATTTTGAGTGAAAGATAGAAGTTGCAAGATAACAAGAAGGTACTTTATCTTCAAAATGAACAATTTTTATTCTGACAATTAACTAAGGCAGATTCAGATTCCACCTTCCTATTTTGCTTTTTTCTTGTACCATCCAGGATAAACTTCTACTTTCCTGCTAGCGGACATGTGTTCAGTATTTATAGACTGAGCCTGAGGACATGTAATTAAGAATTATTTTGCATTAAAAGTAGCATACACTGGGGCCAGCAGTTGGCATAATAACTATGTCACTGGACTCCCACATAGTCGACCATGATTCGAGACCCAGACCCGGTGGCTTAAACTCATGCTGGGCATATTCAAGATTGTGCATGTCCAAGATCCTGAGAGGAGAATGGAAGAGAAGGGATTGCGGTATGGCCACCCCTCTGGGGGGTGATTTCTTGCTTTCTGTCTCTCTATCTCTCTGTCTTTCTGGTGAGTGCATGCGCCCTATAGCAAAAACTTCTCAAAAAAAAAAAAAAAGTAGCATACACTATAAAACCAAGCTCTAGTGATTTTTATATGCCCATATGTATTTTAATAGCCATACGTAACTACCCCTTATTTGAGCAGCAAGTAGTTGATTAGCTTGGATTCCTTCATTTAGCACATTCAGCACATTCACCAGCTTATTAAATTCCCAGAAGAAAATACGAAGTCATACTTTTCCTGAAACCTATAAGTTGTAGTTGCAAAAATCTCTTTCAAAACAAAGGAGGTATAAAAATAAATTTTTAGTTTCCCATAAGATGACACAAGAAACATAAATTCAGATCCTAATCATCTGCATTAATTGTGTTTAAGGAATTGAGAGAACATAAAAGAAAGATAGTTAACTCAATATGAGGATTCAGGGTAGTTTTCTGAGAGAAAAATCTATGGAAGTTACATCTTGATGAGAAAATTAGAAAAACTGATTGGAAAAGATGAAAGAGAGTTGAAGAAGGAATATTTGTACAAAGTCAGAGGAGGCAGGAACTAGCAGGGTATGTTCTAGAACTATGATTATATATTTTGGGGCAGGGAATGGGGATGGAGGTAAAGATATGGGTAAGTGAGGTTGGTTCTTGTTCCAGCAGGGCAGTACTGGTTCATGCCTGTTATCCTGGCATAAGTGAGAGAGCTTTTTTTGCTTTTGAAAGTCTCCTGGATGGGATGGTAAATTATCTCATTGCCCAGAGCAGGGAAATTTTTTTTCAAAGTAAGATTTTTTTAAAGAATTATTTTATTTATTATTATTTTTTATTTGACCAGAGAGAGAGAGAGCCAAAGAGAAAGTGAGAAAGGAAGCCTCCAGGTCCAGGACTTGAACCATG
Organism: Tupaia belangeri chinensis; assembly: GCF_000334495.1. Taxonomy (NCBI): domain Eukaryota; kingdom Metazoa; phylum Chordata; class Mammalia; order Scandentia; family Tupaiidae; genus Tupaia; species Tupaia belangeri. The sequence continues at coordinate 4,140,357 of NW_006205542.1, forward strand.
GTTGGTCACATGGGAGTCCAGCATCTTAACCACCACACCACCTAGGAACTTTGGCAAACCATATAGTGCTGGTCCACCTACTCAATAGCATTGCATTATCTTCTTTTCAAATGTTAAAATTAGTCTTTTGGTCTCTAGGGAAGAGGAGAATCAGAAAAAGAGATCGTGAAAGACGTGAAGGACAATGAAATTTAAAACCTAAGTAAGGGGTCCAGTCAAGGCTACAAGCTGAAAAAGTACATGTTCTTATTTTATAAAGAACACCATGTGAGTAACATGGAAAATAATTTGGTGGAGGGCAAGAATGAAGCAGGGCCAGCTGAGAGCCAGCACCAATGACCAGTGATCTGAGCAAGGACGTCTTAGCCCATCCAACCTCAAACAATCTGACAGACAACCTCACCCACAAATATGGCCAAACTGGGGAACTAGTGGAACAACTTTTTAACTGAGTACATCCACACTGCAAGCTCATAAAATCACAAGAAAGTAACATGGTTATTTTAACTACTAAGGTTTGAATAGGTTGTTATATAGCAACAGATAATTGAGACATGACTCTAATGATTTTATATTATATTTAATCACATATATCTTTTCAATGTATAGCATTTACATGAGTCTAATTTCTAATTAGAAAATCTAGTATCATAATATCCTATTTCAAAAAGTTACAGAAGAAAAACTACATGACTATATACATAAAAGAGAAATATAAATTTACCTAATGGAATTCTACATTTATCCAAGATTCAAGTTTCTTACACAATTTTAAATAGTATACTTTTTAACTCTATCAAAGAATTTTTTTCCTCCAAGTATTAGCCAGTTCCATGCTCAATAGAAAACAGTAAAGGACTTCTCTTTAAAGTTAGGACTAAGACAAACAGGCTATCAATTATCATTTAATATTTTCCTATGAGTTCTAGTCTATACAATTATATATTAACCAGAAATATGAGGCTTACATATCATAAACACAAATTTTTATATTTTTAAAATATAATTAACTGCACAGCTTTTAAAAGTGATTTACAGGAAATGAACAAAATGTTTTTAACAGTCCAGAAAAATGAGGGATCAGCAGATGGTATAGTAGTTATATCACTGGACTCCCATATGGGTGACCAGGGATTGAGTCCTGGACCCAGTAGCTTGAAACTCACACTGGGTGCATGTTCATGTGTGCCCAAGATCCTTGGAAAATGGAAGAGAAGGGATTGCAGCATGGCTATGCCCCCTGGGAGGTGATTTTTCACTTTCCCTCTGTCTCTGTGTCTCTTTCTCTCCTGTGAATGCAGGTGACCTAAAGCACAAACCTCCAAAAAAAATTTTTTTTCAGGAAAATGGAAAAGACAATGCATGTGATAATAAGCATGTATTAAGCAAAAATCAATTTAAAACTTATAGAAAGGACCAGCAGATGGTGTAATGGTTAAGTAGCTGGACTCCCATGTGGTTGACTGCATTTTGAGGCTCAGACCCAGTAGTTTGAAACGTGCTAGGGGTGTGTGTGTGCCCCAAATCTTGAGAGGCAAATGGAGAAAGAATTGTAGAGTGGCCATCCCCTCTGGTGCGTGATTTCTCACCTTCTATCTCTCTGTCCCTCTGGCAAGTGCGTGTGCCCTATAGCAAAACTCTCTCCAAAAAAAGAAAAACTTATAGAAAATAACCTAAATAATAATTTAAATAATCATTGTAGGCAATACAAAAATGAAAATCAATTTTAAAAATCCACAATGGAATAAACTAAACCAGACTAATATAAAGAAAATGTGTTCAGTATTTATAGACTGAGCCTGAGGACATGTAATTAAGAATTATTTTGCATTAAAAGTAGCATACACTGGGGCCAGCAGTTGGCATAATAACTATGTCACTGGACTCCCACATAGTCGACCATGATTCGAGACCCAGACCCGGTGGCTTAAACTCATGCTGGGCATATTCAAGATTGTGCATGTCCAAGATCCTGAGAGGAGAATGGAAGAGAAGGGATTGCGGTATGGCCACCCCTCTGGGGGGGGATTTCTTGCTTTCTGTCTCTCTATCTCTCTGTCTTTCTGGTGAGTGCATGCGCCCTATAGCAAAAACTTCTCAAAAAAAAAAAAAAAGTAGCATACACTATAAAACCAAGCTCTAGTGATTTTTATATGCCCATATGTATTTTAATAGCCATACGTAACTACCCCTTATTTGAGCAGCAAGTAGTTGATTAGCTTGGATTCCTTCATTTAGCACATTCAGCACATTCACCAGCTTATTAAATTCCCAGAAGAAAATACGAAGTCATACTTTTCCTGAAACCTATAAGTTGTAGTTGCAAAAATCTCTTTCAAAACAAAGGAGGTATAAAAATAAATTTTTAGTTTCCCATAAGATGACACAAGAAACATAAATTCAGATCCTAATCATCTGCATTAATTGTGTTTAAGGAATTGAGAGAACATAAAAGAAAGATAGTTAACTCAATATGAGGATTCAGGGTAGTTTTCTGAGAGAAAAATCTATGGAAGTTACATCTTGATGAGAAAATTAGAAAAACTGATTGGAAAAGATGAAAGAGAGTTGAAGAAGGAATATTTGTACAAAGTCAGAGGAGGCAGGAACTAGCAGGGTATGTTCTAGAACTATGATTATATATTTTGGGGCAGGGAATGGGGATGGAGGTAAAGATATGGGTAAGTGAGGTTGGTTCTTGTTCCAGCAGGGCAGTACTGGTTCATGCCTGTTATCCTGGCATAAGTGAGAGAGCTTTTTTTGCTTTTGAAAGTCTCCTGGATGGGATGGTAAATTATCTCATTGCCCAGAGCAGGGAAATTTTTTTTCAAAGTAAGATTTTTTTAAAGAATTATTTTATTTATTATTATTTTTTATTTGACCAGAGAGAGAGAGAGCCAAAGAGAAAGTGAGAAAGGAAGCCTCCAGGTCCAGGACTTGAACCATGGTTGGTCACATGGGAGTCCAGCATCTTAACCACCACACCACCTAGGAACTTTGGCAAACCATATAGTGCTGGTCCACCTACTCAATAGCATTGCATTATCTTCTTTTCAAATGTTAAAATTAGTCTTTTGGTCTCTAGGGAAGAGGAGAATCAGAAAAAGAGATCGTGAAAGACGTGAAGGACAATGAAATTTAAAACCTAAGTAAGGGGTCCAGTCAAGGCTACAAGCTGAAAAAGTACATGTTCTTATTTTATAAAGAACACCATGTGAGTAACATGGAAAATAATTTGGTGGAGGGCAAGAATGAAGCAGGGCCAGCTGAGAGCCAGCACCAATGACCAGTGATCTGAGCAAGGACGTCTTAGCCCATCCAACCTCAAACAATCTGACAGACAACCTCACCCACAAATATGGCCAAACTGGGGAACTAGTGGAACAACTTTTTAACTGAGTACATCCACACTGCAAGCTCATAAAATCACAAGAAAGTAACATGGTTATTTTAACTACTAAGGTTTGAATAGGTTGTTATATAGCAACAGATAATTGAGACATGACTCTAATGATTTTATATTATATTTAATCACATATATCTTTTCAATGTATAGCATTATTATTATTTTTTATTTGACCAGAGAGAGAGAGAGCCAAAGAGAAAGTGAGAAAGGAAGCCTCCAGGTCCAGGACTTGAACCATGGTTGGTCACATGGGAGTCCAGCATCTTAACCACCACACCACCTAGGAACTTTGGCAAACCATATAGTGCTGGTCCACCTACTCAATAGCATTGCATTATCTTCTTTTCAAATGTTAAAATTAGTCTTTTGGTCTCTAGGGAAGAGGAGAATCAGAAAAAGAGATCGTGAAAGACGTGAAGGACAATGAAATTTAAAACCTAAGTAAGGGGTCCAGTCAAGGCTACAAGCTGAAAAAGTACATGTTCTTATTTTATAAAGAACACCATGTGAGTAACATGGAAAATAATTTGGTGGAGGGCAAGAATGAAGCAGGGCCAGCTGAGAGCCAGCACCAATGACCAGTGATCTGAGCAAGGACGTCTTAGCCCATCCAACCTCAAACAATCTGACAGACAACCTCACCCACAAATATGGCCAAACTGGGGAACTAGTGGAACAACTTTTTAACTGAGTACATCCACACTGCAAGCTCATAAAATCACAAGAAAGTAACATGGTTATTTTAACTACTAAGGTTTGAATAGGTTGTTATATAGCAACAGATAATTGAGACATGACTCTAATGATTTTATATTATATTTAATCACATATATCTTTTCAATGTATAGCATTTACATGAGTCTAATTTCTAATTAGAAAATCTAGTATCATAATATCCTATTTCAAAAAGTTACAGAAGAAAAACTACATGACTATATACATAAAAGAGAAATATAAATTTACCTAATGGAATTCTACATTTATCCAAGATTCAAGTTTCTTACACAATTTTAAATAGTATACTTTTTAACTCTATCAAAGAATTTTTTTCCTCCAAGTATTAGCCAGTTCCATGCTCAATAGAAAACAGTAAAGGACTTCTCTTTAAAGTTAGGACTAAGACAAACAGGCTATCAATTATCATTTAATATTTTCCTATGAGTTCTAGTCTATACAATTATATATTAACCAGAAATATGAGGCTTACATATCATAAACACAAATTTTTATATTTTTAAAATATAATTAACTGCACAGCTTTTAAAAGTGATTTACAGGAAATGAACAAAATGTTTTTAACAGTCCAGAAAAATGAGGGATCAGCAGATGGTATAGTAGTTATATCACTGGACTCCCATATGGGTGACCAGGGATTGAGTCCTGGACCCAGTAGCTTGAAACTCACACTGGGTGCATGTTCATGTGTGCCCAAGATCCTTGGAAAATGGAAGAGAAGGGATTGCAGCATGGCTATGCCCCCTGGGAGGTGATTTTTCACTTTCCCTCTGTCTCTGTGTCTCTTTCTCTCCTGTGAATGCAGGTGACCTAAAGCACAAACCTCCAAAAAAAATTTTTTTTCAGGAAAATGGAAAAGACAATGCATGTGATAATAAGCATGTATTAAGCAAAAATCAATTTAAAACTTATAGAAAGGACCAGCAGATGGTGTAATGGTTAAGTAGCTGGACTCCCATGTGGTTGACTGCATTTTGAGGCTCAGACCCAGTAGTTTGAAACGTGCTAGGGGTGTGTGTGTGCCCCAAATCTTGAGAGGCAAATGGAGAAAGAATTGTAGAGTGGCCATCCCCTCTGGTGCGTGATTTCTCACCTTCTATCTCTCTGTCCCTCTGGCAAGTGCGTGTGCCCTATAGCAAAACTCTCTCCAAAAAAAGAAAAACTTATAGAAAATAACCTAAATAATAATTTAAATAATCATTGTAGGCAATACAAAAATGAAAATCAATTTTAAAAATCCACAATGGAATAAACTAAACCAGACTAATATAAAGAAAACTACAATATTCTTTTTCAGAAAACTTTAAAGTAATTGTGTAAATGGAGTTGCATGTCATAAACCTTCAGATAAGAAGACTAACCATAGTACATATGTTTCTTCTCAACTTAAATCAGACTTTTGGTTTATTGTTATGTTTTGTACTTTATAAAGTATATAAGGCTTAAAAATGCATGAATATGTCTGTATTCAAAGGCAGAAATGGAAAGACTGGAATGTATGATAACAGGGAGGGCAACTGCAGATACTAGTGACAGTATAGGAGGGGGTGTTTTCCCTTGACCCCCTTCCCTCTTCCTCTTATCCACTATTACCCACCCCATTAATAGGGGATGGGAGGGAGGAGGTCAAGGAAACAAACACTTCTTAACAACCATAACAATAAAAAGTTATCTGTTTATAATAGCATATATGGTAATATCTTGACTAATATGCATTATATTCATGCTGGGAAAAACCATTTTATATGCTATAAAGATGTATAGTGATTGGAACCAGCAGTTAGCGTAATGGCTATGTCGCTGGACTCCCACGTAGTTGACCGTGGTTCGCGTCCCGGACCCGGTGGCTTAAAACTCACACCAGGCACGTGTGCGTGCATGCCCAAGATCCCAAGAGGAGAATGGAGGAAAAGGGATTGCGGCGTGACCATCCCCCCTGGGGGGTGATTTCTCGCTTTCTGTCTCTATGTCTCTCTCTGTCTGGCGAGTGCATGCACCCTATAGCGAAAACCTCTCCAAAAAAAAAAAAAAAGAGAGAGCGATAAAGAGAGAAAGGTTTGTTGATAAATGTTCTGAAAAATAAAAAAAAGATGTATAGTAATTAATTTTTTTTTTTTGGAGAGGTTTTTTGCTATAGGGCACGTGCGCTCGCCAGAAAGAGAGAAACAGAGAGACAGAAAGTGAGAAATCACACCCCCCACACACAGCCCCACCCCCGGGAATGGCCCCCACTGCAATCCCTTCTCCTCCATTCTCCTCTTGGGATCTTGGACAGGCACCCACATGCATCCGGCGTGAGTTTAAGCCACTGGGTCTGGAACTCGAACCGCGGTCAACTACATGGGAGTCCAGCAACATAGCCATTATGCTAACTGCTGGTCCCTAAATGTAAATTTTAAAAGTATAAAAAAGAAAAAGAGAAAGAAAGAAATGGAGAAAGGAAAAAAATGAGGTGATGAACATGCTAACTAGCTTGGTCATGGTAGTCATGTCATAATGTATACCTGTATCAAAACATCAAGCTATATGACTTAAATATGCACTATTTTTTCATTCATAGCTCCTGACAAACCAAATAAATATAGGTTCAGAAGAAATGTATGAGTATGGACAATGTAGAAAAGAAAAGTATGCATCAGGGATAGATCATTTATATGCTTCAGGATGAAATAAAGCTAGAATCAATTTAATTTCAAGTGATTGTGAAAATATAAATAAACTAAAGCATGAACAAACCAGAAAGACAGAACCCAGACCCCTCTCCCACATATTAGTCCTTATTTTATAACAAATATAAAAGCCTTTTTTTCTGTTAAAATAAAAAAGGATACCATTTTTCCCTTTACACACATCAAAATAAACTGCACTTGTATTAAAGAGATAAAAATTAAAAAATAAGCCTAGGGTAACATTTTGTTTGACATGAAGGACTTTCTGAGTAAATGGAAAGATATTACAAGGCAGGAAATGTGGTGACCCGCAGGTGGGTCAGAGGTTAAGGTGACTGGATCCCACAAGGACCAACTGCAAGGTTCGAGTCCTGACCCAGTGGCTTGAAATACACACTAGGCACATTTGCATGTGTACCCAAAATCCGAGAGGAATGGAGGAGGGGGCAGTGAGGTGTGGACATCTCCCCTGAAGGGTGACTTCTCAGTTTTACTCTCTCTCTGATGAGCACATACACCCTATAACAAAAACTATTTTTTAAAAAAGTAATGTTTGAGTACAGAGAAAAATGTGTTAAGTTCCACATAAATATGCGAACAAGCATAATGAAGACATATTTGTGGGGTAGGGAAAATTTGTAATGCTTTGTTATAAAATCATGATACTTATGTTTGATCTCAGAAAATGTTTTAAATTTGTATTTAATGTAAAGAACAAAGATCAGGTGAGAAAAATAGTTTTGTCAAATGTTACTATCCTTAATGAATAAACACTTTAATGAATTATTATGACAGATAAACTTTGAGAGAGGAGAATGATTTCCATTAATATAAATACATAATGTACAAAAGAAAACTTACAATGCTGAGAAACATGAAAATATGTTCAATCTTACCAACCATTACATAAATATAAGTTAAATCGGAGACATACCAGGCCACCTACCACATTATTAATGTGAAAATGTATAATACCTAGTATGAGAGGTACATCTAAATGAGAGCTGGCATATTTTACAACTAGTACAGCATGGGTCTGACCAATCGGAACAGTCAGTCAGATCTGTGTATATCCTGACGACAGCATAAACTCTTACAAACTTCCTGGATGATAATGCATCAAAGTACATCATTATCTTTGACACAGAAATGTCCTCATGTACATATTGAATATTTCTGATAAAATTCCCAATGCTTTCCAGAAACGTTTTATCAGCTTACATATTTATAAGTAGATTGGGAGTCCTTGCATACTAAATACTAACAGATATTTTAAATATATGTTCAATTATTTTATTTTTTTGCAATCTGCTCATGAAATATTGAGTGTCAGTTTGATGTATATTTCTGTGCTCATCCTGTTTCTTTTCCACACTACAAGTTTGAGCCCTGCTAGTGTAAGAGTGGAAGAAAAGGGATTCAAATGACCTGCTCTTCCATTCATGTGATCACACCAATTAATTTTCATGGTGGAAACTAATCTCCTTTAGAACACAGTGTGCTGAATGGAAAACTCAAGAATGAAAGAACATACTATGAGGCATTTTGGCCAAGAACAAATGGCTAAATTGAATAAGCCCATGCATTACAACAGAAGGGGTGGATGCGGACGGATGAGTTAGTGTTAGAGTTGCATTCAGCTCTGCAGGCTAGTCTCTGTACCTCATGCATTGCTTCCATTTTCCTCTTGCCTCTGCCAATACAGGACCACCCAAGCTCCTGAATGCAGCTCTTTCTGTAGGACCTTGAGTGAAGCACAAATTGCAGGGTGGAAGGACTTTAGCTTGTCTGAGGCATAAATAATTTCTCTGCCATCTCTTTCACCCTACTCCAGTTACCATGTGGAATGCCATCTGGGTAGTTTGGAAATGGTTCTATGCTTGTATCATAAAGAGATTCTGACACATTTTGTGGACTTTATGAAGGCAGGGAGGAAATAAGGAATGAATGTAGGGGTTGACCTAGCTATTCCATCCAAGTTGGTTGGGGTTTGGGGTTTCCTGAGTTGCTGTCATGTCTGGGGAAACCTTTCAAATGGGTCAGTAATGAGACATTTTGAGGGCTGCTGACTCAGCGAAATGGACAAATTTGTTTTAGGAATGTAGCATACCATCTGCTTTGGAACTCTCTCTTGCATTTACAGAGTAAACCTGTTATTGTGGGAATGTTGACATCTGTACAACTGGCTCTCCTAGAAAAGCAGTCTCAGAACTTTGAGATCCACATTTTGCTCATGAGAGTAGAGAAAATATTTTATTTCCCTAAGGAGAATCAAGTCTTTGAGTACTGCTGACAAGTTTTTTAATCGGTGTCTGATTCCTTATTTGCCAGGGATGGTGCTTTGGAGGGAGCTTTAAAGCCATATTCAGAACATTAAAAGGCAGCTCTTACATTGTAAAAGTTGTTGGGGGAGAAAGAGCTACAGAAGAAGATGCTTTAGAAATTGCTTTGCTCCCTATACAGTCTTGGGGCAGTTATTTATCTTTTCCCAAGCAATTGCCTCCTATTTAATAGAGAGATTTATTATCCAACATGTCTACCTCACAGAGCTATAGTTGAAATTACATGGAAGACTGAATATTAAAGTGTTAAAAATATAAAATATTATATGAGTACAAGGTACTATTATCAGCTGGCAAAGTTTCATGCTATGAGTGATACAGATATACATAAATAACTCCCCATTGAATAACTGTTCTGACAAAAGTTATGGAAGATACTGCAAGATCACGTGACAGTATAGATATAGATGTGTGTATATGCAGTCTAGATATACATGCATATATAATATAGCTATATAATAGAAACTATACACACAAATGCAAAAGAAATATTACTAAATATGAAAGTAAACCCAATGATTGGTATAAAAGGTATATGTTTCAATCTTATTCATGCGCAAAAAAAAAAAAAAAAAAAAAAAAAAACAGACACACCCAGTTCTAATGTTACTCTCTTATTCAGCATTAAATTTCAGATGAATAACTTCACATTCTGGCCTGGCACAGCTAGTTCAGATTTCAAATGGGTATAGGATTAAGACTAAAATTAGTAAGAAGTTTCTATGCTTTAATTTCATCTCTAATATTGTTAATGGGTTAATATCGCTTTACAATTTTTTTTTATGTTGTTGTTAGATGTTTTCCATAGGGCACATGTACTTGCCAGACACAAAGACAGAGACGTAGAGAAAGCGAGAAATCACCCGCTGTGGGCGGATGGTCATGATGCAATTCTTTCTCTTCCATTCTCTTCGTAGGATTTTGGGCGTTCATACACATGGACCCAACCTGTTTTTCAAGCCATCAGGTCCAGGACTCGGATCACTCAGTCAGCCATATAGGATCCACTGCCTTAATCACCACACCACCTGGTGGCCCAGTCAGCTTTACAATGCTATCTCAGTTTCTTTTATCCATGCTTTTCTTTGTAGAAAACGTTTCATGATACATTAAAATGGAGGCATATGAACTTTTCTTGTTCCGGAACCTCAGAGCTGGCTATTGTACAAACCAATTTGCCATCTGTAAGTAAGAAACACTGTTCCCTAATTTACAGAATGAGAAACCAGTATACAGACAACCATTTTTAAAAGCTGATAGATTAACTTCAAGGATTTTGTAAAGTCAGAGTTGAGATTATCAGTGAGTTTTTAAAAAGTCATCTAATGTGCTCAGATGATATCAAAATAAGTGATATGGCCACACAGGCCAAAAAGCCTTTTCAATTTAGTACATGCAAAGTTTAAGAATTTTGGCTGTATTTTGAGTCAAAGTTCATATACTGAATCCCAAAAATTGAAAGACTTAATTTCCTAGTTTTTGCCACAATTCTGAATCTCTAAATGTGAGAATTTGCTTTCCAGAGAAACTGAATAATGACTGTGGCTCCGAAAACCTTGCATATTAATTAATTAAGCTATTTTTTCTAGATGGAATGCCCTTCTTTCTCCACAACTTGCTTCAAGCCCCATCACATGCCACACACCTCAACATTGCATGATCTAGTTTGTGAACCCCCTTTGGTTTTCCACTTTATAAGCTATAGCATGTACCTTTATCATAATAACTTAAATACTGCATTTCCCATTACTTCTGTCTTTATAATAAGATTTATTGGGAAAGACTATGTGTTTGTTACTTCTGTATCCCTCAAACTGCATCACACTGATATTGAATGTATTGTCCCATAAATATATGTTAACTTGTATTGAAATATGAAGGATTTATATCTAAGAGGTCTTCCTGAACTCCATATTTATTTTCAGGTATGTATCATTTGATTCATAATCAAATGAAACAAGAAGGGTGGAGGAAAGCCAAAGTAAGTTATTGGGTTTTCTTCTATACAGAGCTGTTCCAAATTCCTGAAGCTTCTTTTTATGTCTCACTGGTCACATAAATGTAAAAATGGTTGAAACATTTGTATTTCTTTTACTTTTTTTAGAGAGATTTTTTTTTTTTTTTTTTTAAGAGATTTTTTTTTTTTTTTTTTTAAGAGATTTTTTTTTTTTTTTTTTTGCTATAGAGAGACTGAAAATGAGAAATCACCCTCCAGAGTGCATGGCCACGCTACAGTCCCTTTTCTGTTGTTCTCCTCTTGGGATTTGGGGCACCCAGGCACACACATCCAGCATAAGTTTGAAGCCATTGGGTCTGGGACTCAAACTGTGGTTGACCATATGGGAGTTCAGGGATATAACTTTTATGCCATCTGCTGGTCCCATGAGACATTTATTTTTCTAACTAGGCACATTATTAACTTTGGCAATATGGGGAGAATGGAGAATGGATACTGAATAAACAGCTAGTAGACTCAGGAAGGGGAAAAAAACTAGAAAATAGCTATAAAAACAAATAAAACACTACAGGTGAGTCTACTTGTATACTCCAAGGTCAATCCAAGCTTAACATGTCTTAAATACAGCTTCTTCTGGCCTCTGCCTACTTCTTTAAAGGCGGTACCTTCTCCATGAATAACAGCATCACAAATCAGAAATACTGGCCATCTCAATATTTCAATCTTTCACATATACTCTAGTTTACCCTTTTATTCAACTTTAGTTTCTATTCCTTTTATAAAAAAGAGTTATTTGTTTAATTTTGATTTATTATTATTTTTTAAAATATTCCACAGGGAGTGTGCACTCACAAGAGAGAGGGGGAGAAAGCAAGCCACTTAGTACAAGACAGTGTGTGCTTTCTCCTCTCTCTCTTCTTTCTCTCTTTCTTAGCAACAGGGACAGAATTTTCCTAGACCATCCTGGTTCTGATACAGGCAGTCCAGTAATTTTTCTTATGTTGTGAAAACAAACACCCACAGGAAAATGCTGGGCAGGGGCAATGAGTGGCTGGAATCTCTGGATTTGGGGCAAATCAAAAAGCAAAGGCAAAAAATCCCTGAGGGAGTAAAACAAATGGGAAAATGCTGGGGAAAGAAAGAGAAAATTTTAAAAGTTGGGAAGTAAGAGAGGCTCAGTGATTGTCAGGGCCTGAACAGAAACAGAAATAAAGACCCTGTCTGTAGGAAGATCAGTCATGGTGAAGCTGTAACAGAAACATTCCTGCAAGTGCTTTAGCTCAGTGTGGGACTTGAAATTCAAACTAAATTCTTACTATAGTTTGTGTCACTTTTTTTTGTGATTTGATCCAATGATCAAACATGAACATATTTTAGATAAAAATAGTTTTGTATTGCCTTAAAGTGATAAGGATTTATCACACATGCCTGCAAAAAGATGGACAGTATTAACCTCCCACAAAAATGCTCCGAGTCTAGGAATGGCTTTCCTTGGCCCCTGGATGATCCTTCGGATGAAGAGGGCCAGAGGGCAGACTGAGGCTGGACTGCATGTCGAAACCACAGCCTGGGCTGCGCTGAAATTTCCAAGTATAGTGTCAGTATCACTGTCCTGCAACCAGAGAGAACACAACCCCGCATCAGGAATACCCCCTATGAAGGATGACAGGGATTCACACTGTGAGGCTGTGTATTGAGGAAGAGAGAGTAATAAATTATGTACCCACTGAAAACTGGAAAAGAGACTGTGTGTGTGGTGGCAAAGAAGGAACAAGATATGTACCCACTAAAAACTGGAAAAGAGACAGTGTGTGGTGGCAAAGAAGGAACAAGTACTGGCGGGGGAGCGGCGGAGGGGGTGCCGAGGACCAGGTAAATGGTCTGGAAGAAGGATGAGCAAGCAGTGCAGACAGCAGGATCCAGGGGCTTTGACCATTCGGTGTTAGCTTTGTGATCATTTTACGTGTGGGCTGGTGAAATACACGGGCTCTAGGGACTCTGGTTATTTTTTTAGGCTAGAAATGTATTTCATGAACAAAGAATAGTTCTTCGTATTACTTGAATTAAAAATGCAATTGTTAGGTAACAACACAGGAATGCTGTGGCCTCTTACTGACTAATTTCTGTATTAAATTTGACTACATGTTATAGTACAAAAGCATGTCATTTTTTATGAGCATAAATTTAGAAAAGAAGACTGAACATTTTCCTGTTTCAGCCAAAAAATAGGCAAAGGCTTTGGAGAACTGGGAGAAATATATATTTCCTTTAATCTGCTAATAGTAAGGTTTTAACAGACTCGTAGACTTTGATCAGAACCATCTGACAGTGATATATCAGGCAGGCCTTAGCTCTCTCCCCAACTTATTGTGTACCCACATAGTGGAACAACTTTTAGTTACTCTAAGTTATACATGAACATCAGTACAGGAACAGTTAGGCTTTAATAACATAAGGGATCAGTATCTATAGTGACAATAATATAGGCATTGTTTGTGATATCTGAAGTGCAGTTGTATCAACAGGAAGAGATTTTCCCCTCCTGTTATATGTAATTTATACACCACTGGATATTTTAGTTTGTTCCTCTATGATTCAAGGGCTTTCTGGTATTTCTAACTGAAATACCAGATGTTAGACTATCAGCAACTATGCAAGATTGTGGACGACTAGTGGAGTAGAAAACGCAGAACTCTTTTTTTCAGGGAAAGGGATAAGCACTTGCTCAATAAAATAAGATAATCAAAGGCAGATCAATTGGACCAGCAGTTGGCATAGTGGCTATGTCACTGGACTCCCATGTAGTTGCCTGTGGTTCGAGTCCCAGACCCAGTGCCTTAAACTCATGCCGGGTTTCTTTTGTGTTTGTTTGTTAGTTTTGTTTTAGTAAAATAGATCTGGAACTGAGTAAACATATGTTATTTTAAATAACTTCTAACATTGAACTCTGTAGGCATGTAATGCTTTTCCTAAGTGTATCTTTTATTATATTTGTATTCTCTAACATACATATAGTCCAGGTGCTTCCACTATATACATCTCTGTAGCATTTAAAATCAGAAGAAAGCAGGGTAATGGAAATGTCCTTGGTGCCTGTGAGCAGAGCCTTCTAATGACGCACTGCCAGGTTAAATGGAGTGCTGTTTACAGTCTTAAAAAATTTACAGGGAAATTCTGATTGAAGACAGACTGCAGTACTTAATACTCATCAGGTAACATCACTCTGGCCAGCGCGTTGGGTTTGATAGATGGGATCTGAAAGAGGCAGAGTAGTGTACTGACTCAAACCTGGGCTTGGAGTCAAAGACTTCTGGAAAGACTCCTCAGGAACCCACATTCAGTTGCTTTCTAGCTGTCCGAATTAGGCCACTTGCTTAACTTTGTCTCATTTTCTTAATCTGTAGTGGAGATAACAATTTGTGTCTTGAGTGATGGTTGTGAGACTTAAATAAAATAGGGGGAATGTAAGTTTCCAATAATGTTTTCTTCTACATTTTTATATTGTGTAACTACAAAAACATAGCCTAAGGGGCCAGCAGGTGGCGTGGTGGTTAAGGACGCTGGACTTTCACATGGCCGACTGTGGTTCAAATCCCAGATCTGGCTGATTTCTCTCTCTCTTTCTCACTTTTTCTCTGTGTCCCTCTCTAGTCAAATTAAAATAAATAAAGTACAATAAAATAATTCTTTAAAAAAGAATAAAAACATGGAATAAAACCATTCTCTTTTGTTTCTATCTAACCTCAAGGAAAGGAAATGCATGAGGTCCACAGACAACTTGAACAGGATGCTGGAAATAACAGACCTACATATCACCAAACCAGTGTTAATATTAATTTTTCATATCTCTCAGATCAGTACATTTAATTGAAATTATAATAGAAGCATGAAAAGTAGAGCTGGTCCCCTGGCCTTCTACTTAGGGAAACAGGATCCCACATGGCTCACTGAGATTAGAGTCCCAACCCAGTAATTTCAGAAGCATGTTCATGCATACATGTGTATGTCCGAAGTCATGACAAGATGAAATGATGGAAGAGAAAGGATTGGAGCATGACCGGACCCTCTTAGGGGATACTTTCTCCTTCTTTCTCTCCTCTCTCTCTCTCTACCATATGAATGCACCGTTTGGCTTCTACTTCTCAGAAAATACAAAACAAATATATAGGCATATCATCTTAGAATAACTTTGTGACTTTGGATCAGTTGCTTGAAATGTGGTCTTAAAAAGATGAGGTTGGGGGCCATCAGATGGCATACTGGTTACATCACTGGACTACCACATAGTCAACAATGGTTCAAGGCTCGGACCCAGAAGCTTAAACTCATGCCGGGCATGTGTGCGTACATGCCCAAGATCTCTAGAGGAGAAAGGAGGAGAAGGGATTGCAGTGTGGCCACTCCCCACGTTGAGGGTGGTGATTTCTCACTTTTTATCTGTCTGTCTCTCTGTGTCTTTCCAGTGAGCACACACTCTATAGTAAAAATCTGTCTATTAAAAAAAAAAAAGATAAGGTTGAGGGCAACTAGCATGACTTGGACACTTTATAGACCCTAAATTGGGAAAGATAAATACTGTCTTATCTCACTAATACATAAAATTTTAAAAGTCAAAGTAATGAAATTAGAGAGTAGAATGGCAGTTGCCAATGACTAGGAGTGTAAGAAATGAGAAATCGGTCAAAGGAGACAAATTTCAGCTATAAGACAAATAAGGCTGAGGATCTAATATATAGCACAGTGACTACAGTTAATAATACTATATTGTTTACTTGAAATTTGCTAAGAGAGTAGATGGTAACTGTTCTAACCAGACACCCATACACACATGTGGACACAAAATGGTAACTTTGTGTGCTGATAGATGTGTTAACTTCTGATAATCATTTTACAATGTATATGTGCATCAAAACATCACTTTGTATATCTTGAATCTATATAATTTCTACTTGTCAGTTATATTTAATAAAGTTGGGAACTAAATAGGATCTGAGTCTGCAACTTCTGGTTAGTGCAGAAGAGAGGGGCTTAGGGGAGAATCCTTCAATTATTTGAGGTTTCCTCACTTTTCTATTCTCACATTTTGTAATCACCTTTGGTTCACGAATTCTATGGAAATATTTCCTGAGACATGGATTTTTGCATGTGTCGAAACTATAAAGCATGAACATATATTAGAATATATAAGGAAATATAGCTATCAAAGTGATATTAACCATATGTTTACCTATGTTAACTGAAATAATAGAGTTTTAACTAAATATGGTAAGCATAACTTGCAGGCTAAGAGAATGTCGGAGTGGCCTATGGTATCAAAAAAGCAGGTGGAATCAATCCAATGGCTATTGTTTGATTGCTCAACCCCAATTCATATGTTGACTTTAGGTTGTGAAAGGTTAAGGTGGGGAGGAAATTAGGATTAAAGCCTTTTGGGCAAGGCTCCTATTATTGAATTCTGGTGGGTTTATAAAACAAGAGAATGAGGACTGAAAAGAGACACCTGGACACAGAAGCAAACACTCCTGCCTTCACCATGTTGGATGCAGCCAGAAGACCCCTACCAGTAGCAGTCCCTGGACCTTGGAGCTCCAAATGGTGAGCTAATAAACCTCTATTTTTATAAATTATCTAGACCGAGATATTTTTTATTAGCAAAAGTTAGAACACCAGTATTCCAAATTCTATCAATTTATATGTTAAATTGCACCAAATGAGAGGATGCAGGTTATTTCAAGGAAGAATAACCTTATGAAATACTTCCACACTGCTCTTCTCCAACAAACATGTCCACTGATCCATGCATCTTCCTCGGAGTCTAGGAAAATAATTTGAATTTGAACTGTCACAGGTGAACTTCATTCTTCCATCTTGACAAAAAAGTACCAGCACCAAATCAAAGTTAAGAAAGCCCATTCTGTTCTGCTCCTGTCTTTATCTCTGTGTTCACCAAGTAAATAATGTTGGGAGAGAAGTACAGTTTTAAGTTAAGTCAGCCACTTGTGCCTTTTTTTTCTAATACCTGTGCTCTTTCCATGTTCTGGGTATTCCCCTAGGGGCTTTAGGTGCTATTTCATGACTACTCCAGCATTCTGAAAGATAGATAGATCTTTCATCATTACTATTTTACAAATGAAGAAACTAAAGCATTAGGCTAATGATGTTCAGAATGCAATACAGCAGGAAGCAAGTGGTGCTTATTCTCTGGTTTTGGAGCTCTTGCTCTTAACCACTAAGTAAAGATAAGGTACCTTAATTAGGGCTTAAAAATTTGCATACTCCAGTGCTTCAATAAGTGCAAGGTCTTGTTCCCCAGATATATTAAAAAGAAAGGCAACTAGGGCCTCACAAGCCAAAGAATATAGACAACATTTAGAAGTTAGAAAACAAAATGAAACTGATTTTCTCCCTGAAGCCAATAGGAAAAATGCAACCTTGCTAACACCTTAACTTTAGTTTGGTGAGACTCATTTCCGATTTCTAAACTGCATAACTGTAAAATAGGGCATTTCTGGTTTTTGTTTGTTTCTTTTTAATTTGCTATAGGGTACATGTGCTCACCATAGAGAGACAGAGAAAGAGAGAGGGAAAGTGAAACAGGATCTCTCATCAGGGATGGCCACACTGCAATGCTTTCTCCTCTATTTCTCCTTTCAGGACTTTGGGCACACATGCACACAAGCCTGGTGTGTTTTTCAAGCCGCCAAGTTCAAGATTCAAACCATGTAGTTGACCATGTAAGATCCAGACACCCTCACCATCATGCCACCAGCTGGCCCAATTTCTGTTGTTTTAAGCCACTAAATTTGTGACAATTTGTTATACCAACAATTGAAAACCCACATAACCAAAAATAAATAAATAAATGAAGATGTTTTTTAAATAAAAAATAATAAATTACCTTGAGATATTTTTATTTATGGGATCTGCTAAAAGGATTTACCCAGTAAAGCAAGGGAATTCTTTCCATCTCAATTCAAACTCCAGTGTTAAGATGTCTTATACCATTCTTACCTTCATAATTCTGCCTGGAATCTAAACATACCTTTAATCACACAAGAGGTATGTTTGGGCCATCCATGACCTCATCTTAACGTCTGTCTAATTTTAGTTCTTTCTCTTTATTAGTTAGCAACAGTGCAGAGTATTTTACTTATAAGTGGGTATCCTCAAATCAATATTCATTCCTTGGAGAATAAAGATTAACTTGGTATAATAATTAGGGTAATTGACTATTTTTAGTGTTTTTCATCCATGGGAACCATCGAGTGCATTTTGTCCATTATCATTCCATTGAAACATTGTCAGTCAGTACATTATAGCTAAACTATTTATACCCAAAACAAAGGTTGTAATCAACTTACAGTCATAAGCTTATATACATGACTAAAATCTGAAATTTTCTTTAAATTAGGGATAATTACAAATATCCCAATGCTTCATGCCAGACAGAGATTCAGTAACAGACTATTTACAGAATGATGTCATTTTAATTACAGTATTGTAATGGCATATTGAAGGCGTCAGCAAAATACTGTGTGTGTAATAAAATCTGGCATGTCACCTGATGTAGAAAAGGTTTTCTTGGGACACCACCACATCTATATCTTTATGTATTGTCTATAGCTACGTTAAGACTGCAACAACAGAGTTTAGTCATCGTGTCTGAAACTGTATATCCTATAAAGCTTAAGTTTTATAACCTGCTCTTTTCTAGAAAAACAACCCTGTTCAATCCTTGTAATGTAGATATAGCAATCTTAGAGATGTTGTGTTGTGTTTAATGTTAAATAATATCAGTAAATAGATCAGACTATCTTGTTTAAATCTACATTGTTCAAACTAATGTAACCCAGATCTACTTTTTAAACCATGTATTAGCATTCTATGAATTATATTCCACAGAATTGGTTTTGGTAACTATTGTATTAGATGCATACTCATTAAACTTGGGAAAAAAGGTAAGAATTCCATCTTCTACCATGATCGTGCAATATTTTGGAAGTCAGAGCCGATGCCCCCTTCTTGTTCAAAAACTACAGATATTAATCATGAGACTCTCAGGAATGTATTTCTCCTTTCAGGACTTTGGGCACACATGCACACAAGCCTGGTGTGTTTTTCAAGCCGCCAAGTTCAAGATTCAAACCATGTAGTTGACCATGTAAGATCCAGACACCCTCACCATCATGCCACCAGCTGGCCCAATTTCTGTTGTTTTAAGCCACTAAATTTGTGACAATTTGTTATACCAACAATTGAAAACCCACATAACCAAAAATAAATAAATAAATGAAGATGTTTTTTAAATAAAAAATAATAAATTACCTTGAGATATTTTTATTTATGGGATCTGCTAAAAGGATTTACCCAGTAAAGCAAGGGAATTCTTTCCATCTCAATTCAAACTCCAGTGTTAAGATGTCTTATACCATTCTTACCTTCATAATTCTGCCTGGAATCTAAACATACCTTTAATCACACAAGAGGTATGTTTGGGCCATCCATGACCTCATCTTAACGTCTGTCTAATTTTAGTTCTTTCTCTTTATTAGTTAGCAACAGTGCAGAGTATTTTACTTATAAGTGGGTATCCTCAAATCAATATTCATTCCTTGGAGAATAAAGATTAACTTGGTATAATAATTAGGGTAATTGACTATTTTTAGTGTTTTTCATCCATGGGAACCATCGAGTGCATTTTGTCCATTATCATTCCAACATTGATGAAACATTGTCAGTCAGTACATTATAGCTAAACTATTTATACCCAAAACAAAGGTTGTAATCAACTTACAGTCATAAGCTTATATACATGACTAAAATCTGAAATTTTCTTTAAATTAGGGATAATTACAAATATCCCAATGCTTCATGCCAGACAGAGATTCAGTAACAGACTATTTACAGAATGATGTCATTTTAATTACAGTATTGTAATGGCATATTGAAGGCGTCAGCAAAATACTGTGTGTGTAATAAAATCTGGCATGTCACCTGATGTAGAAAAGGTTTTCTTGGGACACCACCACATCTATATCTTTATGTATTGTCTATAGCTACGTTAAGACTGCAACAACAGAGTTTAGTCATCGTGTCTGAAACTGTATATCCTATAAAGCTTAAGTTTTATAACCTGCTCTTTTCTAGAAAAACAACCCTGTTCAATCCTTGTAATGTAGATATAGCAATCTTAGAGATGTTGTGTTGTGTTTAATGTTAAATAATATCAGTAAATAGATCAGACTATCTTGTTTAAATCTACATTGTTCAAACTAATGTAACCCAGATCTACTTTTTAAACCATGTATTAGCATTCTATGAATTATATTCCACAGAATTGGTTTTGGTAACTATTGTATTAGATGCATACTCATTAAACTTGGGAAAAAAGGTAAGAATTCCATCTTCTACCATGATCGTGCAATATTTTGGAAGTCAGAGCCGATGCCCCCTTCTTGTTCAAAAACTACAGATATTAATCATGAGACTCTCAGGAATGTCAGTCAAAAGATGAGATGACCTGAGTCTCTGAATCTTTACATGCAGGACTATTCCCAGTTCACATGAAAAAAAAACTCCCTTGGATTGGTACATCAGTGAAGGATACAGCTCTATTTTGTTTAAGCTGAAACATACCTGTGTATGCACACACACACTGGCTATGTAGTACTGCAGTGTGTCCCATGGTCACTAAGACATTTATTATCAGAAAGAGTTGTTGACTCTACTACCTGCATGTTATATACCTAACTTGTATATTACTTTCTATTTTCTTTTCCCACCCTTGTTAGTCTTTATCATCCCCTACCTTAACTATTGGAAACATCTCCCAACCCATATTCTTGCTTCTACTCCTCTTTCCC
>NW_006205542.1:4161359-4178208 GCF_000334495.1 Tupaia belangeri chinensis
AATATGTTTTCCACAGAGCAAGCAGAGAAGTGTTGTTGTTATATTTTAATTGAACTACATCACGGTCTATTATTGCTGAATTGTGTTTCCCCTAAATTCATATGTTGAAGTCTTAACCTCAAATACCTCAGAATGTGACTGTCTTTAGAGTTAAGGTTTTTAGAGATGTAAGTAAGGTAAAATCAGGTCATTTGGGAGGACCAGAATCCAATATGACTGTTATCCTTATAAGAAGAGATTAACACCTTGATCTAGGACTTCCAACCTCCAGAACTGTGAGAAAATACTTATTGTTTAAGCCACCTCATCTCAGATACTTTGTTATGGCAGGTAAAAATGAATAAAATATACCTGTCCTATATAAATCTCTCCAAAAACTAAATAAAAATCTAAATTTCTTTTAATGGCAGAGAAAGTACTGCCTGATATCTGGTACTTTTCTATCTTAGTCTTTTTACCTTTTCCTACTCTCTGCCTTGTTTATTCACCTGCAACAACTTTGTTTTCTTTCGAGTATGTTAACGCCCATCCTGCCTCAGGTCATTTTCTATTCCCCTAGTCTAGAAAGATTTCTCCACTGATTTTTATGTGTCAGGTCCTTCTTATTACTCAGAACTCTTCTTAAATATCATTTCTTTGAGGGTTTTTCCTGGTTGCCTTATCTAATTTCTACCGTGACATGGTAATAGCATTCAATTTCCTCACAGTATTCATTTGTTCTGAAATGTTCTTGTCTATTTATAATTAAAAGTCAACAGTAGAAATGTCTGTTTTTCACAGTATTTCTAAAGACTGAAATGGTTACTCACCCTTGTAAGCACAGAAAAACTTTGTTAAATGTATTATTAGGTCCTCTTGAGAGCACTTTAAACCTATCTATCAGAATATAAGTTGGTACTGTCCTTGTGGAAAGCAGTTTCTCATTATGTCTTAAAAGCTCAATGATTTTTATGCTTGTTTATCCAGTATCACCATATCTATGCAAATAATTTAAAATATTGAAGATGGGATCAAATATTACATAGTTACATATAATACATGTTGTATTACATATATGATACAGTATGCAACACATTTAGAAATATCTTAAAGGTCCAAAAAAGTGCAAATGGTTTAAAAAATTAGAATATCTTCATAGAAATTACAAGATTCTTTCCACCATGTTTTAATAATTAAACTGCTGAAAATCTCTCTCCCACTGGATATAGTATGAGGAGAGTAGGTGGTGCCCTATATTCCGTTAGTCAAGGGATAAACATTTGACCTAAGGTAGGCCAATGGAGTCTTTCCCTGAAATATAATGGAAAGAAAGAATGAAACCATTGTATTTTATTCATTTTTATTACTGGAGACTTTATAAGACTCTCAAGCAGTTTCTGTAAACAAGGTTTACCATGGCTGCCTGGTTCCTGCCATAGCAGATATTCTGCTACGATTTACTGTTTTGCCTTTCTAGTTGTCAAAGATAAAATAAAAATTACACTTGTTTGCAATTAGCCATTTCCCTCCACGTGCCTCTCACTGCCCTAGGCTAACCCATCCTTCCCCCTTAGCCCATGCATGGCTGGCCCATCAGTCTAGCAAATAAAGGGCTAACACCTCACCCAGCAGCTGCACAGCTGGCCTGGGCTCTCCTGCCATTCAGGGTACTTGACCATCACCCTGCTTCCAGGCCTTACCAAGTCCTTTTGATCTCACGTATTCACTCATATTTCCCCTCTAGCTTCATATTTGCCATGTTAACTCAATTGAGTATTTGTGGTTGGCAAAAGATCTCTATTTGATGTACTCCTAATACATGCTTTTAAATAACATTTCAAAATGTTGGAAAATTCTTACTGTTGAGTTGAAAAATAAACATGCAAAATAAATGAACCCTAAAGTTACTAAAAATGTATTTTCAGATATTGACACTTACAAATACTGACATGCATATTATATATAAGATATACACAAATATAACAAAATATTACAGTGATAATCTTTGGTATTGGAGTTTATGGAAAATATTTACTGTTTTTTTAAAATTTACATTTAATCTCATATATCTTTATAGTGTACAACATTCCTTTTTCCAGCATGAATACCATGCATATCAGTCAAGACAAAGATATTACTATATACATTATCATCAGCAAATTGCTTCTCGTTCTTTTGGTCAATTAAATACTCTTTTACTTATTTTTTTTCCATTCCCTTTTACCCACCCTTTTCTCACATACTAAACCTTTTCTTTTCACATTTTATTGTTTCACAAAAGATCTTAATTAAGTTAAAAATATGGACAAAGCTAAAATCTAATGACAAGTGCACTGTAATTTTCTTCTGAAATATTTTTCCCTCTCCATTCCCCTTTTACTAAAGGGAAATATAAACTAACTTGTTTAGAAAAAAAAAAAGAAAAGTTTGGTCTCAAATTGGTCTGCTATTTGCACAAAGCACCATAAGAATTCAATTTTTGATGTGAGGCAACAGATCCTATTGTATTATTGAACTTATATAAATATTTACTGTTCATAATTTTTTTTTGAGAGAGAGGTTTTGCTGTAGGGCGCACCACTTGCCAGAAAGACAGAGAGAAACAGAGAGATGGAAAGCAAATCACCCCCCCAGAGGGGATGGCCACGCTGCAGTCCCTTCTCCTCCATTCTCCTCTTGGGATCTTGGGCAAGCACGCATATGCGCCCGGCTTGAGTTTGAGCCACCGGGTCCAGGACTCGAACCACGGTTGACTACATGGGAATCCAGCGACATAGCCATTACACTAACTGCTGGTCCCAGTTTATATAGTTCTTTAGGAAAATGTTCTTCAGCTATCACTGACTTCATTAAATTACTAGTGTGTACCTGGGAGTAATTTCTACCTAGGGGGCATATTAACACAAATTCATGTGCTTTTTAAAGGCAAAAATTAGAAAACGTGGTGGTGTTGTCCCTAAAAGTTGAATGAGTGCTTTGAAAAATTTTCATAAATCCTGGAAAAAAATATTCATTTCAAAAATGCTGGATTAGGGAACCAGCAGTTAGCGTAATGGCTATGTCGCTGGACTCCCACGTGGTCGACTGCAGTTCGCATCCCGGACCCGGTGGCTTAAGGCCCACGCTGGGCATGTGTGTGTGCATGCCCAAAATCCCAAGATGAGAATGGAAGAGAAGGGATTATGGCGTGGCCATCCCCTTTGGGGGTGATTTCTCACTTTCTGTCTCTCTGTCTCTCTCTGTCTGTCTGGCAAGCACACGTGCCCTATAGTGAAAAACCTCTCAAAAAAAAAAAAAAATGCTGGATTAGTATTTACAAACCAGAAGACAGAAAGTGTTATGTTTAACAGCCAAAATTCCTGGTGACCCATAGCTAGCTCTGGACCAGGTCTGCACATTAAACTCAAGGAAGTGCCTCTTTGGGTACCTTACTCTGCAGCATGGAAAATTAAAGACAATCCTCTCCCAATGTGTGGATTAAATGCTACACAGGAACATTACTGATAAGTATGTTAAACAACTTGCTGAGTTTCTTTTTTTCTAGAGAAAAAGGATGTTAAAGTATTATAAACAGATACATATTGAGATATATTACAGTTACATTCAAATTAGTAGCATTAGTTACCTCACAGTTTAATAATAGGTACAAATTATATCATTTGAATGTATTTGGTATTGTTATGTGTCCCAATGACCCCTGCAATTGTCACTGAGATTCTCTGCTTGATTTCTTTCTCTTCATCCTTTGACCAGACTCAGAGAAGCCAAAGGAATATTTAGAGCAACCACTATATGGAAACCCCCCCGAAACCCTGAGTCACCTGGTCAGCCACCTGCCAAGTAATTAATTGACATGAATGAGAAACAAAGTTGACTGTGTTCACACATTACAATACACATAGAAATAAGCATATTCATGGCATATAAAAACATACGTATAGCATCATAATAAAACATAGGACTCTACAACTACCATAAGTAAAGCAACTGTCCTTTAAGACTTGAATGAAGAAGAAAACAGATTCAGAAAGAATATGACTCAGGAGGGGCCCTGTGTTTTGTAGAAAGCATGCTTTGAACTTTTAGGCTGGATTAGGGCCTCTCATAATGACCCTGCGTGAAGCCTGCTTGACTTACCAATCTGATCCTCCTCTGTACAGTCAGCTCGTGCACCTGGGAAATATTTATTTTTGAATTCCTTATAAATTCTTAGTGTCAGGAACATAGATATATCAAAGTGACTATTTTTCTAATGAGTGACATTTGAATACAAGGAGCACTGTACAATTGGATAAAGCTGTAGAGACCAAGTTTGTTGGAGAGTAGAATTTTGATGAATGGAGGCTGTGAAAAGGATGTGCCAAGCAGAGAAAAGAAAGTGAGGAAAGGGTGTAAAAATAGCAACATACAAAGATATATGATCTAGGCTACAAGTCTCTGAAGCTATAACAAGAAAGGAGTCTTCGGGATCTTACTTGCATAAGATTTACACTTCCTCATGTTTATTAGTAGGTAAAGTTTAAGTCTCTATACCTGTAACACACATATAACTGTTAGTGTGAATGTGAGTTTTGATAACAAGCACAGAGAACATGAATAACTTTCTAGAATATAAGCTGTGT
The DNA here is from genome assembly GCF_000334495.1 of Tupaia belangeri chinensis. Taxonomy (NCBI): domain Eukaryota; kingdom Metazoa; phylum Chordata; class Mammalia; order Scandentia; family Tupaiidae; genus Tupaia; species Tupaia belangeri. The sequence goes on from NW_006205542.1 coordinate 4,165,961, forward strand.
AATGTGTAACACAGTTTCAAAATGGCAATAAACATAATAACAGCTAGGTACAGAAAACAGCTGGTGAATATTTCAGCAACAGTAACTTTCTACTTTGATAACTAAGACAAGCACTAAAGAAAGTATGATGGTATTATTGATGCAAAAAAAATTACCAGTAGGATTATGCATTTTGCTAGATGGTTTGCTTTTTTACTCATAAATGTGTAAAAACACTATTTATTCAAAGTACATTTATTAAGTATGTATTATGGGTCAGGTATTGTCTGGATGCTAGTTATGCACTAGAAATAAAATCAACATGGTACCTGCCCTCTTTTGAGATTGTAGTCTGATGGTGTAGATAGGTAATTAAATAAACAAATAAGCAAATGTAAAATGATAAATCATGATGAGTATTATGAGAAAGGAAAAACAGAGTACAGAAATAAAATACTTAACACAATCCATATAGTGATCTTTCCAACAGCATGACATTTAAGCTGAGATATATGAGGTAGAGTCAAGCAGGTGGAATGGAAAATGTGTTCTAAGTTGAGTCCTTGATGATACTTATCCCTGGAGTCGATTAGAGTACCTGCTTGCCTGCCCCTTCCTTCACCAAATATTTAGTGTATGGCTATATATAAATGCTCAGAGACAGAAAGAAGAACCAAGCACATCCCCTGTCTTCACGGAGCTTAGCTTCAGTGAAGGGACTGTGATTATGAGATTATCACTGGCAATGTGTGCTGGAGGCAGCTTCTCCTGATATGGAAGAACCACTAGGTAGCTACTCGGGAATTTTGCAAGTTGACTGTTAAATAGTCAGTGGCTTAAAATCAGCACTACTCAGCCATAAAAATAGAAATATATCAAGACCCTGGCTTTTGATAGAAAGTGGATGAATACGGGGACCAGCAGACGAAGTAATGGTTATGTCTCTGGACTCCCATGTGGTCGACCATGGTTTGAGTCCCAGACCCAGTGCCCTAAAGCTCATTCTGGGTACATTTGTGTGTGTGTCCAAAATCTGAAGAAGAGAATGGAAAAGAAGGGATTGTGTATGTCCATCCCTCCTGGGGGGTGGGGTGATTTCTCACTTTCTCACTGTGTCTTTCTCTTTCTCTAGCGAGTGCACAAGCTCTATAGCAAAAATGTCTCTTAAAAAAAAAGAGAGAGTAGATGAATATGGGATATTTACTGCTGAATAATGGTTATAGATACTGGGAAGAGGGTGGGAGAAGGAGGAGAGTCTGAAGAAAGCCATTAAGGAGAAAAATAGAGAGGAAGATATTTATGAGATTCAGAAATGGATTATTATCTGTTGATGATAACATGTATAGTATTCCCAACTGGACTGGTGAGAAATATATTCATGTTGGAAAATCCACTTTATAAGCCAAGTAATGGTGTAATGGTGTAGTGACCGAATGTATAAAAGAAATGAAAATAAAATATATTAAATTTTTTAAAATCAGTGATGGCAGGAGTATTTACACTGTATTAATTGTCAATCACTATTAATCAGAGTGTTATCTCCCCATGAGTGTGGGTAATTAAATATTTATAAACAACTCATAACTCACACAACTGGTTGTTGGTAAAACTGACTGGGAGGAACTGGAAGAGCATCTTGACTTTAGACTCGCTCTCTCTTTTTCTCTCTCTCTCCCTCTCTCTCTCTCTGTGTATCTGTTTAAATGGGATGTGACATCAAAAGACTAACAGAAGGATTATGTTATATTAACATCTCAACTTGATAATGGAAATTTATTTCAATAACACTTAGATTTGGAAACTTTGAGACTACAAACTGGATAAGATTACAACAAATACAGCTCTTATTTCCCCTCTGCCCTCAGTATGTACTGACCTGTGACCCCTGCTCAGTGTTTGCTCCTCCTAGGGCACCCTCCCCATAACAACCCATCTTTCCAGTGATGCTGTTTTACAAGTATGGCATATCTGCCAGCTTAGAATAAATATTTTTCTTTCCCCCATGTTCCTCCTTCATTAGCTCTGTTTTTTTTAATTCCCCATTTGTATGAGCACTTCACCCCAAAGTGCTCTTGCATTAGCTATAGGCAGGCTTTTGTCTCTATCCCTCTTCTAAACTTCCTGTGAAGGGTATCAAGTACAAGGGATGATTATTGATCCTCATCTTCCTCAGACTTACAATGGATTTGACACAGATGGTCCCTCATCCTTCTACAAATACTTTCTTGTGTGAGGCACACTCTCCCCATTCTCCTCCTACCTCCCTCCTTTAGAGTTTTCTTGCCTATACACTCCTCCCAACCCCAAATTCTAAATACAGGTGTTCCCAAGGTCCAAGTACTGAATGTTTTTCTTCTCTCTTTACTTTTTCTGGTATCTATATATTGGTAACTCTCAAATACTTATTTCTAGACTGACCTGGATCTAGATCCAAGCCCTTAATATAGTGTAAAAAACTCTTCCATAATATGGCTTCATTTTAGTTCTTCTATATCAATTCCTGGCCTACCCTGAAAAGCCAGGTGCAGTGGTATGTACCTATATCCAAGCTACTGAGGATACTGGTACAGGAAGATGATGATATAGTGAAATCCTGCCTCTAAAAACATGCAATTCTGATTACAGGATGAACGTGTATACACACACATGCAATCACATATATAATTGATAACAACTTTAATGTATGGGTACTTGATATTAACTTTTTCTCTTTGAATATATTTATATTCCAGGACCAAGTATAACCACAGAAATACCTGACCACTACAGAAATATTCTATCTACTTTTTTTTTTTTGGTCAAAATTGAGCATAAGAATCAGATGCTAGACTAGACTCTCCACACACAGTTCTTGACTTCAAAAGAAATTCAATAGAAAAGGAAAAGCAAAGGCCTTTTCAGTTATTCATTTTTTCCAATTTGGAAAATTTTTCAATGCTTATTCTTCACTCTGAATATCAACTATTCCTTTCACTGAGTTGCATTATCTTTCCATACACACATATTTTCCAGCATCCTATTTGGCCTGAGAATAACCTCACAGGTAATTTATTTTACAAATAGTTCATGTTTGATCTATGTGGCATGGCAAATTGCTTTCATATTATTTAGATGATTTGGATGAAAGGTTGGAAAGGAAATTCTATTGGATGGCCCTTGTTGGTGAGCTGCTAGCACATGTAATGTGTCAGAATGTTAAGACCAGAAACTCTCTGCATAAGTAATACCACAGGCTGCTAAATTCCTTCATCCAATGACACTAGCTATATCCTAACAATCATGGCATTGGCATCTTTGTCTCTGAGTATACCAAAAGCTGTGTCAGTATTGATTAATCTCAAGCAATCAGTGTTGCTGGTTGTAAGAACTAATCTTAAAAGCAGTATAGATTTTGAAACTATCTTTATCTAAAAACACAAAAAGCTTTTATTATAAGATTATTATCTAGCCTCTAGATTCTGTTATAATAATGTTGATATTTTTATTTTAAGTTTTATAAAACGAAAATTACAGAAGTTTTTTTAAAGTTATTTATTTAATTTTATTTATTGTTATTATTCTTTTTAACTTTATTATGAGGTATATGTGCTTACCAGAGAGAGACAGAAAGAGAGAGGGTAAGTGAGAAAATAAGCCACCAGGTCTGGGACTCAAACTGCAGTTGACCATGTGGGAGTTCAGTACCCCAATTACCATGCTACCTGCTGGCCCCTGAGAACTTTATTTTTTTTCAACAGATAACTTTACATTTTTGTCTACTAAATATTTCTTCCCTTTGTCCCTCATAAACATCCTCTACTACCCACTCTCTACCACCCAGTGCCTCCCTTATTGTCTCTAATATATACCCGTATCCCCTCTACTATTGTATTTTTGGATCTTTCCATTTCTACTGTGGAGTATAGACATTTGCTATCTATTGAGTGGGGAAATACAATTTATATCTTTCAAGGTCTGGCTCACTTCACTTAGCATTAAGTCCTCTATATTCATCTACCTTGAATCAAATGAACATTCTGAATACAATTGTTATTTGAAGACTGTAGGCTTAAAATACCTTCTTCATTTGTAATATGCAAAATAATACTATATTAATGATGTTAATAAGTAATGTTTATAACACATATCAAGCACTCTTTTGCAATGTAAGCTGTCTGAGGACCTTAATAAATCCCTCAATCAGAGATACACGAGATAATGTAAAATTTAACATAAATGAGTAATATTTCTCAAGTTGTATCAGCTTATAAAATTTTTTTATAAGAATCATAATTGGTAATTCTGCCTCTCCACAGACTTTTTTCTTGGAAGGAAAAATTACTCTGACATTCACCACAGTGGTTTGGGTAATCTTCAAGTGTATCCCATGCATGTGGTATACAGTAAAATATTCAGGTACTGGTTAACACCCATCGTTGTCCCGCCTCAGTTTCCATTTGCAGTCACAGAATTGCCTGTCACTTGTAACATCAAAGCCCAGATGAGCCATCAAATCTCATACCTGCTAGAAAAGAGAAAGCTCCAATCTCTAGTTACCAAAACTCAGCTGACATCAAGTCCCATAGAGTCCCATAGAGATTTTACTCAAAGACCGACAATTTTTTATCTACCTTTTTTTTTTTCAGTAAAAATTGAGCACAAAAACTGAACTACCTCAGAACCAACTGTCTCCTCCAGCCTGTTAACCTAACACTGAAATCAATTTTTACTCTTAAAATCCCCAAGGGGGAAAGCCATCTCAACAATCTTAGATACTACAGTATTCAAAGAATGCCCTAAATAAGGACATTTATGTGAAATCTACTGATTTTTAAGTCTTGACTATTTAAACTTAATAAATAATATTTTTACCATAATAAGGAAATATGCCTTATTACTATACACTCCAGGTGAAAAAAAAAGTTATATGCCTATGAGAATTTTGAACCAGTTCAGTTTGAGAATAATATTTAATAGTTGGGAGAAATCTAGAAATCTAGGGAAAAGTTACCATAAGAACACATCAGATTTATGACACTATGTGGGCATTTCAAAAAATGTAATTAAACTAAGGGTTTATTTTAGTACAAGCAAAATTTAAAATCCATGCCTAGTTTTTTCATAACACAACTTTCTATGAACTTTTGAAGATACTCATATTTAACTAGTCTACAGGGTGAATTGCTTATTTTCCATTCTCAGTAAATATTCCTTAGCCCTGTGTGCTCAACTTTTAACTAGATAACTCTTAACTAGATAGATGTGTATATCTTTAGTAGGGACAGACTTTCATAGAAATTCCCATGTGTAATACATTTCACCTTATCCTCTCTTTTTACTTTAAAGTAAGGCAAAAAGTCTTGTCATGTAAAGAAACTAAGCAGCATGCAGAAAAATATCAATACTTCCTGTGTGTCATGGCACAGATACATGACCTGTGTTCAAGAGGGCCATTAAAGCTGTAAGAAAATCGAAGGTGTTGGAAGTATGACGATGAAGACAAGAGGTAGCTTGAGGGACCACATTTATTTCATGATCTCCATCAGTCTCATCAAACACTTCAAAAAGACATCTTAAAGAAAAACAATTCAGTTTCTATGAAAATATAACTTTGAGATAAAGCTGCTAACTCACCTTTCCCAAATAACTGTTGCCCATACACCTCACCTTTGAAGGAAATTGCAGGAAGTAAGGAAGGGGGAGGATAGCATGCAGTGAAATGTCATGGTTGCTATCATGATAATCTAGAATCTATTAATAAAAGTTTTCTCCTTTTGATTTATTTTGATTAACATGTCTGTGCTGAGGAAAGTAAGGTTGTTATCCTAGATCTCTGAAATGCTGTAGTAATAAAAAGTAATAACAGAAAACTAATGAAAATTTTGGATCACGATATAAGGTAGCATGAAAATCTTACACACAAATTAAGTTTCAAAGTGGGCAATTAAGGTTATGATTAATCACAGGTAAAATGTTGTTTATTCCAATCTGAGTTTTCTTGCCAAAAATGTTGGGCTCAATTGGATTTTACTCTGGATAGAGATATGGGATATTCTCCCTAAAATAGAGAAATCCATGATGACTCAATGGCATACTCCTCATGCCTTGAAGCTTACATTTGAACACAAGGCATCAAATTAAGAAAGATGCTAAATTGATTATTTTAAGATTTTATGTATTTTAGGCTGTGTATATGTGTGTGTGTGTGTAGGTGTGTATGTGTGTGTTTGTATGTGTCTGTATACATGCATATAAAATTGAATTTGCTTAGATTAAATGTTGTTTCTCCACAGTTTGGACAGAATTCAGTGTGATCACATCAAATTATAATTGGTAGTCCAAAAGTTTCCCATAAGGACTGAACAAGAACTGACTACTGGGGTCAGCAGGTGGCACAGTGGTTAAAGGCACTGGAGTCCCACATGGCCGACCATGGTTTGATTCCTCATCTAGTGGCTTGCATTCTCACTTTCTCTCTCTTTTTCTCTCTCTTTTATTCTATTCCTCTCTAGTCAAATTAAAATAAGTAAAGTTAAATAGTTCTTAAAAAAAAGTGACTACATATATATGTGTGTGTGTGCACATATATACACAGACATATATGTATATGTATGTGTATAATGTATAATGTGTTGAAAATGTTTAAAGCCCAGCTGTGGTATGCCAAGACATAGGCTAGAGCTGCATGGGAAGCCCGGCTGGACTTCTAGTCCAAACAAAATGCCCAGCACCTGGTGGAGCTGTAATCTTAGTGACTCAGAGAGGTGGAGGCAGGAGGATCGCAAGCTCAAGGCTTGCCTGGGCAATACAGCAGAACCGACCTACAAAAAGAGCCAAATGTGGTGGTGTGTGACTGTCGTCCCAGCTGGCAGCCTGAGACTGGAGGATGGCAGCAGGGGGAGACCCTGTCTCAAAAAAATAAAATAAAAAGTTTTGTGCAAAACTCAGAAAGATTAACGTAACTTTATTAGTTGCACTACATTATTCAAGTATCTAGTTTTCATGTTTTCAACCAAGGTGAACTCTGCCAAGTGTCACGTACATCCAGAAAGCCTCCACATCCCCAAAGATGCTCTTAACTGGAAAATTCATTTGGAGCTTCAGTAGTGGATTTGGTTTGTTGTGAAATGCCATGTAAACTGATCTTCTGAATCCCAGGTTTTCCTGATGTATTGTAGCATGTGATTTGAATAGCAGCTTATTACACTCACAATTTAGACATCAAAAGTGAAGAAGAGGGAACCAGCAGTTAGCATAATGGCTACGTCGCTAGACTCCCACGTAGTCGACCGCGGTTCGTGTCCCGGTCCCGGTGGCTTAAAACTCACTCCGGGCGCATGTGCGTGCGTGCCCAAGATCCCGAGAGGAGAATGGAGGAGAAGGGATTGCGGCATGACCATCCCCCCTGGGGGGTGATTTCTCGCTTTCTGTCTTTATGTCTCTCTCTGTCTGTCTGGCGAGCGCACGCGCCCTACAGTGAAAATCTCTCCAAAAAAAAATGTGAAGAAGAAAGAAAAAAAAAAGTGATTAGTGGACCAAATGGTATAAAGTGCTAAATGCCATTCCATACGAGGGATACCTTGTGAGTTGAAAATGATTTATAATTCATGAGGTTTGCCTACTAAGCTTGACATTTGGAAATGACCTGTTGAGATCGATTTACTTTTACATTTTTACAATTTTACTTTTACACCTTTACTCTGGATATAATTTATTTAGAGACTGTTAAATGTAATTATACTGTTACAGTTAATTTCTTAAAAATAATCTATCTGCCCCTTTAGCCAGAGTTAGGCAAACTGTACCCCATGGGGGCAAGTCTGGTGTACCTCTTAATTTTGTAAGCAAAATTATATTGGAATATAGTTACACATATTTATTTCCTTATTGTCTGTGGCTAATTTTGTACTATAGCAACAAAATTGTGTAGTTTGTATAAAAAGTGTGTGCTCTAAGAACCATGAAATCCAGCTCTTTATAGAAAATTTTGTTACCTACATTTTAGTCCCTATTTGTTATTCAAACAGGTTTAACATTTATTATAATGAAAGCTACCTACCATTTATTATCTGCCACACACTGTACTTAAACCTTTTCCATATCTCTTTATTTCACTTCAGGTCCAAAACTGCATGGGAAAAGAGAGACTTAGTAAGCTTAAGTACCTTGGTCATGTTAACAATGGAGACAGAATTCATTCTCAAATATAACTAAAAATTCATGCTATTCCTCTTTAATCAATCATTATTTTTCCTCGTTTAGGCAATAATGTAGTGCAACTAATAAAGTTACGTTAATCTTTCTGAGTTTTGCACAAAACTTTTTATTTTATTTTTTTGAGACAGGGTCTCACCCTGCTGCCATCCTCCAGTCTCAGGCTGCCAGCTGGGACGACAGTCACACACCACCACATTTGGCTCTTTCTGTAGATCGGTTCTGCTGTATTGCCCAGGCAAGCCTTGCATGATTTGAATGTGTGATAAATAGTGCCAATAGATGAAGTAAATGTCTTAGCCACCAAGATGTAAAATTAAGCTTAACGTAGAGCAGACGGGGAAAAGCTTTAAAAATTTCCTAGAAGTGTAGCGTTCAATCTAAGTGCCCATCCTAGACCTTCCATAATTTGCTTTAAAGCTTTCAAACAGTACTGTGTCTGGGAGTCACAATTGGTTGTTAATAAACGTCTTCTAGGAAACCACACATTTGAGTGAGTTTACCTCTTCATCTTTAAAATTTATTTTTAAGTTTTTTTTTTTTCCATGAGAATGAGAGACAGAGAGACCAACACTCTCAACAGGGTCTCGCACTGAGATGCCCCCATCCTAGTCTTCCCAGGCAGGGCAGCCATGATCATGGGTACACCTGCCTAGCATGTGTGGGCCACCCAGGGAGTCAGAATCCATCATGTTCCATATAAACCTGGCTGTTCTTGAACCATACCTTAGCGCTGTCACCAAGCTGGCCTATCACCTCCTCATCATCTAAGAAGGACCAGGAACCAGAGGGATGCTGGGCTATTTCTAAAACATCCATGCATCTGGCCAGTTTAACCTTCCAAGTGTTCTGAAATATGAAAATTTTACACTAAAAGCAGATAGGCAAAGCAAGGTCGATTTTGACTTTTGACAAGACTATTTTTCTTTGGGGCCCATATTCTGATGCAAAATTTTCCAGGAAGACTAACCATAATGATGCATTCATACGTGAAAAGCCTGCTCCATGGGCAACTATTCATTGTATTTCTCTTGATACAGATATGGCTCACTTATTCATGTAATTTTACATACTTCCTTGTAATTATTGGCGAAATACCTAGACATGGTCTTGCTCATTCAAAGATTACAGCCTTAACCAGACTTTTTACTATCAAGGAAAATTGGCAGAAATAGGCATCTTATTTGCTTGTTTTTAACCTCATATCTACCTGTGAAGAACTTGAAAAAGTTTCAAAAATATTCACATAAAGTTAATAGGCTGTCTGGCAACCTCTAGAGTGGATATTTCCACATAGGATACATCCCTTGGTGTGGGAAGAAGGAAAAAAGGAGGATGAATAAGGGTATATGTTACCATAGATTAACACAGAATTTCAAAGGAAAAGCAATCTTAAGAGAAATCTATTCCAACTCCCTAGTTTTGTGCAAGAGGAAACAGGACTTCATTTTAAGGTTGGATATAAGGGGCAGAATATCCCTCACTCCACCTTTACACCTGTTCCACCAGGGAGTATCATTCTCATTGACACAAGGCAGAGCAACCCAGGCAGGATCATCCTATAAATTTACTAGTCCATCTACAGATTCTCCCTTTAGGGAGACAATGTGCAAATCAAGAAAATATTTCTAATTTTACAAGGAATAAATAAGACTGAGGATAATAAAATGACTGAAAATTATGATTTTTATATAATCTAAGGTGATATTATTAGTAGTTATCTTCTCTCCTCTCTCCCTGCTTCTAGTCCATTTTATTGACAGTAACATAAAATACCCCAAACTGAGAGATTCTAAAGATCAAGGTTTATTTAACTCATAGTTTAGAAATCCAAGGGCCAGTGGCTATAGCTGGTGGGATGTCTTGCAGAGTCCTAATTACATCATGAGGGCAAGAACAGAAAAGACTGGATGTCCACAAATCTCTTTCTCCTGGTCTCATTCTCTCTCCTTTCACTAAGTGAAAATTGCAGGTCTCCCACCAGAATGTAATCATGGGCACCACTCTAATGATTCTAATCCTGAACTGGTCTCAAAGACCCCACCTTTGACACCATAATGAATCAAGGATCAACTTTTTGCCTTCTTTTAATTCCATTAAGATGACTTAACATCTGAATTGTAGGAGGACATATATATTAAAACTATAGCACCCTCAAAATATAATCTCAATAAATATAACAAAAGGAATTTAAACTGTGAAATTTTGATAAAAGTAATTGTTAAATTGTTTTTCTCAAGCTGTGAGGTCAATTTCAATGTGCAATCACTTTCTAGTGATTTATTTTCTTCCTTGTGAAAAGCCTAGTAAAAACAAGGCCCCTGTATGGAACCTCTTATTTTCCTCATCTTTTCATCTGTTTCACTCTTTGCTCCAAGCCCAGTCCTTGCCCTCTCTCTGTTCCTGGTTCTCTTTGTGCCTCCACCAAAGGAAATGTTTCTGAAGAGTGAAAATGGGGAGACTAAGATCAAGGGATTTCTGGAATTGTTGAGTTTCCATGCTGGAGTGTTCTTTGTAACAGTGGCAAAAGTTCAAATACTAAATGATACATTTAAAATCATGTAGACTAAACTCAAGGGCATATTTTCACTAAATGAAAAGTGCAGGTCTCTTAAGTGCATATTTCCTCATTTGGTTTCATTCTTTAGACCAAGTTCATGGTTTTTTTTTTCAGTGTCTAAATGTGCACAGAGCTTCCAGCTAGACTGTGACATCCTACTTTCATGTTCCTTCCACAAATTAAGTCATTAAAGACATTCTCTTGTTCATATTCATCATTTATGTGTCCTCATGGTATTGCATTTGATAGTGGAAAATATTATCAGTGTATTATTCTGGTTACTTTGGCAAAGAGAACTCTCCTTAATAGTATTCTATTACATACACTATGCGAGACCAGAAGACTTGCAAAAGACTTTTCCCCTGTTCTTCCTGAGTCATCTTGTCTGGCATTTCGCAATACATTCCAAAAAAGCAAGATGAGGAGAGTAACCACAACAGTAGCAGAAGCAAGTCTTCAAGAGGAAACAGCTTTGTTTGAAGGAAGGGAAGAAAAAGGAAAAGAAGTAAGGGATTTAGAGAGAGGAATCAGCACTGTAAGCGATTAAGAAAATAAGGAATATAGGTTATTCATTATTCACTTCCTTGTGGGGTTGTTCTGAGAACTCAGTAGGTGAAGCTCAGGAAAATAAGGATAAAGAGACCCTAGAAATTAGAAGCAAAATCTTAGGTCTTGAACTTGATCTGGATCTTAGTCTGCCTTCTATCCTACACAGAGATTCTGTTTGGGGGAAAAGCCAAGAATATTTAGGATATTTGTCAGATTGGCCTAGAGGATGAGGTGTGAGATTCCAAGTTTAAATTTTAGTCTTTCATATCATGATAATATCAGTCTAAGGATTTCCTACTGTATTCAAGGACATTGTACATAAGTTCCATTTTCCTTCACAAAATTTCTATGACTTTGAAGGATATTTCCCTAGTTGTTTTTTTAAAAGAATTATTTGTATTTAACTCTATTTATTTCTTTGTTTAAATTTGACCAGAGAGAGAGAGAGAATGAGAAAGCAATCTGCCAGGTGGGACCCTGCTGGCCCCTCCCCTAGATTTTAATGAAAAATCAATAGTGATTATTTTTCTTCAACTAGCAAGTGAAGACCTATAATAACAGAAATAAAGGTATACATTGCAAGTATACTTAAGCTAATTATTGAGTTATTTTAATGACACATGGGTATACAGCAAGGAGAGTATGGTTTAAGCAGCATCAGGCAGAAACATGTTCTCAAGCTATTTCATACTTCCCAAAACATGTCCAAGAATTGCACGTAGTGGCCAAATGCTTTTGGAACTATCATTCTTGCTGATTTTATATTTCTATAATTTGATTTTACATTAGATATACTTTGTGTAAAAATATTACCTTGCTGTAAAGGAGACAAAGGTCTGGAACTAGTGCTGTGTCGACTGCTTTAATGTCATTCTGGTGAGCGCACACACCCTGTAGCAAAAACCTCTCTCAAAACAAACAAAACACAAACAAAAAAACCAGTTGCCTGGAACACTTGACAGCAGGA
>NW_006205542.1:4178239-4193455 GCF_000334495.1 Tupaia belangeri chinensis
AAGAGGAAGTAAGTATCCACTGTCTTCATTGCCTCATATACAACATTCTAGGACTGCAACTACTCTGCACTCAGTCATGGTAAAATAATGCAGTTGTCTTCTAGTAATTTCTCAGACATATGAAGCCTGGGGGCAAAAAGATTAGTGGGAATTGAATGCACTCACCCTGATCCATGTGTGTGCAGTCAATCATTACTGTAGAAATGAGAATGATCCCACACTTTTCAGAATTTATTTACTTGTTTATATTGCAGAGCATGACATTAAATGAAAGCTGATTAATGGCATGTCAATAGGAGTATCTGTGCTATGAACTGTTCTTCTATCACAAAGAGATAGCAACAAGGAAGGGAAATGTTTGACAGTAAAAGAAATGTTTTAGTAGGTTTAGGAGAACTCTTGACCACATAGAAGAACAAACTATGACAATCTGTGAAATCACCTTATTTTGTAATTTGTAGGCCATCAGCACATTGGCTGGCTATTTACTATAGGAAGGAGATGTGTTCCTTTCTCTTAGCATCTACTATATACCTAGGACTATGTACTACTATTAGAATTTATCATTTCAGTTAACTCTTACAAGATTTATAATGATTAGGTTTGATTAGCCCCATTTTATTGCTGGAAAAAATTAATAGAAGTTAATTTCTTGAAATAACAGTGTGAATAAATGGTGGTGTTGCTTTTTCTGATTTTAAAGCCTGTACTCTGCACAACTGCACTTTGTACCCATATTGACTCTTTCAAGTATGAATACCTCCCGTTGACTTTTTTTTCCTAAAGGATTCCCCCAAAGAACAATAACTTGTGAAAATTGGCACTAGTAAGAAAAAAGTCAGAATTATTAAACCTAGAATAATTTTACCTTGCTGTCCTCCCCTCCCCAACTATTTTGAATGGTTTTCCTTTGGAGGAGATGAAGAACATATGTGCAGGTCCAGCCCAGAACACAAGACAAGACTGTTAGATGAAGCAGGATTTATGTTAAGCTGATACAAAGAAAGACAACTTTCTTTGGCCCGTGACCCATGATTGAGGATGGGTGGTGGTAGCCCCATCTAATGGTATTCTTGGTACACAATTCAGGCCACAAATAATTCTAAATGACCATTTTGAACGTCGCTTTCTACATTGAATGGTTGATTTGATGCCAGGCTTTTCTGCATGGTCTCTGGTCCAATGGGTTGGCATGAACAACCCTAACACTGAAAAGCAAAAGAAGTATGGAAAGTCAGGTTCACTTTAGACTATTGTTGAAGCCTAGCTCTAAAAGTAATTTTTTTTTAATTTAGATTCTCATCAGGAGGGGGAATGCTTTTTAGTCTTCAAGAGATATCTGTTCAGATTAATTGCCCAATTTACACTAGATTATTAGTTTGCTTTCTTTTTTGTTTTTATTTTTGTGGCTGAGCTGTTTGAGTTCCTTATATATGCTGATGATCAAACCCACATCTGAAATACAGTTTGCAGATATTTTCTCCCATTTTGTAGATTCTCTCTTGGCTCTAATTATTATTTTCTTTACTGTACAGAAGTTTTTACCTGATAAAATCCCATTTGTCTGTTTTTGATAGTCTTGTTCATGCTTTACAGATCTTATTTTTAAAAAGTCTTTGCCTATTCCAGTATCATGAAGTGTTTTCCTTTAGTAATTTTATTGGTTTATGCTTTATATTTAAGTCTAACAAAATTTTGAATTAATTTTTATGTATGTTGAGAAGTATGAGTCTAATTTAATTTTTCTACAACTGATTATCTAGTTTCTCCAGAATCATTTCTTAGAAAAAATGTGTTTTCTCCACTGAGTTGTTTTGTGATCTTTGGCAGAAACCAGTAGCTATATGTTGTTGGATTTGTTTCTGAATTCTCTATTCTGTTCCGCTGGTCTATGTGTCTGTTTTTGTGAAGTACCATGCTGTTTTGTTGTAGAACTGTGACTTTATAACATATCTAGAGTCAGGTAGTGAGATGCCTCCAACTTCATTCTTTCTGCACAGTGTTGCTTTGGTGACATGAAGTCTTTGTGATTCCAGATAAATTTTATTATTTTTTTCCTATCTGTAAAACAATAATGCTGATATTTTAATGGGTATTGCATTGACTTTTGTAGGTCAATTGGGAGAAGTATTAACAGAAAATAGTATGGAGGTTACTAAAGACCTAAAATTAGAACTATCTTATGATCCAGCAATCCCACTCTTAGGTATTTACCCAAAGGATAGGAAATCACTCTGTCAGAGAAGCATAAGCACATTCATGTTTACTACAGCATTATTAACAAAGGCTAAGGTGTGAAATCAACCTCAATGCCTAGTAGGTGATAAATGGGGTAGGAAAATGATGTACCTATACACAACGGAATACTAGTCAGCTGTAAGAAATAATGAGATCCTACCATTCAGCACAAAGTGGGTAATCTAGAAGATAGAATGCTTAGGGAAATGATCCAGGCTCTGAAAATCAAATACTATGTGTCCCCACTAATACTCTATGGTTTTGTTCCAAAGTGCACGTTTCTGACACAGTAAGGAGACTGGCTTATGCTTTCAGTTCTTCATACAAGACAATTTCAGTATCTTTAACACAAATTTCCTGACATTCATTTACAGTGGACTGGAAAACAGAGCCACAGAGCCTATTAACAGTGAGAGCTGGAGTCTCTTTTGGGATTCCCACACACAAACCAACATGCCTTACCAAGTATGCAGCATCAGAAGAACTCTGCATGACATTGCCTACAATGACACTGTCAACAGTTTCAGGTGAGACTTTTCCAGCAGACAAGGCAGCTGTGGCAGCAAATTCAGTTAAGTCAGTAGCAGTGAAGTCTTTTAAAAGACCTCTATAAGTTCCAAAAGGTGTTCGCTTAGCAGCAACAATAAACACACATCAGAGCAGGGCCATGGCGGAGGCTCAGTTAAGGAGGCATGATGTTAGCTTGTCTATTTGCCACCTTTCTATCTTTTACTTATGCAAATTAATTGCTATGAACTTCCCTCTTATGATTTCTTTTTCTGTGTCCCACAGATTATGGAAAATTGTGTATTCATTATCGTTGTTTTCAATAAATGTTTTTATTTCAGTCTTAATTTCTTCAGTAGCGGTGAAGTCATTCAGAAGTAGGTTATTTAGTTCCCATATGTTTGTGTATTTTGGAGCTTTTTTTCATAAATTAATATCAAGTTTAATTCCATGATGGGCAGAGAATATTCTGGATATGGTTTCTATGCCTTTGAATCTATAAAAGCTTCTTTTGTGCCCTATCATGAACTATCTTTGCAAAAATTCCATGTAGGGGTGAAAAACATGTATATTTTGGGGGTTTTGGTGGAACTATAGAACTATACATGTCTGTCAAGTCCATTTGCTTAATGGTATTGTTTAGATCTTGTTTCTCTTTGATTATTTGTTGTCTAGATGATCCTTCTAAAAGAATAGGGTGCTGAGATCCCCAGCAATTAGAATGTTGTAGTCTATCTATCCTTTTAGATCTAACAGTCTTTCTGTCATGTATTTGAGTGCTCCTGAGTTGGAGCCTTCTTTGTCTCTTTTTACAGTTTTCAGCTTAAAGCCTATTTTGTCTGAAATAAGTATAAGATTAATTATATGAGACTGAAATAGTGAAATAGAATTTTTTTACTTTAGACTAAAACATTACCGGTTTTCTTCAATGCTTTGATTTCCATTTTTAAGGATTTTTGTCTTCTCTTGAACAGGTGATTTGTTCATTTACCTACTATTTGAACTGAATCCTAACCTTTTTCCTGGTTTTACATTTTAAGTCAATTTCTCTTAACGTTTTTTTTCATTTTGATCTATTAAAACTGAAACTGTGTTTCTTGAAATTAAAAAATGCCTTAAAAAAACCTATTAATGCCTATTTAATGACTGCAGTAAGCTATATAGCCCCAGCTAGGTGCTACTTTATAGTAAGTTCACTTTACTCACTGAGATTTATGCCGAAAGTCAGACATGTGTTCATAGATATGTGTATATTAGCAGTGCTTGCTATTGAAAGTTTTAAACTTAATTAAGATCTTAAGTGAATCAATAAAATATAGAAAAAAATAATGGAAAACAACTGTAGATATTGAGACAGTTTGGGAGGAATTGGCAGAGGGGGAGAGGGAATCAAGGGGGCAAAAGGCAAAACATATAAGAAACAAGAAATAGAAAATTATTTGTTGATGATAACATGTATGGTAATATCCTTGATTGAATCAATATACAATGCATTCTGGATGGAAAAATCTCATTTTGTATACTGTATTGGTGTAGAGTGAATGAACAAATTTAAAAGTTAAATTAACTTCTTGAAGACCAGGTCTGGTGTTCATAATTTCATTCAGGCTTTATTTATTTGAGAATGTTTTTATATTTTCTTCCTATTTGAAGGATAATATTGCCATGAATAGTAATCTTGGTTGAAATTATTTTTCATTTAACACTGAACATATCTTCCCATTCTTCCCTTGCTTGCATTGTTTCTACTGAAAGGTATGATGTTAGCCTGATGGGATAAACTTTATAAGTAACGTGTCTCTCTCTTGCCAATTTCAGTATCTTGCCTTTATCCATGATTTTGGCCAAACTGGCTAAGTCTAACAGTGACTTTAACCATAAGAACATTAAATACTTGCCTAAGAGACGTCCAGAGGCAGGTGACATTGATAAGTATCCCAGAACTGTTCAATGGAAGCAATGCTCTTTTTATTCCTCTGCTTCACTATAATCGCCACTTTGCTCTCATCTTCCAGCTAGGCCCTGATAATGGCAAGATAACCACCATCTTGGTTCACAGTTGTCTGATCTCAAACAATAGAATCTGAACCAGGTACACAGGGAACAAATTCTGGGAGCTTGCCTTTTGTAGGGCCCTTGCTTCTTGTGAGGGAACAACATCCTTATCAGAAGTCTCATACACTTCTCTTTATGTATAATTAGCCAGGACTAATACAAACTTGGTTTAAGCATCTGTTTACCTGTATCTCCCAATCATTGTATTCCAACATCTGGCACAAATTGTGACACATACTCAGTGCTGAATGAATACTTGTAGAATGAAATCAGTCTTTGGGAGCTTTTACTGTCTTAGTTAAATAGACTATGGGGTTGAATTGTGGGTGTTTCACAAAAATAGCACACTGAGAAAAGATCTGCTGACTAGAAATGAATAGAAGACTTGCCAAATCGTATTGTGGCCTAGCCTATGTCAGAGAATGGTGACATAATGTTCTAATTTGTTCTTCAGAGTTTCCAAATAAAATTTTACAAATCCCCAAAGAATTGAAATTAATTTGCCATTATCTACATCCATGGAATCTAAACATACTTTGAATATTTCCCCCACCCTAGTTTTGGTTCATTGATAATGATCTTTAAAAAATCTTTCTCAATTCTACTGAACTTTCTGAATTCTGTCAGAACCTCACTGGTCAATTGTAGGCCATAAGCACTGCGGTATAGGCAAAGTACAAACACAAAATTACAGAGCGAGAGAGAGAGAGAACTTTTGAGAACTCTGGTTTAGATGATGCAGTAGGGAATATCTAATGATTCCAAAGGGTATTTGGTAGTTCAACAAGAGAAGTGACATAGAAGTAGTGACTTTAGCTCAATAGAATTCAATTTTTGTAAGTATCGCTTATCTAAATCTGGTGCCGAGTCATGCTTAGTACAATTAACAGCCATCCCACATCCAGGAAGAGACCTGCTGAATCCTTATGGACTATCTCAGTGACTATAACTGCAAAGAGTCCCCTGGCTCTGCTTCCACTTTACTCCCTCAAACCCACTTATACCATATTAGTGTCTCCATTTCCTTTCTGTTCTATTTATCTTCCCAGGCTTTTTAGACCAATGCCTCAGCAGAAAAGGTTTGGAATGATCCAAACTTTAGCTTAGATCTCCCATAGCTTTGTGCTCTGGAACCCCTGGCAGAACAGTTTCACTTCTGAAACCAATCTGGGCAGTAAACTGAAGTCCATATATAATGCTAAATTTTTATGTTAGATAAGTAGAAGAGTGTGCACATATTATAAGGACACTTAAGAACCTGAGGAAAAGGCCAGCAAAGAGGTATAGAGCCAAGAAAGAGAAAGAGACACAGCAAGGAACGAATGCTGGTCTAGGCTAGACAGCTAAGGCAGTCGTGTACCATCCTACAATGAGACAGAGGATGCTGTCTGAAATCAAAGGGAATTTTGCAGTATTCAGGAAAGGAGTAAAAACTTGCCTAAATACTAAAACTTTAAATATATGTGTAGTATCTAATTAGGAAAAGCAGCAGCTAGAATTATCAAAACAAAGTGACAAGGAACCGTGGACTTAAATTATAAACATTGTATAACTATGGATTGAGTCAAAAGTTTGTATAATTAGTTCTTTAACTCCCATCCAAGAAAGTGCTTCTTGTAATAAGAACTAGTATGGACATACATAAGTATCAACACACCACATAAATTCAAAATCTGGACAGATAAATTATAGGATCAAAACATTTTTCTCTTATCCAAAATCAGCAAAGAATTTCACCAAATTTAGTACAGAAATTTGAGTTTAATACTAGACTATACCATTAATTATTTAAACTTTGTGGTGGTTATGAGGTATCTGAAAATATGTGTAGGTGTATATGTATCTACATAGTATTTAATAAATCATGTGTAGTGCATTTATCCTCTAGTAATCCTTTCATTGATTCCTAAGTTAAAATAACCTCCCTCCCAAACTCACACATCTGTCCTCAGGTATTGTTGAATTGGAGTGATGTTTGAATTTAGCAAGACTCACAAAACCACTAACTGTCAATTCTATAGCTCAGATGGGCGCTTCCAGGAAAACAGCTTTCTTTATAGAATTCTGCCTCAAATACTTTTTCTGTTCCAATAGGCCATATATTATAACCAAAAACTGGCATACTTCATAAGTTGAAATGTAAGATTTTGGTCGACCATGGTTAAAGTCCCAGACCCAGTGGCTTAAACTCACACTGGGCACATGTGCGTGCGTGCCCAAGATCCTGAGAGGAGAATGGAGGAGAAGGGATTGTGGTATGAACCATCCGCCTTGGGGGGTGGTTTCTCACTTTCTGGCTTTCTGTCTGTCTTTCTGGCGAGTGCATGAAGCCTATAGCAAAAACCTCTCAAAAAAAAAAAAAAAAAAGAAAGAAAGAAAGACATATAAGATTTTTGTGATAGCCCAAAACATTTTAAAAGGTTCTCTTGATTTATAAACTAGATGGGAAATAACTTAATCATCAGGTATTTCCTGGTTTGAGCTAATTCATACCATTTTAATAAACCCTAAAATTATATTTAAATTACCATTTAAAATTATTTTATTGTCATAAACATGTAGCTTGTATATTTTTTGGATGTGGAAACTATCTTTTATCACATGAGATCTTATTGAAATAAATGATTATATCCTCTCCCTAATGGATTTCACTTGAGATTTTGACTAAAGATTAGCTTAAGAATATAATGCAAGGTATACAGTATAAAATAGAAAAGACAAGATCTAATTTATTTAGCTTTTTAGCTTTCTTTGGCCTATTAAACTTACTATTACTAACAAAATTTTCAAAGTCAGAGAGCTCTAGAAAGTTTTATAGCTGGCATTTTAAAGTGATACATAATTGGGATCAGTAGTGAGTATAATGGATATGTTGATGGATTCCCACATAGTCATCCACGGTTTGAGTCCCGGATCCAGTGGCTTAAATTCACACCAGGCACGTGTATGTGGGTGCTTGCGAAAGATCTCGAGAGGAGAATAGAGGAGAAGGGATTGCGGTGTGACCATGCCCCCTGGGGCGTGATTTCTCACTTTCTGTCTCTCACTGTCTTTCTGGAGAGCACATGCACCCTATAGAAAAAAACCTCTCCAAAAAAATTAAATAAATAAAAATGACACATAATCATTAGTTTCTTCCTTTGATTACCTTTACCACTAAGAAATCTCTCAATTTTTTTCAGAAATCTCTATATTTTAAGACCCCTTTAATTTTTTTTATTATTATTATTTAAAATTTGGCTATAGGGTACACACACTCACCAGAGAGAGTAAGACAGAGTGAGAGAGGCAGAAAGTGAGAAAGCAAACCACCAGGTCTGGGATTCAAACTGTGGTCAGCTGTCTGGGAGTCCAGCACCTTAATCACCACACCACACCACCTATTGGCCCCAAAAATCTCTATTTTAGAAAGGAACTACTATAGAATAATTCTTTATTGTCACTTATCAAAGTACTATACAAATACGTTTCACATAGCTCAAAAATTCTCAATTTAGCTTGTAAAATGTTGTATTTTACAATACTATAGTTTTTATATCATTATTGTTTTCATGTAGATATTTTAGCATGCTAGTGTTGAACTCTATTTGGTAGAACTTCTTTTTTTATTTTATTTATTTATTTATTTATCTATTTGGAGAGGTTTTTACTGTAGGGTGCTTGTGCTCGCCAGACAGAGAGAGACAGAGAGACAGAAAGCGAGAAATCACCCCCCAGGGGGGATGGCCACGCCACAATCCCTTCTCCTCCATTCTTCTCTCGGAATCTCGGGCCAGCACGCACATGCGCCCGGTGTGAGTTTTAAGCTACCGGGTTCAGGACACGAACAACAGTCGACTACATGGGAGTCCAGCGACATAGCCATTACGCTAACTGCTGGTCCCAATAAACCTCTATTTTTATAAACTACCCAGATTCAGTTATTTTCTGTTATTAACAACGGAATGAACCAGCACACTGACTTGAAAGTAATTGTGGATTTTTTTTTCATGTAGATATTTTGGCATGCTAGTGTTGAACTCTATTTGGTAGAACTTCTGATAGGACCCATATGCTTAAAAAAAAATTTTTTTTTTCTTTTTATGAACCATCATTCTATCATTCTAAACTCTATAAATATTCTATTATAAATGATGAACTCTAAATTACATTAACATAATTAAATTAATTTTATTCAAGTATTTGCATTCTTTATTTTATATCTGTAAAATATATAAGCTAGGAAGGCCAACTAAGTCTTAGCAGATACTAAAGAAAGTAAAAAACAAATAGACCTCAAAAAATCCTGTAAATATGGTTTAATATATAAGTGGTTAAGGCCTTTAAATTTGTGACCATTATTAAAAACTTCCAACATTAAAAATGAGTGTATAGGGAATGCTGTGTTTTAAATTAATCCAAAAAATAAAAAATAAAAACCAACACTGAACAATAAAATAAAAACGAGCTATTTGAGAGAGATCAGGAAATTAAACTGAAATTTTAAATGGTCACTTTGACAGTGAACTAGGTTTTTTAAAGGTGGAAGAGGGGCCAGCCAGTGGCATGGTGCCTAAGGACTCCACATGGCTGACAGCTTTGTTTGAATCCCAGACCTGGTGGCTTAGAAAACACACGAGGCATGTGAGTGTGTGTGCCCAAAATCCCAAGAGGAGAATGGAGGCAAAGGGACTGTGGCATGGTAATCCCACCCTATCCTCAGGGAAGTGCTTTCTCACTTTCTTTCTGTCTCTTTCTGACTCTCTCCCTGAGCACATGTGCCCTGTAGCAAATTAAAAAGAAAACAAAAAGAAGAGGATTGGATGGTTTCTGAAGGGTTATCTTTCTGCAAGCTGATGGATAAATTGAAAGCTCTGAGCTACATTAAAACACAGACTCTCAAAGCCATAAAAAACAATGAGGCCTTGGCACTCGATTGAAAGTGGACAAATGTGGAAGATTTAAAGTTGAGTGAAGCAAGCCAGACTGTGAAAGAGAAATATTTTATGTCCCTGCCTAATATAAACTGCACTCTATGACAGAAACTGAGAGATTGGAAGGTGTCAAGGCATGGGAGCAACTGCAGACACTAGAGACAGTGTGGGAGGAGGATGGACAACGAGGGCTGGGACGGAGGGAATCAAGGGGAAAAAAAAAAGAAACAAAAACTTAGTGAACACAAATATGGAAAATTTCTGGTAATGATAATGTATATGGTAATATCTTTGACTAGACTAATATATAACGTATTATTCTGGGAAAAATCTGTGTTGTATGCTGTACAGATGTACAGTGATTTCATGTAAAAAAAAAAAAAAAAGAAAGAAAAGGAAAAAATAAAAAGTACAGACACTGGGGTCTGGAATTGTATAACACATTAACAGTTGCTGCCTTCCAGTTTTCAAGGCTACTCTATAGCCTGTGCAATTTAATTGTGTTCTATTGTTGCTTTGCACCATGAGCATTTGAAAGTAGTGTATCCCAGAGGTTCTGATAGTGTAGTTCTCTAAGCCATGTACTTCATTTGAATTGTAATTTCCAGAGGGACAGCCCAGGAGAATGATTTTTGGTTTTGCTTTTTTTTTTTTTTTTTCAGATGTTTTGCCGTAGGGAAAATGGCACTCATTGGAGAAAGTCAGAGACAGAAAAAGAAAGTGAGAAATCACCCCAAAGGGGGTGGTCACACTGCATTCCCTTCTCTGCTCTTCTCCTCTTGAATTCTGGGCATGTACACACACCCAGCATGTTTGTTCACATCACCAGGTCTGGGACTGGAACTGTGGAGTCCTGTATGTGGGATCTAGCACTCTAACCACTATGACATGATGGCCCCATCAGACTGTGTTTTTAAAAAAGCTTCTCAAATAGCTCCTTGAAAACCTCCCATTGTTCCTCCTCAAGTGTGACAAACTAAGACCAAATATGACACAACCCTGTATAGCTTGTGTTCCAAGCTGGCCCTGACTGAACACCATCAGGACAGACTTTTCAGACAGCAGGTCAATTTTATGGAAAAAAAAAAAAGTGCCTAAGGAAGATAAGAGCTGATTCCCTTATCATTCTCTGTATTCACTAGTCCCTTGGAAAATCTGTATACCCCAGAGGCATGAGAATCCTTGCTTTAAAGTTTAGATATTAACAATCCAAAGTTTCCCTCTAACTAAATCTTCATTTAGCTCATGACTGAATAATACATTGAGTAGTTCATTCTCTCAGTTTTCTGAAATTGGAAAATTTCTAAAATCAAATCTATTTTGAAAAAATATGCTTTTACTTCAGGTCAGAATTACTTTCTGATATGAGAAAACTCAGAAAACATTCTTTACCTTATATTTTGAGCTATTCCTCTTGACTGCATGAAGAAGTTAGAGCCTCAGTTTCACATGTAAAATTTATTTTTTACATGATAATTACATGCAATTTTATCTGTAAATTTTTGAAGAAAACTCAGAGAACCAAGACTAGTTAAATGATATTCATCAAAAACAAAGTATAAACAGAATATACCATTTTGGATATCAGGAATGCTTTTCGGATCTTAAATGCACTGGAAAATGCTAAAAAATTGGAAAACTTACAAATGGAGTCTTACAACTGATCACATAACAAAAAGGCCCTTTTTTCCCCCAGTCTCTTCTTGGTAAACCAGACTGGTTTGCAGTCACACTTATTTCACTACTGATTCTACCCCTGGCTACCCATGGGAGGGTTTCATACTATTTTCCTTTGATCTGCTTGCCATGTCTCAGTAAGATTTGGTGGTCAGAATTTGGCATGTCTGGATGCCGAAGGCAAAAGCTAGACCACCATTTGGAATCCACATAGAAATGTGAAAAGGGAGGCTGGGGATAATCTCTTGCCACTCTAACTGCAATGCTCTCAAACACTAGAAGATCCCTATTTGGGGAGAAAAGAAAAAGAAGAAGAAGAAGAAGAAGAAGAAGAAATAAAAACTAGCAAACAAAATAGACAAAACAAAAACTTGAGCACCAAGATGTTTTCTAACAACCTAACACATCCCAGAAGCTAATTTTACAAATGAGCTCTCTCTTATTGCAAAGAGAATTCCCTTTGACATCCTAAGTAGGTCAGAAAAAATTTACTTCTTGAGATAAAAATGATAACATTCTTATTTTCATTCTTTTCCATGTGTGTGTATACGCAACTTTGCAATGAGGATGCCAAAAGAAAGTACATTTTACTGTTTTTATCTTCATTATAGTATAAAACTTTTATTTTCATCCAAATGACCTCAGTTATTTCTTTCCCTTTAAAAAGATTTTCATAACTCTTTTCCCTTAAAATGTTTTTTTTTGCCTTGAGAGAGCCATACTATCAGAATTAGCAAAGGGAAGTAAAATAAAATGACATATACACTGTCTTCAAACCTAAGGATGATCAGGTTATTTCTCTGTCCTGTACAAATATGTAGACTCTCAAACTTAAAAACAAAATTATTTTTAGAAAAAATTAATAAAAATAGTATAAAATCTGAAGAGATAAAATAATTTTACTCAGACATTTCTTTGTATAGAACTACCAACTACAGACCAAAAATAGACACAATGATTATCCTCTAATGAATGAGCAAATAAAATTGTTAGACATTGTTCACATTGTTATGGGAGTATAAAAGCTTCTGTATTTTTCCATTTTTGTTTTTCCACTAAATAGTTCTACAACCCTCTGTGATTTAAAAAGGGCTTTTTCATCTCATATTGAATTTGGGCCTCATAACAAAGGTTTCTTTGGGGCCAAAAGCAGGTGTTTTTCTTTAAATAAATTCATACTGAAAAAATCCTATTTAATTTTACTCTTTATTCCTTCTTGTCATAACTTAATTTACTTTTTAACAATTAATCTATCAACCAAATCACCATTTATTAAACAGTTTTATGAATAAGTCACCTTGTTGGTATTAAGGTAAAAAATATGTAAGATATAGTTTAAAGGAACCTGTATTCTGTTTGAATAAAAAAAACAAATACATGAGTAAAGATTGTGACCTACTTAAAAAAAACTTTATGATATTCATATAATGAATGTCAAATACTCCAAGTATAATGTATAAATGAATTAATCTAATGAGTAAAGTTTGATTTGCCTCAAATAAAATATGTGCAATGCATGTATCTGATCATTTAAATTAGGTCCCAACACTTATAAATTAGAAAATTTCACACTTAGACTACATAATTCTTTTAAAAATCAGCACACATGGTGATATCAGGCCTGCATGTTTAAGCTGCACACATGAATGGCAAGGGTGGGAGGCAGCTTTTTTTAAAAGGAGTGTGTTGAGTCAATACTGAGGCTCTGTCTGGGGCTGCCTTCTAACACCACCCCGCTCATTCATTAAGGTCCTGACCCCTGCACACAGTTAGGTTGGCAACCTCTGGGTTAAACTAATAACTGCCGTGGACATTTGGAAGAGAGATATGCCACAGGCTACGATCCTAAGATCATTAAGAAAAGAGTGACGCACGGTATTAGGTTTCAAGGTTTAGGTGGCAGGATGGTGCCAAGGAGGGCACCAAAAGAAATTTGAAGATGTATTTAATGAGAAATGGGTAATCCATTAGGTTCGATCACAGTGCTCAGTATAACACCCAAAGATTTTGAGAAGAGTAGTGATATCAGTGTGCTCTTTTGTCTATGTGACCCTATTCCCTAAATATTATTTTTGACTACTCTCCCATCAGGACTCACTTTGGGTGGTGATCTGCTTAACTCCCACAAGCAGTAGTCCTCCCTGGGGCCCCAGACAGTGTGGTTTATCTTCAGGAGACATGGTCTTCCTAATGTGGTCCAGAACTTGTCAGTCACTACTAGACTGATATGCATGGGACCCTGCAGGGACTAAATACAACGATGACATATTTTCATGCCACTACTCCCACAAATCCTTCTGATAAATAGTTTTCAAACATTGCTGTTCTGAAATTTCAAAAATATGTTTTTCCGGATTATACTAAAGTTGAGTACACTCTAACTTAAGTATCTGTTTTTTTCCCCTATTGTTTGCTTAAGACTGTACTAGATATGGGGATAGAAAATAGAATGTATAATAGAAAATTTTCAGTGAGTTTTACACTTTTCAGAAAGCTTATTTTGCTCATATAATGAAATATTAATTTTCCTCGAGACTACAGAATCAATGTGAGTTTAAAAAGGCAAAATGTAATAGGAGTTTTCTATCAGTCTTTGTAGAACAAAGCATGTAAAAAACATGACAAAGTACCTATAAAGTCACTGATTGCTATTAATTTTCCCCAAATACTGAATGATGTCAGTCTGTAAAAATGAATTGCTTCATGCTCAAGGTAATTTAGTTGCTGTGTGGAAGTTCACTGACTACAATGTCTTCCTAATTGACATTAGTCTTTGTGGAAAAAAGTTCAGTGTACACTTTGGAATGTCCTGCATCTTGGCCTTTTGAAACTTCATCTGGTCCCAATTACCATCTGCTCCTAATTTGATTCAGTGGCAGAGAATGAGCTGAGCTTCTGCACTCAAGCAGAAGCAGGCACATTTCATTAGAACTAGTTCTTGTGTTGTTCTTTATATATCAACTTAAAGTTTATTAAAAAACATTTTATATAGACTTAACTTTATGAAGTTCTATTTAAAATGCATAGTTGCATTTAAGTAATGTATTTTTGGCCTCATGGTTAGCTGTCAAATCTACTCAAAACTTTTATGTAATTTTTGTAGTTAAATAAACAAGTTCAGAGCTTTTGCTTTTATCTTTTAGTACATATTATTTTATTTTATCTTTTCATCCCAGAATCGTTATAATGAAGCAATTGTATTCATTCATTCATTTGTAAAAGACTAGGTATTTGTTTCCTAGGGTCCCTATGAATTCTTACGTTCGCTGCTTTATTTAGTTGAGTTTATCTAATATAAAGATTGCTGCTTGTGCCAGGCATTGTGCTAAGCATTAACATAGAGCTATGTATATGACTGACATAGACTTTGACTTTCTGAATTTTCAGGCTTTTAGAGAAAACAGATATTAGCTATGAAGACTGAAAGGCAAAACAGTCTTTATAGCTCAATGAGTTATTATTTTTCCCCCTCCAATTTTCCTGCTTGCTGCTGTCCTGTCCCCACAGTGTCCTAGGATGCTGGTCAGAACAGAACTGGGTGTGATCTACTTTAACTATATTCATTCTAGCACCGAGATGTGGCATGTGGATGTTCCCCAAGCAAATACTCTGGTTTCTAGCCTTCTTTTTCCATGCAGACTAAAAATCATCCATCCATCTCAGGCAGGATTTGGCAGTCCTTGGTCTGCAGGATAAACTGGTTTGCTGGCTATTTTCATATGGTCTGCAAGCTAAGGATGGTTAATTTTATTAGTTTTTTTTGTTTTTTTGTTTGTTTTCAGTTCTCCACCCCACAGGACATATGTACTCACCAGGGAGAGGGAAA
>NW_006205542.1:4193618-4199994 GCF_000334495.1 Tupaia belangeri chinensis
GAAAATACAACTGGGCATTATCATACTACAATCCTTTTCTTTCATTTTTCTGTCCCATCAGGATTTGGGGCATGTATGTACAAGCTCTGGTGCTTTTTTCAAGCCACCTATGCTGTTGTCAGTCATGTGGTATCCAACTCCACTAACCACTGAGCTATGAGACTAGCCTGATTTTACATGTTTTGGATGGTTGGAAATAAATTTTAAGAGAAGAATATTTTGTGACACATAAAAATGATATGAAAATCGAGTGTCAGTGTCCATAAATGAAGTTATACTAGAACACAGCCATGCTTTCTCATCTGCATATTGTCTATGTCTGCTTTCATGCTATAATAGCAGAACTGAGTAGTTCAATAAGGATTAATGGTCTGCAAAGCTGAAAATGTTTATTATCTGGCACTTCGCAAAAAAGTTTTTCGACCCTAACCTACGGTGTCATATTTATCTATTTTCTGATTTCCCCAAACATCTATTCACTGTACGGTGGGAATCATCTAAGGTATCACTCTTTTAGCTTCCTAGTTCCTGAATCTTTCCCCCAACAAGTACATGACAGCTTCCCTTATGAAAACCCTATAACTCATTGTTCAGAATAGGGAGAGGAGGTGATACGCCTGTAGCAAGCCAGAAGCATAGCACACCTGTAAATTTGACCTGAGTTCTCTGAGCCTCATGACATGAAACAATTCATTCATCTATGTGCAAGACATTTCCACCTGAAGAACTAAGCCTGTGTTCCTCTAAGTAGCTTTTTCACACCACAATTTTGAGTAGGCTAGCTTTATAATACTGTTTAGTAAGATGTTTTGGCTTCTTAATTTTCCGAAATCATAAGTTACATTATTTTTACTTTTATTTTCTTTTATTTATTCCTTCCATGAGAACCTCAATACATTCTCGACCCTGTGTTCCATCCCCTACTCATCCAGCCCAAATCACTGGCGTACGCAAGGAGGTCTCCGACACAAACCTGGACTCTTCCCATGTGGCTCAGCTTTGCAGAGCATCACATTTTACCACTGCGACACTGTTCAGCCCCCAAGTTACATATTTTCTAAATGAATCTGCAAACAGCCTTAATTTATTATGTTTCTTCTCTTTTAAAAATTCAAAGAATTTTTATAACCTAAGAATTTCTACATAAATGATATATTTGCTAAATACACAGTTTTACCATGACAGATAGCTCTACGAAACACTTATTTATTTAGTTACACTATATGCTCACTGAAACTTTCCAACATATGACAGTGATAATTAATCCATGGGAGTAGATTATATTGTTTACAATAAATTTCTTAATCTTCTGTATTGTATTTTTTCCATCCACTGTGCATGACTGATTAAAACTATTTCCATTTGAATATTTTCCTTGTGGATAGCCACTGGCTTTTTAAAAACTCTCATAATATAATCACACATTCCATTAAATGCTGACTTTAAAATATAATAAAAATTTTACTTGATTCTCTTAAATCCAGATAACATTACAATGAGCTAAATGCATTTAAATCATCTTTATTGAATTCTTAATTCTGAAAAATAAGTTTTGATCATGAAGTAATAAAGCTTTGGGCCAAGAGACAATGATTATATTTAACCTAATTCTTTGAAGGATATCCAAATGTTTTCACTACTTTTAAATGCTCTTTACTGATTTTCAATATTGAACATACTCATATACTTAAATAACATGTGTAACATGCGTAATATATCTAATTAGACATTAATATTTGGCTGCTCTGGAAAAGAAAAAAATGAGCTATAAAATGTTTCTCAACTATTGATAGTAAAGGAACAGGGGCCAGGAGGAGTATACTGGTTAAGGTGCTGGATACCCACCTGGCTGACTACAGTTCAAGTCCTGGATCTGGTGGCTTGAAACTCATGTAAGGGACATGTGTGTGCAAGCCCGAAACCCCTAGAGGTGAATGGAAGAGAAGGGACTACAGTGTGGCCATCCCTCCTAGCCACTTATTCAAGGGTACTTAACATATTAAAAATCTCACCCCCGGGGGGTGATTTCTCCCTTTCTCTCTTTCGGATGAACACATACACCCTAGAACAAAAATCTCTCAAAAAACGGTAAAGAAGCAGAGCCACAGGCCTTGCTCTCTGTCGCAGTGTGCACCCTCGGCAGACGCTCAGTGAACATTTGCTGAAACTGAAGTAGAAGCCCTGCCTCAAACTGGAAGCAGTAGTGACTATGTAACTTTGGGCACATTGCTTAACCTTTCTGAGACTGATTTCTGTAAGTGTGAAATGAGAATGATAAGATCATTTTAATAGTAAATACGTAAAATGTGAATTCAATGGTTTTAAATATTTGAAGTTCTTGACTACATGCCTACAGAGAGTTAGCAATCAACTTTCACTTTCTTTCTTCAATCTTTCTCCAAAATCTCCTCTTCTCTACTTCTTCTTTATAGTTTATGTTCTCTGTGTGCATTGCAGTCATCCTTGTTCAGTGTTTCTATGGACTATTAGGTACTGATAACTTTTCTGGAAAGATCTGTGGGTACCTCAGAATATAAAAACTAAACAAGCCAAACCCCTGTTTAGTCCATTTCTAACCTTCCTTTATCAATGCCTGTTTTGTTGTGTCCCTCCTTAAAATGAAGGAAAAGCAGAACGATCAGAGAGAAAGTTTGTTCTGTTTTCAAAGTCCACTTCCTTCCTAGTGGGTCATCTGTACTTTTCTGTATAAATAAAGGGGGATTCTCATGGCTAAGATTAGAAAGAGGTGGGGGTACTTTTGATAAAATACCTAAATATTTGCAGGATTAGGAAGTTCTACATTGAACCAGCTTACCAAAACATTTCACCTGTAAACTCATTCTCACCCAGCACTGCAAAGACAGTAGTCAGCTCAAAGGGATTACAGGTGGTGCATTAGAAAGCATGTGCATTATAGAGTACATAACTGAACACAAGATGAAGAAGAAATAGATTTGGTGACACCAAGATTGAGAACCACAGTCTGTCAACTCACTAGTATAATCAAGTGGAGTTGTGACTATTATTCATACTTGAAAAAATAGAGTGTATTGAAACCAAGAATTATGGGTCTAGTTATTCTGATAAGTATCTCAAAAAACCCAAACTAGCCTGCTAAACAGTAGAGAGCCCTATGATCAGGCCTCGGTCAGGTAGTTTCTGAGGCGAAAGTGAGTGGAGAAGCAGCCATCTGGTCATGCCAGATGAGACACCTGACCTCTTCTATTGATGCTCGCACATTACATAGAAGGAAATCAAAACCCAAGTATTTATTTGCTTTTCGCAGAGCTTGTGGTTAATCAGTATCTGAATCTGGATCTTGAGGATCTTCTTATACTAAGTTTGAGACCATACCAAGAGGATACATGGCACAGTGCTTTTGACCGTCTTGACCAGAACCACAAAATACAGGAAATTTCTCAGAAATGGATGTTCTCTACAGATTTCCAAACCTTAGGTATGTCCTCTTAGGTAAGTGTTAGGAAAAATATGATGCCTCTAAAAGAAGCTTCCAAGCCACAGAAACTACATAGAACTGAGACTACGTTTGACTTGTGCCCATTTAGTTTATGAAATATAGCTGCCTACTTTTTTGTTCTGAAGATTTAAAGAAGAACATACTTTCTTTGTCCTCGTATCTCTAAGGAATTCAATACACATTTTTTTTCTAGGAAGGAATAAGAGGCACAAACATTCACAAATTAACTTAAGATTTATGTGTCGTACTAAATAATACCACTGCTCAGTTCAAGTACTAAACTTCTATTTGATTTGTTCTTAATGCACCTGAATATCAACTTCCTAGAGCAAGATATTGAATCTAAATTTAATTTGAGGTAACTACATGTTCTATTTGATTCAACCAACAGACATTTATTGAGTGTCTGCTATATTCTAGACCCATACTAGTTACTGGGATGAATGAATTATGAGTCGTAAATAGTCTCTCCTCTCTAAAAATCTTTTAGTATCATAGAAAAAAAAACAAAATCATAAATAAATTGATTCATAATTTTATAATATAGGTTAACTGAGAAACACTAGAGGCTAGAGAGGAGGTACTTAGTCCACTTAATCAAAATAAGGACAAAGCTCCAGGAGAAACTCCCCTAGTTGTGAATTATACTAAGAATAAACTTTATTCAGGACATATTGGGCAGAAGAAATAGCCTGAGTAAACCCATAAAGTATGAAATTATGTAGTGTATATATATTCCAAAGTTTGTGTAAATAAGGGGAGGAAAGGTGAGGCTGAAGAAGAAGGTTAAGTAGAGAAGCAGCCATCTGGTCATGCCTGATGAGACAGCTGACCTCTTCTATTGATGCTCGCACATTACATAGAAGGAAATCAAAACCCAATAGTAGAGGAATGATTGTGTGCCACACTAGGAACCTGATTCTGTAGATATCAGACACCATTTAGAGAATTCATATCTTGGGACCAGCAGTTAGTGAAATGGCTATGTTGCTAGACTCCCACGTGGTGCACTGCAGTTAGAGTTCCTGACCTGGTGCCTTAAACTCACGCTGGGCACGTGTGTGCATGTGCAAGATCCCAAGAGGAGAATGGAGGAGAAGGGACTGCAGTGTGGCCATCCCCCCTGGGGGGTGATTTCTCACTTTCTGTCTCTCTGTCTCTGTCTTTCTGGCGATTGTTTGCGCCCTGTAGTGAAAACCTCTCCAAGAAAAAAAAAAGAAAGAATTAATATCTTCACCTGAAATCCATTTTTTAGACCGTAACATGGAGATTAAATCTGAAGAGTGAAAACTAGAGGTAAGCAGACAAGGTAGGAGGCTGTTGCATAGCTCAAACAAGAGATGGTATGAGCCTAAGAACAGTGACAGGAAGGCTATCAGCAGTTGGCGCACGTCATCAATAATGATTGGAGTCCTAGACCCGGTGGCTTAAACTCACACCAGGCATATGTGCGTGGGTGCCCAAGATCTGGAGAGGAGAATGGAGGACAAGAGGCTGCAGCATGGCCATCCCCCTTGGGGGGTGATTTCTCGCTTTCTGTCTTTCTGGTAAATGCGGGTGCCCTATTCCAAAAACTTCTACAAAAAATATAAATAAATAAAAGAACACTGACAGCAAGACAGGCTATGAGAAGAACAAGACATCAGAAATATTTAGAAATTAAGCCTCTTGATTAAAAATATTTTTCATTATTGAGGAAGTTGGGACATCTAGGGCATGCTTTTCTTTTTGTAGTTATAGTAGTGAGGAGTGTAAGGGGAGTCAAGGAAAAACAGAGCTCCCAAGGGAGAAATTGCAGAAAATTGGTTGCCAAGGAAGAACTGAGGCAAGGGGATTTTATTTTGGTCAGGAAGGGCTTTGTCTGGACTTACTATGGTGCAATTTGTGCATGCATTCTCCTTGTGTATGTGGCGGGGGCTCAGGGGAAAGGCTGGGGCACATGCTAGATAGGGCTAGTTAATTCTAATTTCAGACTGGGCACAAAGGTCAGGAGATTCTACCTAGAAACTATGGGCCATAAAAAACATTGTCTTCTTTTCATCCTGGAATATGGTGAGGCCTGGTAAAGTCCTATGCTTTAGGTCTAGATGGTGCTGCCTACGTCAATCACTGAGCCGCCACTGCAAGAAGTCTCTCCCCGGCAAGCAGCAAGCGGTTTTAACTCTATCTTGAAATTTAGTCATTTTGTAATTCTATTTTGGGCCTATAACCTATACCCTATAGCTAGGGACCCTAGCTATGTTTTTAGGATCCTTGTCTCCAACCTTATTCCCCACTTTGCAGAAAAATCCCTAACTGCTGCCAGGGGACACAAGGGTCGAAGAGTGTTCCAACTACTTCCTGCTAAAATTCGACGATAATGGGAAGGGAGGTAGCAGTTAAGGATTCTCTACTAGAGGTCTATCTAGAGGCCCATGCTAGAAGTCACAATGGGTGTTCACTATAGATTTTGTCCTGACCACCATTTTTAGCTCAAAGCATTCTAAACAAGAAGAGCAGTTCATTACAATAAGGATGTAATAGACAAATTTAGCTACATCTATTGGATACAACACTTAGCAACTAAAATTGTGACCTACGGCATCACATCAGTATAATTATTTTCAGAACATTTATCAACAAACCTTAATTTTATCAACTGTTGGATCCTACATGGTCAGCTGTGCAGTCTCATCCTCCAATCTGGTGGCTTGGAATCTGAGTGCGTGTGTGTGCATGCCCAGAATACTGTGAGGACAATAAGGGATAAGGGATTAGGCATGGCCATCTTCCCTGAGGGATGCTTTCTCACTTTATCACTCTCTCTTTCTTTCTTTCTTTCTTTCTTTCTTTCTTTCTTTCTTTCTTTCTTTCTTTCTTTCTTTCTTTCTTTCTTTCTTTCTCTTTCTCTTTCTTTCT
>NW_006205542.1:4200076-4202620 GCF_000334495.1 Tupaia belangeri chinensis
TGCGCTCGCCAAACAGACAGAGAGAGACATAGAGACAGAAAGTGAGAAATCACCCCCCAGGGGGGATGGTCACGCTGGAATCCCTTCTCCTCCATTCTCCTCTCGGGATCTTGGGCACACATGCACACACGCCCAGCATGAGTTTTAAGCCACTGGGTCCGGGACGCGAACTGCAGTCGACTATGTGGGAGTCCAGTGACAGCCATTACACTAACTGCTGGTTCCCTCACTCTTTCTTTCTTTGTCTCTCTTCAGTGACCACATATTCCCTATAGCAGTTTAAAAAAAGAAAAAGAAAAATTTATTTTTAAACTTACTCTTTTATTAAAGAGCTGCATAATAGCTCTGTTAGTATATTTACCATTATTTTCTTAATGTTATTATGCCTCTGTAATGAAACACTCTCCTGGAAATTATTGAGACCCACTTCCAAAGGCAGTATCTGTAAACCTGTATATAGCAATTGCATTGGATGCTACCTAATGATTTGGATAGATTAAAGTAGTTTATAAAACTGATATAAAGTAGTTTATGAAGTAGTTTATAAAATGCTCCAAGAGGGCCAGCTAGTGGCATGGTGGTTAGATGGCTGGATTCTACACGGCCGACTGTGTAGTTTAAGTCTCGGGTCCAGCAGCTTAAGAAACACAGCTGAAGGGACCAGCAGATGGAGTAACAGTTATGTCACCGGACTACCATGTATTCAACTGCAGTTAAAGTCCCTGGACCCAGTGGCTTAAACCTCATGCTGGGTGTGTGTGCATGCATGCCCAAGAACTCAAGAGGAGAATGGAAGAGAAAGGAATGCAGCATAGCCATCCCCCCATGAGGGATGATTTCTTGCTTTCCAACTCTCTGTCTCTCTAGCAAGTGCACACACCCTGTTGCGAAAATCTTTCTTAAAAAAAAAAAAAGAAAAGAAAAGAAAAAGAAAAACACACAACTGGCACATGTGCATGTGCATGCATACCCAGAATTCCCAAAGGAGTGAGAGAGAAGGAATTGTGGCATGACCGTCCTCTAAGGGAGTGGTGCTTTCTCACTTTCTCTCTCCCTCTCTCTCTTTCTCTCTCACACGAGTGCACATGTCCTCTAGCAAATTGAAAAAAAAAAAGTCACAAGGAATGAGATCAATAGTTGTTTTGTTTGTTTGTTTGTTTTTTTAAAGTACATTTACTTAGAAGCTATTTTACTATTGCTAGGAGCTGTCTCCAGGTGATGGGTTTGTGTGTTTTATTTTATAATTTCTTATTTACATCTTATTTACAATTTTTTGTACAACTTCATTGGATGTAGTATGGATTTTCAAATCATGCATGCAGTGTGTGATCTCAAACAAGGATAATTCTTCAGTTTTAATAAAGAACACCACATTATGATGGTGTACCATTCATTTTTGCTCCACTGCTTTCTCTTCCTTCCCTTCCTTTTCTTTCTTTCTTTTTTTCTTTCTTTCTTTCTTTCTTTCTTTCTTTCTTTCTTTCTTTCTTTCTTTCTTTCTTTCTTTCTTTCTTTCTTTCTTCTTTCTTTCTTTCTTTTTCTATATGATTGACATATCTGTTTTTTTTTTTCAAACTCTGCTGTGGTATGCCATTCCACAATCCATTTTCCTCGTATACCTGTGTGTCTATCTCTTTATGTTCCATTTGCTGCTCAGAAGCTTTGTAGTTTGTTGTAATCCCAATTGTCTATTTTTAGATTTATTGTCCAGACTTTAGATGTCTTATTTAAGAAATATTTGCCCATTGCAATGTCTTTGAGTATTTCCCTTATGTTTTCCACAAGTAGTTTTATAGCTTGAGACTTTACATTTAGATCTTTGATCCATTTTGAATTGACTTTTGTTAATGATGAGAGATAAGAGTCTAGTTTTATTCTTCTGCAACTGAATATCCATTTTTCTTGAAACCATTTGCTGAAAATATTTTCTTTTCTTCACTGATTGTCTGGTGTCCTTCGTCAAAAATCAGATGGCTGTATGTTTTGGGGTTTATTTCTAGATTCTCTATTCTGCTCCATTGGTCTATATATCTATTTTTTGTACCAGTATCATGCTGTTTTGATTATCATTGCTTTGTAATATAGTTTGAGGCCAAGTAGTGAGATGTCTGTACCTTTATTCTTTTTGCACAGTATGTATTGGCAATATGAGATACTTTATGATTCCAGCCATATTTTTTTATTATCATCATAATCTTCTTTATATTACATTGGATTACATATAACTTTACATTGACTTCCATTGCTTTTTCAAAAGGGAATGCCATGCATATCAGTCAATACAGAGACATCAATCTCCCAGCTTTATCATTCAATGTCTTTTCCATGCATTTCCCAATTATTATTATTATTTTTTTTTAAAACAGTCAATCACTATTTCTCATTTTGCTTGTTAAAAGACTTCACCCATCATGAAATACTTCCCAGACCAGTCCAGTTGAGAATACTATACACGTCATCATCAACAGATAATAAACCATATCTGTTTCTCACTAACATCCTCTCTATTGTTCACTTGCTATCTTTCTCTATCCTCTTCTCTCT
>NW_006205542.1:4203730-4206100 GCF_000334495.1 Tupaia belangeri chinensis
GGGGCGCCGGCTTTTCGGCTCCCGGCTGCACCGGGGGCGGGAGCCCCTGGCTGCCTGGCGCGTGGCTGCGCAGGGGGCGAAGCCCCCGGCCGCCCGGCGCGGGGCCGCGCAGGGGACGGCTTGATAGAAAATGTATTGAATATGTAAATTCCCAGTGTCTGCACTCTAAATGTATTTATATATATATTTGAAACCATACTGCTTCTGTTGTTATAGAGTTATAAAATTATACAAAATTATAAGACATATTTTGAACATTATCTTTAAAATTCAGTATTTTGAAACTTTGAAAGTTGTTCGTAAACTGTCAAGAATTATGGAGTATGAGCTAAAATTCTTTGCTATGTAAAGTAAATGTTTGTGGAAAAATGTAAAATAAAAATAAGTTGTAATGAAAAAACAAAAAAAAACAAAACAAAATAAAAAGAATATGTAAATTAATTTGAATAAAATAAACATTTCTGTTTTATTGACTCTTCTAATCTAAAAACAATGGATGTCATTATTATTATTATTATTATTTGTATCATTTCAATTTCTTTCTTTGGTCTTCCTTGGAGAGATATTTTACCTCTTTGGTTAAGTTTATTCCTAACAGTTTGTTTTTGTAGCTATTGTAAATGAGATTTCTTTCTTTAATTCTGCCTCTAGTCAATGTTGGTGTGTAAAAGAGCTATAGATTTTTGTATATTGATTTTACATTCTATGACTTTACTAAATTTATTGATTTTAGAAGTTATTCTTCATTAATTCCTTTGGATGTTTTAGGCATATGATCTTGTTGTCTGAAAATAGGGACAATTTATCTTCTTCCTTTCCTATTTTAATGTCTTCTATTTCACTCTTTTCTGATTGTATTGACTATGACTTCCAATTATATTTAAAGGGAGAAAATAAAGCAGACACCTTGTTTTGCTGGAGTTTTTTGTGAAAAGCTTTCAGATTTTGGGACCAGCAGTTAGCGTAATGGCTATGTCGCTGGACTCCCATGTAGCCGACTGCGATTTGAATCCTGGACCTGGTGGCTTAAACTCATACTGGGTGTGTGTGCGTGCATGCCAAGATCCCAAGACGAGAATGGAGGAGAAGGGATTGCAACGTAGTCATCCCCTCGGTGTTGATTTTTTGCTTTCTGTCTCTCTCTGTCTTTTTGGCGAATGCACACACCCTATAGCAAAAACCTCTCCCCTACCCCCCCAAAGAAAAAGCTTTTAGTTTTTCTCCATTTAGTGTGATTTTAGCTCTGGGTTTGTCATACATGACCTTACTATGTTGAGAAATGTACCATCAAATACCTATTTTGTTTTTTTAGCAATCAAATGCTTCTCAGAGTCAGTCAAATATGACATATTAAGATTAAATTATGTAAGGACCAGCAAGTGGCACAGAGATTAAGGCAACTGCATCTCATATGGTTGACTAAGCAATTTGAGTCCTGAATCTGGCAGCTTGAAGAATACACTGGGCACGTGTGTGCATGAACACCCAAAATCCTGAGAGAAGGATGAGGCAGAAGGTATTAAGGTATAGCCATCCCCTCTGGTGGTGGGGGTGGGGGTGATTTCTCACTTTTCTTATCTCTCTACCTCTCTCTCTCCATCAAGCACATGTGCCCTATAGCAAGACAAACAAAATAAAAAAACAACAAAAATTATGTGAAGTCCTCCTGTTGTTTATTCAAAACATCAAAGTGTGACACTTCTACTAACTTTTCTAAAACACTGTGTTCAGATTATGGCCTTAGGGTTAAATATATATATATATATATATATATATGCAGGAATAAACACAGTGATATTTGTAATCAGTCTTTTTTGTCATCTCTCTAGCAATGTGGTTTGGAGGAACAAAGTCTGTAGATAAAAAAATAATTTTATTTTAACTGGCCTTATGTAAAACACTGTCAATCACATGAATAAAATGTAGGCCAGGCTGCCTAGTGTTTTTAAAAATAGACAATAAATGAAATAAAAGAAGTGAAAATAAACACAGTGATATTTGTAATCAGTCTTTTTTGTCATCTCTCTAGCAATGTGGTTTGGAGGAACAAAGTCTGTAGATAAAAAAATAATTTTATTTTAACTGGCCTTATGTAAAACACTGTCAATCACATGAATAAAATGTAGGCCAGGCTGCCTAGTGTTTTTAAAAATAGACAATAAATGAAATAAAAGAAGTGAATATAACTGAGTATTTATAATCACTCCTTGGTTGGCATAGTTTGAAATTATTAAATATGCAGACTTACTATTTCCATTATTTTTCAGTTTCTTCTTATTTTTTTTCCATCTTCTCAACAGAGAATTGCAATATACATTTTTGTTCTTTGGCTTCATCTTTTGGGAGTCATGAAAAATGATATGTAAGTGG
>NW_006205542.1:4206134-4229997 GCF_000334495.1 Tupaia belangeri chinensis
TGAAAAACTGGGGGTTTGAAAATGTTTCTTCTTCTCATAAGGAGTTACTCAAGTATTTATACATCCTGTAATATTTGGCATCAGTAATATTATTCCTTCATATTTTTGGATATTTTTACTTAAAATAACATGCTTCACAACCAAAGAAGTAAACTACCTCAAAGGGAATGAATACAACTTTATTTCCAATTATTTTTCTTCATGTCACTGTGGAAGTTGCATTTAAATATATTTCATGCGCATGTCCTATTTTCCTAAAGGGGATATCCTAGTAATTCAAGGGAAACATGATAGTATGTTTACCTTTGTGCAATCTTTCAGTGACTGGTGAAGACCCAATTCAAACAAAGAACAACCTTCATATACAAAATATTGGTTTAGCGTAAGTTTGGATTTTAAGACTTAGACTTTTAGAATTTGTGGGGGCAGAGGATCAGCTGTTACTAGCAGTATTCCAGGTACTTTTTATGCAAAGTTAAGTGGACAGGAAATGCAAAAAGGAACTCCTAACTGCTCAAAGGCATGGAAATGGAGCAGTTCCACAGAGTATGTGGAATTTCTGCAGATTTCACTTTTTGAGAGATTTTACAATTTGCGATTTTTGCTGCAAAACAAAATATGTTAAGATGCTCAATGATTTTTATTAAATATGTTCTGAGCATCCAATTAGTTCAAGTAACATAACAAAAAATGTACACGTATTTATGGGGAAAAGGACAGAACATTTGAAATGGTATCGTCATAGGAAACTTTCACATGAATAGGATCAGGCCTATCTTGTGTGAAAAGAGGCAAAAATTTGCATTTTTAACTATAACATGGCAAAAGGCAAGAGAAATGAGTAATAGTTTTTAATACCTGTAAATCAAACAATTAAAAACTCAAAATTTGAACTCAGAATTTTACACTACCACACATAGAGTTTGTTCAAATTGGATGTTGTTTTCGTTAGATCATGTGTTGCTGACCTGCATGGTTATTTCTTAAGACTTGGGAACATGAATTAACCATCCACAGTAGTATACATGTCAGCATAAAGGAAATACTCTGCACTTCAAACACAATGTCAAGAAATGGAGTAAATTTGGGGAAAATTAGTATTTGAGTGAGCCTTCAGTATAAGGGTCTTCTCTGATGCTTCTGGTAACTTATTAATATGTGGAATATAAACACTAAATGTACATTATTAAGCCTCCTTTGTGATAATACAGTTCTGTTCAGGGACACACTATTGACAATATTGTACATATGCTTACAAGAGCCAGCACTAGTCTATGGCCAGGCCTTGATGCCATTGGCTTTTTTATTTTTGCAAAAACATTGAACACCATAACGAGAATTTTAATTTCTTGCATCACTAAGTTAACC
Organism: Tupaia belangeri chinensis; assembly: GCF_000334495.1. NCBI lineage: Eukaryota > Metazoa > Chordata > Mammalia > Scandentia > Tupaiidae > Tupaia > Tupaia belangeri. Next base: position 4,207,503 of record NW_006205542.1, read on the forward strand.
TTCACTTCATACTTTAAATGTTTTGTTCTTTTAAGGAATAAGGCATATACCCCTTTTCAGTCAGTGATATATGAGCATCATCTTGAAGGCATGTAAGAAAATAGTTAATTTTTTAAGAATTATTTTATTTTACTTTATTCATTATTATTATCATTATTATTTTCCAGTTTGATCAGAGAGAGACAGAGAGACACAGAGAGAGAGATAGGAAAAGAGAAAGCAAGCCACCAGGTCCGAGACTTGAACTGTGGTTGGCCATGTGGGAGTCCAACGCCTTTAACCACCATGCCACTTGCCAGCCCCGAGTTAATTTTTTTAAATGTCCTGGCAGATTTAATAAAATTTATGTTCAGGGACCAGTAGATGGTTATGTTGCTGCACTCTCACAAAGTCAACCACAGTTTGAGTCATGAACCTGGTGGCATAAGATACATGCCGAATGCATGTGCATGAGTGCCCAAGTCCTGAGAGGAGAATGGAGGAGAAGTGATTGTGGCATGGCCATCACTCCTGTTGGGTGATTTCTCACTTTTTGTCTTTTTGTCTCTCTCTTTCTCTCTGGTGAGCACACAACCCCCTGTAGCAAAAATCTCTCTTTATAAAAACAAAAAATGTAGTACTACAAATGTCAAAACTTTCTAGTGCTCCCTTGAGAAACAATAAAATCCATGATATCATATCCATGATAGCATATTTGACTTTATACTGATTCAAAGAGTAATGTTTTACTTTAAATGATAAGTCTGATGCAAACAGTTGACTCTACTCTTTGGCCTACCTGGGCATGATGAAAAATCTCTTCTTGTGTCTACCAAACAGACTCCAATCTACAGCAGTGTCATCTGCTTTCTCCAGCCGCTGGTACTGCTTACAGAAATAACTTGTGCCTAGAAGTGTTTTTTTCAATTATTTTATGCTTCAAGAAAAACACAGTACCCTTCATCAAACTGAAGGGAAATCAGTCAGCTAAAGTATACCATAGAAATACCTAACTTAAGGGACCAGCAGTTAGCATAATGGCTATATCACTGGACTCCCATGTAGTCAACCGTGGTTCGAATCCCGGATCTGACGGCTTAATCTCATGCCAGGCATGTGTGCGTGTGTGTGTGGGTGTGTGTGTGTGCGTGCCCAAGATCCCAAGAAGAGAATGGAGGAGAAGGGATTGTGGCGTGACCATCCCCCCTGGGGGGTGTTTTCTCGCTTTCTGTCTCTCTGTCTTTCTGGCAAGCGCACGCACCCTATAGCAAAAACCTCTCCAAAAAAAAAGAAAAGAAAGAAGAGAAAAAAAGAAGAAGAAAAAAAGAAATACCTAGCTTAATCCCTTCAATGGAATTTTTATAAAAGGAGAGAGAGAATTAGTTTTAAAAATCATAGAGGTTATCAATAACAAATCTTAAATTTGGGGGTGGGAAAATGGGTCGTGGAAAGAGAACATAATTTGGTAACATTACTTGTGATATTTCCCTTTTCTTCCATGCTTTATAACAGTTTAAACAGCTCAAAAATATCAGTTGCTTCTCATAGAAATTTCTAGCTAAAACCAAGCTTTGGGTCTTTGGAGAATCTGACTATATCAATAACCATGTAAAAATTGGGTTATCAATTTTAATTCTTTTAATGCAGGAACATGAATTGTCCTTCCATTTTTTTGTTTGTATCATTTTCAGTTTCTTTTTTTAATTTTTTGTAGTTTTTCTTGTAGATGTCTTTGACTTCTTTGGTTAAGTTTATTCCTAAATATCTTATTTCTTTCTTGGCTATTGTAAATGGAATTGCTTTCTTCAATTCTACCTCAGTCTGTTCATTGTTGGTGTATAGAAATGCTATAACGTTTTGTGTATTGATTTTGTGTCCTGTCACTTTGTTATATTTATCACTTCCAAGAGGTTTTGAGGGATTCTTTTGGGTTTTCTATGTGTATAATCATGTCATCTGAAAATAGAGATCATTTCACTTCTTCTTTCTCTATTTGAATGCTTTGATTACAGAAACTGAAAGACAGGGCATGAAGAGCAACTATAGATAGCAGAGACAGTGTAAGAGGAGGATGGACAATGGGGGTGGGGTGGGAGGAAGGGAATCAAGGGGGGAAAGAGAAGTAAAATCATTTACGAACACAAAAATGGAAAATTATCTGGTGTTGGTACTGTTTATAGTAATACCTTTGGTCTAAAATATAATGTATTCATGCTGGAAAAAATTCATTTTGTATGCTATAAAGAAGTAAATTGACAGTAAAAATGTAATAAATTAATTAATTAATTTAAAAAGAGGGGAAAAAAAGAAATCAGAATATTGGGCCAGCTCACTGACTTAGTGGTTGAAGGATCCAGATCCCACATGAAGAACCACGTAGTTCAAATCCTGACCTGAACAACTTGACAAACACTCTGGGCACATGGGCATATGTGCCCCAAATCCCAAAACAGTGGATAAATGGAGGAAAAAGGATCCTGGTGTGACCACAATTGCAGAGTGATTTTTTCCTCTCCCTCTCTGTCTCTTTCTGGCGAGCATTGTGCCATCAACAAATTAAAGAGAGAGAGAGAGAGAGAAAAATTGCTGCATGCATTTTTAATTTGGATAGCTATGACAAAATTGCCATTCTGCCAGTGGCATATGAGAATGCCATCTTTGTCAAAATGGCCAATAATAAATTTTTAATCATAGCTAATCTGATGCATTAAAAAAACACGTATTTACTATTATATGAATTTGAATTTCTCTAATTTATTCAGGCTGAGCATTTTATATTCATGTACTATATTTCCTTTTTCTGTAAGTTTCTTTAAAATTAATTTGTAATAATTTGTGTTATATGCATGGTAAGATGGTATAGCTGAAAAGGCAAATACCTCTGAAATCAAGATAGAAATATTTTATTCTAAATAGAGTATTTGGACAAATGTACATACATCATTAAACAAATTTTAGGGCATTCCCTTTAAATTACCAAATAACACAAAGTGGATCTTTTCCATAATGAGCTGCAATTAACTACACAAAAAAAGAATGCTTTACTTACTAGATACTTTTTTGCTGTTTGTTATCTGAAGAAAATAAAATTCCAGATATACCGTTATATTTTGTTGATTCATTAAGTTTGAGTTATTAATAGCTTTCTTTTTATAAATAAAACCATAAATATAGGAGCTAGGAAGGCATATAATCAAATCAAATAAGACAATTAGACATGATCCTTCAGACATGATCTTTCCTTTCTTTTTTATTGTGGTAAAATACATATAACAAAATGTACCATTTAAAACATTTTTCAGTGTATAATTGGTGGTATAAGTACACTCATATTGTTGTACAAGAGTCATTACTACCCATCACTGAAATTTGTCATCATCTGAAATGGAAATTCTGTATATATTAAAGTATTATGTATCTTTTTAACTAATTCATTTTTTATGTTCAGTCTCTGTGTATCATTATGGCGAAAATATAAAATAAATTTTCCCATCATGAATACATTGTATATTGGTTCAGTCAAAGGTATTACCATATATATTATTAATTTATTTAAAAATTATTTATTTATTTTATTTGTTATTATTATTTAATTTGATCAAAAAGAGAGAGAGAAAGGGAAAGTGAGAAAGTAAGTACCAGGTCTAGGATTCAAACCACAGTCAGTCATGTGGGAGTTCAGCACCTTAGCCATACACATTATATTCAACAGATTTCTTTCCATTTTGAGTTAAATGTTTTGCTTCTTTCTTCTTTCCTTTGATTCCCTCCCTTCACCCTCCTCTTGCACTGTCTCCAGCATCACCATTGCTCTCCATGAATTTGTATCTTCCAGTCCTTCATTTTCTTCCATAGAGTGCAAACATTGGTATATCTTGAGTGGGGACAAACAATGCTTCTCTATCATAGTGTAGCTTGCTTCACTTAGCAGTAAATATTCCATATTTGTCCACTTTCTAACAAATACCAGGGTCTTGTCTTTTATGGCTGAGTAGTATTCTGTAGTATATATGTTCCACATTTTTTCAATCCATTTATCTGTTTGTAGACATTTGGGTTGGTTCTATGTCATAGCAATTATGAATAATGGCCAAAAAACATATGAAAAAAAAATACTCAACTTCTCTTATCATAAGGGAGATACAAATCAAAACCACAATGAGATATTACCTAACCCCAGTCAGAATGACTAAGATTAAATATAAAGAATGATAAGTGCTGGTGAGGCAATGGTGAAAAGGAAATTCTCCTACATTGTTGGTGGGAATGTAAATTAATATAGGCACTTTGGAGAACAATTTGGAGGTTCCTCAAAGACCTACAACTAGAACTACCATTTGATACAGCAATTCTACTCCTGGATATCTACCAAAAGGATAAGACTCAGTGTGAGAACTACTCTTGAAGACATTGGGGAAGATATAATTGTCAACAGTAGAACTTTTATGGGACAGGATCCTTAAAGTCAGGAAAAAGTGAGTCCCAAGAAGCATGAATGTTAGGAATGTGAAGTGTTACTACAACCCATCTTTATTTATCTGAGTACAAATGAGAGCATGTCATTATCTTCATTTATATTGAGCTCTTCCTATATTCTAGACACTGTAAAATGTGCTGTTGATAAAAATGATGAGCAACATCAACAAGGTTCTCATTTTTGGGGAGAGGTTTTTGCTATTGGGCACGTGTGGTTGCCAGAAAAACAGAGAGAGACAGAGACAGAAAGTGAGAGATCACCTAGAGGGGATGGCCATGCCACAATCTCTTCTCCTCCATTCTCTTCTTGGGATCTTGGGCACACATGCACACGTACTGAGCATGAGTTTAAGCCACTGGATCCAGGACTTGAACTACAGTTGACTACATGGGAATCCAGTGACATAGCCATTATGCCAACTGCTGGTTCCAAGGTTCTCATTTTCATATAGCTGAAAACTTTCCCAGAGACAGCATCAAATTGAAAACAGTAATAATTCAACTTTGCTGTGGAAGAGCCATTCCTCTGCCAGTTAGACCATGTGCTTTAGGTAAAACGAGCTCTCCTGTGCCTCCAGAGGGTGGCTTTGACTTAAATCCAGGGCCAACAAAGAGTGAAAATTCCTCCCTCTGGCCATGGTGACCTGTCCAATCATAATGTAGTACCCACACTGGCGAATCACAGTTGCTGACTTCATTCTGGGTCTTTTATTTCAGCTCTCAGGGAAGCAGACTCCCTTTCCTACATGGCAGGAATGTGGAAGTGTGAGGTATGGAGGAGTGGCAGCCCATGAACAGCAAAGATGTAACCTCATTTGAGATTTGAACAAAAGTTCACTATAGCAAGTAAAAGACACTGCTAACAGTTATACAGAAAAAAACATGCCCTAACCATACCACTTGATTCCAGTCAATTTTGACCAAAGCTAAATTTATTTTGAACTGCTTGGTTATGTGAGACAATACATTCTATTTTGGTAGAAGTCAGTTTTGTTTGGATTTTCATACATAATTTTCATCCTTTTTGTAATCAAAAAGTCTACCCATTACGAGTTAGCTTTTTAAAAACATCTCATCCTTTGTTCCCCCAGATGGCAGAAAATTTTGAAGTAATCTTTCTCTAAACATTTTATTGCAAAACTATAGAGTATTACAAAATTTCAAACATTTGAAATCCAAGAAGAATGGTATTTCTGTGGAAATAGCAAATGACTATTTATGGAAATTATGGTATCTTCCAGTCTGTTTTAAATTATGATATAAAGTTCACAGTTGTATATTTTTCAGTTACCAGAAATTTGAGAAATCTGCTATTTGGGCCATTAGAAACCTATATTTATTTTACTTTTGAGATAACAAGAATGTTACTGAGTGTTTTTTTTTTTTTTTTCAAAAATTAAAGTTTACTGTTTACTTTCAGAGGAATGTATTTCCAAACCTTAAAGTATTTTTGAGAATCTCACATTTTAGTGGAAAAGATGACATAAACTAATGAAATGAGTACATATATTGCCTTCATAGATTGTCACATGTCTCTTGTTGAAAAGAGATTAATCTTGGGAAGCAGCAGTTAGCATAACGGCTATGTCTCTGGACTCCCACATAGTCCACCGCAGTTCACGTCCTGGACCCGGTGGCTTAAAACTCACACCGGGCGCGTGTGCATGTGTGCCCAAAATCCCGAGAGGAGAATGGAGGAGAAGGGATTGTGGTGTGACCATCCCTGCTGGGGGTGATTTCTCACTTTCTGTCTCTCTGTCTCTCTCTGTCTGTCTGGTGAGCGCATGCGCCCTATAGCGAAAACCTCTCCCCCCCCCAAAAAAAGAAAAGAGATTGATCTTTATCTTTACATTTTTAAGTATTATTCTTTGAAATGTGTATATATATATATATATACACACACACACACACACACACACAGATATATATGTATATTTTAACTGGAAGCAATGACAACATTGATAGGTATTTGGAGCTCATACTATGAAATACACATGAATCAGAATTGTCCTGGAAATGCTGTGTGAGGCATAAATAAAGCAGAATTTAAGACATGAATTGCTTATTTGATTCTTTCCTAACCTGGAGTTTAACCTTCCAGGTTTATAGCTTACACAATTGTAGCTGTGTGTGTCTTTCAACTGCAGGATTTGAAGTCTTCTATTCTATTTTCTTAGAAAGAGAAGATCCTTATACTGTCAGATGCTTGCTAAATTTATTTTTTTTGAGAGTTTTTTGCTTTTGTTTTGTTTTGTTTTGGCTATAGGGCATGTGCACTCTCAAGACAGACAGAGAGAGACAGAAAGCAAGAAATCACCCCCCAGGGGGGATGGCCATGCCGCAGTCCCTTCTCCTCTGTTCTCCTCTCGGGATCTTGGGCATGCACGCACACGCACCTGGTGTGAGTTTTAAGCCACCGGGTCCAGGATGCAAACCACGGTCGACTACATGGGAGTCCAGCGACATAGCCATTATACTGACTGCTGGTCCTGTTAAACTTATTTTTAAAATTAGCATATTTTATAATTTTGAGATTTACTGAGCTTTAGAAAGGGAGCATAATGTAGAATTTTATTTTGTTTTTCCTAATGGAGATTTGGGAATGAGAAAGAAAACTGGAAATAATTATCCAAGCTTCCCATAACCTTATTTTTTATACACTGCCCAAGTATTTGCATAAAGTTTTTAGCAGTAACATAATTTTCACAATTAAATAGAAACTGACATTCATTATCTTTCAAATTGTAATAATAATAAAAAGAACTACTGCTTACATTGCACTTACTGTATGCCAGTCATTATTCAAGGTATTTTACATACAATCATGTATATGGTCTTTAAAACCATCCCATGAAGCACACAGAGGTTAGTAATCTTGCTCAGTAGCAGAATGGCACGGTAACCCAGTCAATCAGCTTTGAGTCTGTGTCTCTAATCACTGTGGCACTACCTCTCATTTTGTAGAGCTGTGTTGAAAAGAGGACCATCAAATGATCAGAATTCTGCAAGACCCTCTTTCATTTACTTCTCAAGCAAAAAACAAACAAACAAACAAACAAAAACTCAGTACAAACCTAGCCTATGATTAGTTCAATATTAAAGAGTCAATTCCGTTACTCAATTTCTTGTGACATGACAGCAAGAGGATCATCTAGCCTTCTTTATATTTTGTTCTAATTAACAGTTTAAAAATATGCAGGCAAGATGGGCCAGATAGTGGCCCAGTGGCAACACAACTAGACCCATGACAAAAGGTCCATATTCCCGGCCTGAGGCTTCTCTGCACACACTAGAAATGCACACATGCCTTGATTTGGGTAGGCTGAAGCTGGAGGTGGATCATGGTGTGAAAACCCAATTATAGGTACCTCTCCCTCTTGCCCTATTTCTTTCTCAGAAGTAAATTAATAAGCTTTTTTATAAAATGTAGGAAAGGTTGTAAATAATTCCCATTTTTAATAATAGAGGAACCAAGGCTTTTTTAATTAGCAGAAAAGCGGCAAATGCAAAATCCATGACACGTTTTCATGTTTCATAGCTCCATTAATAAGCGCATCCCTATTTTAACTAGTTCAGGATTTAAATGTTTATGTGTAATTGGGAATTATTTTTTTTCTTTATTTATATACTAGATATGTACAGGACAAGAATACAGGTTGAATTATTAAAATATGTGTTGGAAATTACGAAGACGAAGCACCTTTTTTGAATCACAAAGAATCAAGTCAACTTCCCACTCACATACAAAAAGACTGACTATGACACCGTTTCTAACTTTAATTTCTGACTTAAGAAGTGGAAAGATTGGTCTTCTACTCACCCTATGCCTCCCCAATTTTATTGTCAGGTGCTTGCTGAGCTTATCTAAGAAATGAGCCTATTTACAGTTTTGAGGTTTGCCTGCTATAGTCATTGAGGTAAGACAAATAATAATGTGATCAAATGTATGGAAGGAAGTAAAATTAATTAATTAAATAAAATAAAATATCAGCCAAGAAAAAAAAAAAGAGTTGGTGAAGGATGACATTTGGAAGTGAGGACGATGGTGGTTAGATTTCGAGTTCACTGTCTCCATCTGGGTGTTAGGAAAGTCACTTGGCCTATTTGAAGTTTAATTTAAAATTCATAATTTTCATTCATAAAGCAAGAGTAAAAATATTACCTTTCTAACTTCCTCACAGAATTATCAGGAAAAGCAAATTAAATAATGTTTATGAAAGGGGCTTGTAAGTTTTCAAGTGCTATGTAGAATTAGTCATAACTACTGTTTGGGTTTCCTACAAACAGTGTGTGGTCAGGGCCAGTTGGGGAGGTTGTATATTGCACAAGGGTATCGTTTCACATCACATTAGTTTCTATAGCCCCACCGATGGTTTTCTGGCAAATGGCATTAGAGAGTCTTGTTCTGACAAATTCTGTATGTTCTGACAATTTTCCAACAAGAAGGGGTTCCTTTTTCTAATTCCTTTTCCTAATTCTAACAAAGAGCCTTTGTGTTGTGATACAGGAAGTATTGTTCTAACCTCTTGTCTCTCCATTTCTCTAATTCAATATTCACATTATAATTCAACAGTTGCTCCTAAAATGCAAATTTGTGATGTTATTCTTCTGCCAAAACCCTAGCAACAACTTTTCTTCCAGAATAATGTCTAAATTTCTAACTTTGATGGGGCTCAAGGCACCTTGTCACCACCCCAATTTCACTTCTCCCTCCTCTATGCTAGTTCTGAATTCTGCCCCAGTGGGATATCTACAATTCCCTAAAGCAGTGTTTATTTCTTGTCTCTGAACCGGAGAAAACACTCCTTCTACCTGAAACATCTTCTCAACCTTTCTCTTTGATCTATGTAGCTTAGATGAATTTAAAAAAAAAAAAAGACAATTTCATTTAGCAGAGTTTAATTAAGCAAAAATTATTTGAAACAGAATGGCTTCCAAGGAACTCTGGCTAGCCTTGTGATAGAATGATATTAATGTGTGGGAAAAAAGAAAATTATGTACAAAAGAATTGAAATGAGGGAATAAGCTAGAAAAATAGTTGAATTGGTCGCTATTTTGCCTGCATAAACAGTCTAAAGAGTGATTTTTCTGTGACTGACTGAATATGGCTACTCTGATGAGCTGTATCTTAGCAACTCACTAAGGAACCAGACTAATATGTGTGGTTTTGGTTTGTCCATAGGAGCACAAATGTGAAAGTACATAGGCCATTTCAGGACAGAATATCTATAGTTTAACGGATGTTAACTTCATTGCTATTGCAACTTAACATGCAATTCAGATTTACCATTTATAGGTTTATTGCAGTCAGAGTTTCCAATGAGAGAAATAAGACAATAAAAGTGCCCCAAAAAATCTAGCAGGATTAAAACCAAACGTGTTGGAGAGATCCCAATGTGTCAAATTGTTCTAGAACCTAACAGTTCAAAAGTTCATTTCTATGACTAGCAATATTTCCATTCCCTACAAAAAAAAAAAAAGTGATCTTCTTCTTCACTGCTGAGGCACTTGACTTAGCACCAATATGATATAAATGTCGAATAAGCATAAAGCACTAGTCTATATTTAACACTTGACTGAGACTACAGCCATAATCTGAATGCTAGCAACAGCCAATCAGGTCTACCCCCTTCTCTCTGTCACCAGCTCTTTAGTTAAGTCATTTCTGACCTTGTCGGTTGGCTCTAATTCCTAACCTGGGAAGAGAGACAAGTGCATAAACTTATTTGAGGTTTATGGTTTCCTTGCTTTAGTTTTGTTCTTCATAAAAACAGGTCTCATACATCATTATACACTAGCATGTATGAAGGAGAGCATGTGTACATGGAATTGTGTCATGCTTTTTTTTTCTTAGAAAATGTAAAATCTTTTGGTCTTCACTCACAAAGTGGAGAGAAGAGGGGGGAGAGTAATTTTGGAGGTTGAAACTCATAAACATGAAATAGGTATCTGTATATCCTTCTCAATAGTTAATTTCTTGGATCAGATTTGAGACTCTTTTTACAAATGATCATGGTAGTAAAAATGATTGGCAAGTGAAATTCAGTTATTTTCCAGTAGTTTAACATCTTCCATGTGCCAAATGTAATAGGTGTTTGACATTGCACATAATTCACTCAATCTTTATTTCATTTTTACCTCAAATTTATGTATTAAGCTTCAGAGTAAATGGCATCAACACACAATCCTTGGTTATTCTGGGAAAGTGAAATGGGGAGTTATACAATTATCTTGTTAACTTGGAAGTCAATATACAGAAGTACCAACTCCTATGGGCAGCACTGTCTTAATCTTAATTGTGGTGAAGATTTTAGACTGTGGGCAGAAAGGTGTATCATTAGGGTTGGGTAGAAGTAGTGAAAAGGAAAGGGTACCTGAATAGGGAATTTGTGTTAGGAGAGAGAGAAGAGAGTCACAGGGTGGCTGGAAGGATGCTAAAGCCCATGGTGCCCATGATTTAGTGCACTGCAATGAGATCGTATAACTACTATTATTGATCACTGGTTTTTTATTTTGTTTTGTTTTTTAAGAGGTTTTTGCCTTAGGGTACGTGCACTTGCTGGAGAGACAGAGACAGTGAGAGGGAGAGAAAGATATCACCCTCTAAGGTGTTGGCCCTCCCTCGATCCCTTCTCCTCCATTCTCTTGGGATCTTTGGCATGCACACACACATGCCCAGTGTGTGAATTTCAAGCGACCAAGTCTGGAATTTGAACCATGGCCTGCCATGTGGGGGTCCAGTGATGCAACCGTTGTGCCATCTGCTGGCCTAGATCAGTGTGTTTCAATATTTTCCTTTTGATACATGTAGGGCAAGAATGTTTCTACAACACTTGCCAATTTCCGTACATCATCTAGAATATGATTCCTGGAGGAAGCCATTATCTTCTGTGCATTCCCATGATGTGAGATTTTGGTGACATTTCCTTCCCAGAGGTTAAAGTATAAAGCAATAGTTTTCTACCACCCCCTCCCCATAAAAAAAGTACACTATAACGTTGAATATGCCTTCTCAAAACATACTGGCCTGTCCAATGTCCTGTTGGTTAAGAGAACTGGCTTTCACATGGCTCAACCTGCAGTTTGAATCCTGCATCTAGTGGCCCGAAATATATGCTAAGTGCATGTACATGTACATGCATGCCCAAAATCCCAGATGGAGAGGTAGAGAAGGGACTGTGGTATGGCCATGGCTCATTGAAGAGTGCTTTATCATTCTCCCTCTCTCTCTCACATGCCCTCTGGGGGAGGGGGAAAGAAGGATATGTGTGTACTTCCTATAGTCATGAGATTAAAATGCACCTGCATAGAAGATATGGCCCTGGATTGAGAAACACAGATTTATTGTTAAAGAACCAATGTGAACTGTAGAGAATAACAACTTAAAAATACATCTGAGTTATGTTCAATTTAAAACTATTTGTGATTAAAACCCTTAAATCATTGAGAAGTTCATCTCATGTGAAATCAATAGGAATCCACTGGCCATACATACTCCTAAGTGAACACTGGACTAAAGGCATCAATTGTTTTGTGTATGTCAGCAACAGTTAAGACTATATCCTCTTGAGTGAAAAGAAATGAACATGTTTTACTACCTTCTTATAGAGTTACATAAGCAGGTACCTGTCATATATCCAGTTGAATAAATCTGATTTTCAAAGGCTCGTAGTGAACAAGTGACAGAATGGACAGAGAAAAATCACCCAAGTTGCTTGAATCTCTCCCTAGTCATCTTGAGTTAGAATGTTCATGGTGAGAGTCTAGAAATTTTTATTTTCAAACAACATTGGTGGTAATTCATATGACCAGGTTTTGAAACCACTAGATAAGCTCCTATTTCATATTAGTAGCTATACCATAAATTCCTTCCTTACCATGATATTGCATGTAACTAATAATCTCTTCTGGGAAATCTGATCATAGTAATTCTCTGAAGAAAGTAAGTATGGATGGACAATGACACACAGTATCAGAATTTGGGCTTCAGAGTATCTGTGTCCTGCAGACTAAGCCATTGGCGCTTTGAGAAGCTGCTTTTTATCCTGGAATTTTAATTTCCCTCTTTTCTGGGTCACAAAACTGGAATCTTCCTGAAGTAGAGGTGCATTAGTAGACTTTTACTCATTTTCTGGAATGAAATTACAGAGTCTATCCATTCACACCAGAAAAAAAATGTTCTCTTTTAGTTGACAAGTCTTAACACTTCAAAATAGGTCAGAATTTATTACTACAGAGCATAAAACATGTTAAAAGAGGTCGTATGACTTAAAGTAGCTCATATATTTTCAAAGGTTCAACCTAGCACTCAGTTTTAGTAATAAAGTGCAGCTACTATAAATGTGAATTTAAAGAAGAGGCTTTTACCCAGTTTCTTGATCTCAAGGTGATAGGATTCGGAGAACAACTGTACTTCCATAGAATTTGTATCAGAAAAAAAATTTGATAGATTTGAACTTTTACAAAAGTGCCTAAAAAGTATTGGGGAAATAAATTTTAGTAGGGATTACTTCTTCACTTAATGAGAATGTGAGCTTTCTCAGATAGATATTCATTCATTTACCCAGCAGAACTGGTCTGCTGTCTACTATGAGCCCATCATCCTGATTAGCCTGGCAATATAGCTGGAGTAGTTTGTTCAAATTTGGCTCATCATTCTTTCCCATTCATTGCTTACTTATAAATGTTGAATAGAGCTAAAACAATGTATTACTCTCATTCATTGAAATATTTTCTATCTTTTTTTAGTTTTATTTATTTTATTCATGATAGAGAGCTCCTGCACCCACATGCGTGCAAGAGACAGATGCCCTTGATTGGCTATTATAACAGTGTAGTTCTCTTCCCTTAGACCCCCAGCTAATCAAGATCTTGGGGACTCATATGTATGCCCAGAGTATTCCAGGTCAACCAGGTTTCAGGAATCTGTACCAGTGGTCAGTCATGTAGCTATAGTTGAGCAGGCATGGCCTGTGCCACCAAAGTGGACCTAAATATTTTTCTTGGTTATTTTGCATAGTTTTATGCTGTGTTCTATCAAGGACTTGAAATATCATACACAGGGCTTCTCTTCTAACAGTTTATGTAATTCATAATTTATAAAACTTATTGTATAATGTATTCCTCAAATAGTAGACAAAAAAGTTTCACCTTCCTTGCTTTCTTTTTTCTTTATTTATTATTATTATTTATATATTCAATCGCTACACATCATTTATATTTTAAAGAGACTTTACCCAGCATGATATACACCTCAGTTCAGTCCAGTTGAGAATATTATACACATCTTCATCAACAGATAATAAATCATGTCTGTGTCCCACAAATGTCTTACCTCTCTATTTTTCCCCAATTTTCCTTTCCTTTGCTCTTCCCCCCTTCCACGCTGTCTCTAGTGTCCATGACAATTTTTACCAGAATACACAGGGAACTCAAGCAGCTTACCCAGAAGAAAATGATTAACCTTTCTTGCTTTCTTACAAGGAATACAATGATGACTGTGAAGGGAACCAAGGAAATAGTGGTAAAAATTAATTCTCAGGAGAGTTCTATGTAAATTGATAAAAATGTTGGTTTTGTTTGGTTTGTTTGTTTATTTGTTTCAACAGAGGGGCAATTTGAAACATAAAATTTGTTTATTAATTAGATGGAGCTCCGTAGCCTTTCTTTAAAATATTGAGTCATCAAAAAAGTCATTACTTATTTTTTGTTTTTCTATGCAAAATTCATCATGACTTTTCCAATGGCCCAATACCTCCCCTGTATACGTTCAACATTTTTCTACTCACTTTACCATATTCACAAATAACTGACAAAAATCCAACTGAGCTGAAATCTAGCTCTCCACAGCTTTACACCTCACAGTGAAGTGCAGCTGAGTGGGCTGGAGAAAAACTAACACACATTCTAATTGTTTGGGGTTTAAAGTTCCATTTGTACTTCCCAACAATCATCATAGTATTTCTCTTCTAAGTATCCTACTCTCTGAGAAGATTATGAGAGAAATCTTGTATCTTTTCCTTTTCTCTCAAATTTCTAATATCTCTACTCCTACTTTCAAGTTAAATTTGTTTGAATTTTTGCTGGTATTTCAACGGAATATTTTTTCCTAGTGGAGATCCCCAAATTTAATGATTTAAACCAACACCAAAAAATGATTTATTATCTTTCATGTTGACTGGGTCAGGAATTTGGGCTCAGGCAGGCAGTTTTTCTGTACTGTGTACAGCAGCTAGACATTCATCGGGTAGCCGTGGTAGGCTAGAAGTTCTACAAGGGCCTTTTGTCCTCCAGGGTGCACCTAATACATTCAACAGCCTGGACTTCTTAGAGCATGCAGCTGTATAGCTCCAAGAAGCAGGAAGCAGAAATTGCCAATTTCTTAAGGCCTGGGCTTGGAAATATCAATATATAATTTCCATTGCATTCTAATAATTAAAGTAACACACAAGGCCAGGTGGATTTAAGAGAAGGAAGATAGATTTAGTCTCTTTATATCAGAAACTACATGTGAATATAAACACTCCTCATGTAATGGCCTACCTGTTTAATCACCGCAAGGACTTATCCTAATTCTCTAGCAAGGAGAATCCCCCTTCTCATTGGTGTGAGTCTCAAGAATCCTCTTAGTCTTTGTCTCTTGCTGCAGTTGGTTAGTATTCACTAAAAGAAGCATTCACAATCATACAAGACTACATATTTTGCATATCAATTTGTGCTTTATTGTGCATCCATAGTAGTATTCAAAATTAAAAAAAAAAACAATTACTTCTGATTTATTTTATTGTGTTGTGATATGTCTTGTTGCTTTCCGGCACTTACCAATTGTATGCTTTTTGTACGGCTGGAATTATATCATTCTAGTGTGATGTTGCATGATGAATATTCAAAAATACATACTCTGTGCCACCACAACACATCACCAGACATTTGCCTTTAAGCTCCTCGCTTACCAAAAATTTGCTTAAGGACATTGTCATAGGAATGGAACTTGGTCGTTAAGTGAGGAGTGCCTGTACATGGATGGGAGGAGCTGTTAGACAACTATGCCTAATGGTTGACACAATTGAAACAATGAAACCATTACAACTAATAAAATATTAGTCATCACTACCACATCTTCCACTTTACCTGTATCTATGCCCACATGTCTACCTTCCCTCATGGGTCCCACCCCAAATGAATTTCAACCCCCTCCACTTTTACATTAGAACCCCTCTACTTTCACCGAGTCACTGTTTCAGGAAAATTACTGAATTTCCTTGCATCATGAATGTTTTCTTTTCCACTATGTACTTTCTCGTGGCAAAAGAATATATTGTAATTTCTCTCTCTTCTAAATCCCTATCTCCTTCCAGAAACTTTTCATTTTTCTGTTATCCTTGATAGCAAAACTCCTCAAGCATTATTTATGTGTACTCTCTTTGATTCTTCTTAATCCATCCTCTCTTGAATCCTTTCCAATCAGTTTTTTGTTCCAATCATTCCACTGAAACACTTCATCCTGTCATTATATCCTTTACTCTTTAATAAAAAATGCAATTCTCTCTTCTTATCTCTTTTGGCTTGTCAGGATTATTTGACTCAAGTTATCCCTTTATCTTCCTTAACACACTATCCCCTACCTTCCAAGATTATCCGCTCTCCTGATTTTCCTCCTAATTCACTGTGTGCTCCCTTTTAGAACCCTCCTTTTTTTCTTCCTCATGTTCTCAGTGTCTGCTCCAAGTCTCAGCCCTTGTTCTCTTTTTATCCACATTATATTCACATCCCAGAATTTAAAAACCATCTATAGTCTGAAAACTCTAATACTTCTATTACCAACCCAGACCTCTCCCCAAACTCCAGACCCTAACCGCCCACTTTATCTTTCTATTTGGATATCAAGTCAGAATCTCAAACTAGCATGTCCAGAGTCAACTGCTAGTCTTGCTCCCAAATGGTCCTCCCACGGGTTTCCTGCCATCCAAGTAAATGACTTCTCCATCTTTCCAGTTGCTCTGGCCAAAAATCTGGAGTCATCTTAGGCTCTGTCCTCCTTTCAAAATCCTCATTGTCTTCAAATTCCATTGGTTCTTTATTTAAAAGCACATTCACATTCTGAAGATTTCTTACCACTATCACTTACTTAGATTTCTGTAAATAGCATCTGCTCTGTCTTCCTTAAGCTGTGTTCACACTATGGTAGACAATAGGATCTTAAAAGAAAAAAAAAAATGTGAGTTAGATGCTCTCACTTCTCTGCTTTAAACCCTCCATGATCTCCTGTTTCACTAAGAGCTAGAGCTTGTGTCTTCACGACGTCTTCCAATGTCTTCCCTGACTCTGTGTCCCTCTGTGCCTGTGATCTCATCTCCTGTCCTCCTCTCCTTCCCTCATTTACTCCTCCCACACTGAATACGTTTCTGTCCCCGACCCACCAGGGGTGCCTCATCAGAGGGCCTTTGTGCTTGCCATGCTCTCTGTCCATAAACGCTATTTCACCCTGTTTGCCTAGGCATAGCTTTGATTTTTACTGTTTGCCTACTGCATGACTTTCCCCATCATTGTCAGTTTCCTTTTTTAATTCTTTTGTTTTAAGTTTAGTTTGTTATTTTTTAAGAGAGAAAGAGTGAGGAGAAAGACAGAGATGGGTTTCTCGTTTTGTTCTGTTTCCCTGCCTCCATAGAGCACATGTGTTTGCCAGAGAAATAAAGAGAGATAGAGAAAGGAAAAGTGAGAAGGCGCCCCCCCCCCGGGGAGGTGAAAAATAGCCATACCGCAATCCATTCTCCTCCATTACCCTCTCGGAATTTTGGGCATGCATGCACCAACCCTCAGCATGATTTTCAAGCGTCCAGGTCTGGGACTTGAACTGTGGTAGATCATGTGAGGGTCCAACACCTTAACCACCATGCCACATGCTGGTCCCTTAAACCTAGTTAATTCTTAATTCCCATTGAAATTTGGTTTATTTTATGATGACATGTGGGATTTAGATTTTTTTTTATATAAATTGCTAGCCATTTCTTTTAATGATACCTTTGAGTGAAGCTTAGTTATGATCCTTCTTTTTTCTATATTGATTCTACTTAATACTAGTTTTTGCCTTTCTCTTGTACAGTGTCATGCTTTTAAAATTATTACAGATTTTCTCTGACAAAGTATAAAAAAAAGTAGCAGCCCTTTTTCTCCTCATTCTTCAATTTCTCATTCTTCCTCATTTACATTTGACCATCCATGCCAATCCATTCACCTACTACATCCTGGCCAAACCAATGATAAGAAACAGTCTCTCTTTCAAACAGTTCCCCTAGACCCATTTTTATGTACTATATCACATTTAGGTTAGTTCCCAGGATTTAGGGATTTTTACCATCACATTTGGGACTTGTTATATATCTCTGTCTCTACTTTGCCACGAATTCCTCCTGCTTTCCTGGTGTTGAGCTGTTTCATCACATACTTTCAAATTCCTTCCAGTAATCTGCCTTTGGCATCTGTCACTTTCTGGGTAAGACATTCCCTGTTTTTTTGTTTGATTGTTTTTTAGAGAAATATTTTATTTAACTTTATTTATTTATTTTAATTTGACCAAAAAAGGGCAGAGAGAGAGAAACAGAGAATGTGAGAAAGCAAGCCACCAGGTCTGAGACTTGACCTGCAGTCGGTCTTGTGGGCGTCCAGCACCCTTAGCCACCAGGTCACCTTCCAATCCTGACATTCCCTGTTTTAATAGCATCTACACTTCCCCTACAGTATTCTCATCTGAGCAATGGTGTGAATCTCTAGACATATTTCTGAAGAATGGGAGCAAATTTGGATTTTCAGTATCAACTTTATAGTGTCCACCCCACTGGTTTTGCTTAAACTGTTTCACTAGAATTTTGTCAATATTATCTCATCTTATAATTTTGTAAAAATTGTTGATGTCTTTTTAAATTAGAGCATTTTATTTATTGTCATTTAAATCTTGTCAGGGTTAAATTAAAGTTGTTTTTTTTTTTTAAACTTTGTAACATTTTACTTTAGTAAAATCACTTTTTTTTTTTAGCAGTGCCTTTTTTTGGAGAAGTTTTTTTCTATAGGGCATGTACACTTACCAGAAAGAGAGAGACAGAAAGACAGAAAGCGAGAAATCACACCCCCGCCCCCGAAGGGGGATGACCACACCACTTTCCCCTCTCCTCCATTCTCTTCTCAGGATCTTGGGCATGCACGCACATGTGCCTGGCATGAATGTAAGCCACCGGGTCTGGGACTCGAACCACAGTCAACTACATGGAAGTCCAGCAACATAGCTATTACACCAACTGCTGGTACCGAACATTGCATTTTACTTGGCTAAACTCAGACATTTGTATGGTCATTGCTATTGTGAATTAGACCTCTATTCATTGCATGTACAGGTGATATTTGGGATTACATGTTTTGTATTTTAGAGACATTGGGGGTAAATTTATTTAATATCTTTATTTATTTTATAACTCCTTATTATAAAAAATTTTAACTAATTTGCACCATTGTAGCATATATATAATAATTTTTTAAGAGAGATTGTTTTTTTCTATAGAGCGCATGTGCTCACTGGAGAGACAGAGAGAGAAAGAGAAACAGAAAGCAAGAAATCACCACCACCACCATCACCCTCTCCCCCCGGGGGATGGCCACACAGAAATCTCTTCTCTTCCATTCTCCTCTCAGGTTTTGGGCATGCACATACATATGCCCAGCATGAGTTTTAAGGAGCCAGGTCAAGGACTCAAAATGCAGTTGACTACATGCGAGTCCAATGGTATAACCAATGATATAACCATTATGCCATCTGCTGGTCCCTACATAATAATTTTATCTCTATTTATGTCTTGTATATATTGGCTGTATAAGTGCTTTTAGATAGCAAAAAAATTATATCAAAAAAAATCTATAAACAATTAAAATAGAATCTAATTAAGATTGATATTTATTTAATAACTTAGGTTCTCTAAGATTTTATGAATTTTGCACATATTTCTCAGCCTGCCTAAAGTATAAGATACACACACACACACACACACACACACACACACACACTACCCAGGTTACTTCAACACTCTTCCCTAAACACCACAGACTATCCCTATTTAAAATGCATGAAGTAGAAATTTTCAAAAATGGGAACACTTTGTTGGTAATGTGACTTTTTCCCCCACTAGCATGGCATTTTGTCTTAGCAGTATGTTGAGACATAGACCACAAACAGTCTAAATGCACCTTTTTTCATGAAGCATGTGGCTTTATGCTCTGAGTGAGAGAACCTCAAGAAAATGTTGGTTGGAGACAGCTCAGAAGAAGTGGACCTACCCACATAGAGTCTTCCCCAAAGCTGAGGAATTTTCTGAGTTTATGTGACATGCAAGATGGAAGCAATAAAGGTTGGTGGTAGGGGAAAATAGCCACACTGACAGGTTCGTACCTTCTCTGTAAGCCAAGACTAGTGGAGAAAGATTAGGGCTCCTGAAGACAATATCAGTAAAATACTCAGAATGAAATGGGGCTATGAAGAAAGTAAGCCTAGCAGGAAACACGACTTTCTCACCAAACACTTAATATAATTCTATGCTATCATTATATAATACTAGGTATGGGGACAGGGGTTGAAATGAGGGTCCACAGCATACATGTACAGAAAATATCCCTGGCTGTGACACAGAGGCACCCTATATAGATTTATCTTGATAATTATCCTGTGATGACTAGAAAAGTTACATTCTTTAAACATGTAACATTTGATCATTGAGCCAGTTGTTAAAATGCTTATGGAGATGGAGCAGGAGAAGGTTACAAAAGTGAGACTGAAGACTTTCCAAGAAAAATTCAAATGCAGATCAGGAGTTTTTGGTGTTTCCGTTTTTAGTAGCACCCTCTATAATTAGTGTTCTATTTAGGAGACAAAATGTAAAAATAGCTATTTATCTGAAAGTAAGACTGAATATGATACTTTTCTTCCTCATTGCCATCTGCATTAAAACAATCAATTGACAGAATCAGCAGGTGACCTAGTGGTTACATTGCTGGACTCCTGCACAGGCCAACATCAGTGTGAGTCCCAGACCTGGTGCCTTCAAAAATTATGGCAGGTACACATGTGTGGGTGCCCAAGATTCCAGGAAGAGAATGGAGAAGACGGAATTGTGATGGGGCCATCCCTCCTAGGGAGTGATTTCTCAACTTTCCCTCTCACGTCTCTGTCTCTGTCTCTCTAGCAAAAAGACATACCCTAAGGCAAAATCCCCCCAAAAACAAAACAATTGAGTACACTAGCTTTCATTTTAAATCAGGTTAAACATAAACACAATCCATCCCCTTTCCCTAATTCTACTAATTTCACTAAGTGTGCTTTCTCCAAAGTCTATATAATAATCCAAACAGAGGCTAAGTATGTTTGTAAGTCTTACTTCAGGTATTCTCTTGGCATAGAAATGCTTATGTTTCTTAATACAACTTTGGTTTGGGAAAACATGGAAGTTTTCTGGAGGACTGTATATAAAGAAAGGGGCTCAAAACCACAATTCATTTTAAAATTTTAAAGAAAGCTATACAAAAATTATAAAGTAATGATAAACTGATGCATTGTTTTGTCCAATTAAATCAAATCCATGTGCTGGAATGCTGATTTTCGGAAATCTTCCAAAACTAGACCTTTGGTGGTGCCCTTGTGTGTGCATGTGCATCTGCTGAGCCAGCATGG
Source organism: Tupaia belangeri chinensis (assembly GCF_000334495.1). Classification (NCBI taxonomy): domain Eukaryota; kingdom Metazoa; phylum Chordata; class Mammalia; order Scandentia; family Tupaiidae; genus Tupaia; species Tupaia belangeri. The sequence goes on from NW_006205542.1 coordinate 4,228,666, forward strand.
TATGCTACTCTGACTCAAGAGTCCTCTATATCCAGCCATTAAGTCACTATACCAGACACGCACCACTGGAATGCTGTGACCTACATACGGTGTATGTGGTTTACATTTTCAGTAACTGGGAGGCAATTTAATTGTCTGACTCAATTACAGTAAGTGAGAGCCAGACTGCCAACTCTTCATTCACCTCCCTGAAAATGGACCCCTCAAAGTCAAGCCAAATTCTCGCAGGAGAAGCTGGGTCAGCAAAGCAGCTGCTGAAGCACGTGTGTTCCAATCTGTATTTTGAGAAAGCTGTTGGTTTTCCTTGATCCTTTATTTCCAGCTCTGGTTCTCTGAACCTGGTCAAACTCTAGGATCAACATTACAATTGAGTTTGACTCTTAGCAAAATGGGGATCCTATTTTGGGCAACAGTTTCTTAGATTATAGCCAAAAGAAATACTGACCTGTAGGAAGAACCATAATAAAGCTGGATTTTGATTGAGTTGGAAAGTGTCCGTTTTCCAAGCAATACTGATATGATTGAATTCCCCAGCGGTCCTAATCTCTGTTAGAGAGGGTAGCCTGAATTCTTGGAATTAAACTACCTCATGTCCTCCATGGTCAACTGCTTGAAGTCTGGTTTGCCAAGTGACTCTTTGTTTGACCTGTCAAAATTGGTTTCACTCCAATTGAGTAAGCTCAGCCAGAGAACTTCCACTTACGAAGAAACAGCCCAAGTGTCCATGAAGAAACAACTGTTCTCTCAGTTCCTAATGAGCAAAGGGAATCTGTTCAAGTTTCTTTCTTTGGGACTTGCCAAGCAGTAGGCGTTAGATTTTAAGTCTTCCCTCTGGAAACTTTGATAAAAGATAACACAGGGAATTCTCAGTGAGGGAGATGATCAAGACTGCCATTCACTGTGATAAGTCCTAGAGAAATGCAGAAAAACAATCTAATAAGAAAAAAAAAAAGAGAGGGTTTTTTCCCCTGTCAGCTCCGAAAGCAAATAATTCTTCAATACTTATAGGAACTATTAAAACCTCTACAACATGATATTAGGCCGGTCAATCATTAACTAGTCTTAAAAGTTATAATTGTAATAAAAACTTGTTGTTTTTCTGATCGGCTGAATTTATTCAGAAAAAGGAAGACTCAGAGTAGGGCAGAAGAGAAAGTCATGACAGGAATCACTGAACTGAGGCCATTACTTTTTTTTCCCCTGATTTCCAACTATATGTTATTTAGCAAAAGACACATGACAAAGTTTACCATTATAAGGATGTTTTTAACTTTTCCCTTTATTTGTGATAGAGTGTGTGCATGAGAGAGAGAAGAAAGCACCCTTCAGCAG
>NW_006205542.1:4230514-4255298 GCF_000334495.1 Tupaia belangeri chinensis
AGCAGGACCTGGTCACACAGCAATCCTTGCTCAAATTCTCATACCATCAGGATCCTGGATCTGTGTGCACTCCTTGCATATTGCTGCCAGGACTGGGATTCAAACCCTATTCAGTCATGTAGGATCTGGCTTTCTCTGCATAGCATTTTTCTGCTACACTATAGAACTTGCCCTTTAACCATGTTTTGATTGTACCATTGAGTAACGTTAAGTTCATTCATGTTCTGGTGCAACAAATCTCCAGAGTGCTTTTCATTTTTTTTCTTTAATTTTTTTAATTTAAATTTCTTTTATACGTTCAATCACTTAAGTTACTTAGCTTCAAAGTGAATATTGCAACATGTGTTCATTTCTCACCGGTCCAGTTAACAATACTATAAAATTATCTTCAGTAGATAATAACCCATTTCTTTATCCCATAAATAACTTGCCTCTCTATTTTTCTCCTTAATGTCTTTCCTCATACTCGACTCCTTCACCCACCCTCTTCTAACACTGTATTTTTGGACATAGAGTGAAGACATGCAATATATATTAAGTGGAGACATACAATGTCTTTCCTTCATATCCTGGCTTGCTTTAAGTCTTCCATATTCATCCACTTTTTGTCAAAAGCCAGGGTCTTGCTGATTTTTATGGCTGAGTAGTATTCCATAGACTATATGTGCCACACTTTTTCAATCTATTCATCAGAGCATTTTTCATTTTGAAAAACTAAACTCTATACATTAAATAACAATAACAACTCCCTACTGTTTAATTTTAAAATCTTTCAGAAATCATCATATTCATAAAGGCAAAAGAGAGAATTTTAATTTTTGACCCAGGAAGTTACCAACAGGCACTATGGAATTATTTTTGCCTACTATGTTCAAATTATGTAAAGGAGTTAAAACATGTCAGAATGGAGATTAGTGCTGGTAGCGTTAATACAACTGGACCCACATGGGAAAGGTACGGATTCACATCCCAAAGCCTTCCTGACAATATACATGGATGCCTGGGATTCTGACTGGCTGAGACTGGGGGTAGATTGTGACATGAAGACCATGTTGGGGATGGACCATATTGGAAAAAATTATTAATTTTCTTCCTTACTACCAAAGTCTTCAGGAAGATATGGCTGTCTGAAAAACAATAGATCAAGAATTATAATAATTTAGGTTCCATGATAGTGTGTCTACAGTATTTAAAGTATGACATAAAGATGATATAATGAAATAAAATAAACTTCAAAAACAGATATGGCATTATACATCACTATTAAATGGTTGAAAACAATTCTATTTTATAAGGATAATGTTAATAATCAACACTAGCTGCCTCTTTTGAAGTCTTCATTTGCTTTCCACAGAGTACTACTTTTTTCTATTTTATTTTAGACAGGATCTCACTATGTTGTAATCCTCCTGCTTCAGTCTCTGGATTATCTAAAAATGCAGGTGTTTGCCACAATAGTCAGCTTTTATGGTGATCTGGAAATCAACCCAGGCCTGCCATGTGGCTTCAGCCTGCCAAATAGCAACATAAAACAGCATGCACTACCATGGTTGGGCCTCCATTGAGTACATTTGAAAAATAATATCTTGTAATTTCCCAATAATTAGTATTAAGGGTATTTGGGGAGAAATTTTATACCTTAAAAAATACTCTTAAAATTAGGGGTCCATAGGAACCAGCAGTTAGCGTAATGGCTATGTCGCTGGACTCCCACATAGTCGACCGCGGTTCGTGTCCCGGACCCGGTGGCTTAAAACTCACGCCGGGCGCGTGTGCGTGCGTGCCCAAGATCCCGAGAGGAGAATGGAGGAGAAGGGATTGTGGCATGACCATCCCCCCGGGGGGTGATTTCTCGCTTTCTGTCTCTATGTCTCTCTCTGTCTGTCTGGCGAGCGCACGCGCCCTACAGTGAAAATCTCTCCAAAAAAAAAAAAGTAAAAAAAAAAAAAAAAATTTAGGGGTCCACACAGTTACTGAGGAAGAGTGATAAGGAGCAAGAAATTGTGAGAGTATAGGAACTCTGTGATAAACCTGGTGTTGTACTGAAATTATGCTATTTGGCAACTGTTGGTTATACCTTTCCCTTTCTACTCCTCAGTTTCCTCATCTATAAAGTAGAAGAGGTTAATAAAAGCATGCATGCAAAGTTCTCTGTACAATGCATGATATATAAGAAATTATTAACAAAAGCTACTGATTACTAATTATTCTTGCTGTCCTATGAATAAGCAAAATAGGTACACACACACACACACACACACACACACACACACATTGTCCTTTATTTCATTTGCCAGTGCCCACAATACAAATACTTCTTCATTATGACTCAAGGACCTGTGACATTTGTTCTTAGATACAATTTAGAAAATGCTGATCAAGTGAAACAAGAGACTATGTACAGAATGTGATTTCAAGGTTCCAGGAGGACCCAATTATCTACACTGCTTAGGGGTGATATTCTAAATACTATTGGCTTCACCTCATTCCATTTCATTAATTATTCTTTTTTCCCTCCCTTCCCCCTTCCTTCCCCTTTCCAGAGAGAAGACTGATTGGGATGTCTTGGTGGTTGCTATGGTTGCATCCCACCAAAACCTTGTGCTTTAATTTGCACCCAATGCAGCAGCACTGGAAGTTAGGGCCTAATGGGAGATCTTTGAGAAATGGGGACACATCCCTCATGAACAGAATAAGGCAATCTCAGTTCCTCCTAATTAGTTCCCTTGAGGTCAGGTTGTTTTAAAAGCAAATTGGTCATCTACAAATTGCTTTCTCCCTTTCTACATGCCCACTTTCCTTTCCATTTCTCTATACCATCTTGAAATAGAGCACCAGAGGCTAGCTAGATGCTTGTCCCATATTCTTGGACTTTCCAATCACCAGAATTGTGAGTCCAATAAATCTCCTTTCTTTATAAATCACTCTATCTCAGGCATTTCTGTTATAGCAAAACTAATGGACTCTGTGGGTTTCTGAAGTGTCCTGCAGATGGCAGAAGGCTTTTCCCATCTGCTTATTACTTTATAGCATAGTAATGTTAGATAAAAATATTTTTGAAGGAACATACTTTAAGTTCTGTGTGGTATCAATATCTTTTTTTTATTATTTGTGTGTTTCCAATTTTTGTTTTCTGCCCACAAACATATATCACCTTCTTAATTACAAAACACATTAAAAAAAGAGAGAGAAGCAAAGGAAGACATTGACAGCATGATTGAAAGAGCGCTAATCCAGGGCAAGAATTAGTTATTCCACTTCTGCTTCTTCTACCATAATTTCTAATATTCTTGAATATAAAGGAAAGTGGTTATTTGGACATCTGGGTTATGCACCTTGTTATACTTATCATTTATCATGGCATTTCTGACAGCTTTCCTTGAATATACTTGAATATCCAGAAAGTATATGAAGCACGTAGCACAAGTATATATATATTTACTCTTCCTTCCTGGGATTTGTACTGCTTGTAAATAAATTGCAAACGTAAAATTATTTGCTATATTCATCTTCTTTTAGCCTCAGAGGTTTCTCACCCATTATGTTTTATTTCTATGCATGGCATTCTAGAATGTTACATATATATATATATATATATATATACAGGTTGAGTCATGTCTCCTATAAAAGCTTTGGTATGTCAGTGTCAGTCTATTTTTTATTGTTACAGAAAAAAAAGAGTAATTATGAAGAAAATACATATATTTCTGGGAACCAGCGGTTAGCATAATGACTATGTCGCTGGACTCCCACGTAGTCGACCACGGTTCGCATCCCGGACCCGGTGGCTTAAAACTCACGCCAGGGGCGTGTGCGTGCGTTCCCAAGATCCCGAGAGGAGAATGGAGGAGAAGGGATTGTGGTGTGACCATCCCCCCTGGGGAGTGATTTCTCGCTTTCTGTCTCTATGTCTCTCTCTGTCTGGTGAGCGCACACGCCCTATAGCAAAAACCTCTCCAAAAAAAGAAAAAAAGAAAAGAAAAGAAAAGAAAAGAAAAGAGAAGAGAAGAGAAGAGAAGAGAAGAGAAGAGAAGAGAAAAGAAGAGAAAAGAAAAGAAAAGAAAAGAAAAGAAAAGAAAAATATTTCTCACAGTTCTGAAGGCTGGGAAGTACAAGGTTAAGGTGTCAGTATCTACCAAGAGTCTTCTTGCTACATCATTCCATGGCAGGAGGTAAAAGGACAAGAAATAGAGAGGAAATGAGCCAAATTCATCCTTTGATCAGGAACCTACTTCTTCTCTGCCCTCCTGACCCAGTCACCCTTGAAAGGTCTCATCCCTCAATGCTGTTGCACTGAGGATTTGGTTTTTCAATATATGAACTTTTGGCAACCATAGAGTCGTATTTTTCTGCTTCATATATAGTATATTTTAATAGAATGATATATTTATTTACACAATAAGTATAAATTGACATTGACATTATAGTCACATTCCCAAAATAAAATGACAAAATTTGGGGGCCAGCCCATGGCCTGGTGGTTAAGGAGGCCGGATCTTCCATGGCCAACTGTCCAGTTCTAGTCCTGGACTTGGCAGCTTGAGAAACACATCAGGTACATGTGTGTATATGCCCAAAGTCCTGAAAGGAGAGAGAAATGAAAGAGAGGGGATGTGGCATTACCATGCCCCATGGTGGGGGAGGGGGAGTAACTTTCTCAATTTCCCTCCCCCCTTCTGTCTCTGGAGAGCACATGTATCTCCAGCAAAAATATTAAAAATGAACTAAAAATTTCAAATATATCTTTAGAAATTAACTTAGAGGAGCAATATTTCTGACACATAGTCACATCTTTCTTCCGTGGAAATTTTCCAAATTGATGTCTACTCATTTGAAGAAATGATGACAGAACGTTAATACATTTCCTGGTGAGGAAAGTAATGATGTATAGCAGTTATTCCATATGCCTGTGCTATGTCAAATTATTTAGCATTTTATTAACCATGTCTGGTCAGATGTTTCAGGAACCATATCATCTTATGACACACAGGAACAATCCCTGAGTCCATTTTCTCATACTGCTTTGAATTAGCTTTTTCTTTGTGAGGCAAGAACTTCAGAGTTTCAGTAAGCCTGGCATTCAGGACAGTGAGGATACCATATTGGAACCAGCAGATGGTGAATTGGTTACATTGCTGGACTCACACATAGTCTACCGTGGTATGAGTCCTGGACCCAGCAGCTTAAGTAAATAGATGAATCACATCATTATACAGACTTAGAGAAAACAGCAAAATTTTTAGTATTAGAAAATGCCTTTCAAAGTCAGCAGTTTTCTGATTTGTAGCACAGCCACTGTGTGATTTCTGGGATATATATATATATATATATTATCCTTTCTCTGGAGATCCTAGAACCACACAGCATCTCTTGGGGGTTCCTGGCCACCTTAAATAGAATCTCAACTTCTCCCCAGAGTTTCTTATATTAAATTTATTCTGCCTGATGAGGGCAAAATCATTATGAAAAAACTTGGGGTTCTTCTCATGTAGCAAATTTTACCAAAACATATTTTTTAAAAAAGAATGAATGACATGACTCATAAATTTGAGTAGCAGCTTTCATATTCAATTTTCAGAAACTTGGAAAAATATTACACAGAAAGGAGGAGATCGCAGTAGGAAAACTTTGATGAGCAGCTTTTGAATTCAGTAGGAAAGTGTCTGCCTTCTTTACAGGGATTTCTCAAATGACAGAGGCACATATTGATTATATTATGGGCCAACTTCCCTCTTTTAACACATTATATGACATTTTTTAAATCTCTGAATCCTTAAACACACTGTTCATATTTTGGTCCCATAGGTGCACAAAAACCAAGTCACCTCATGATCCTTTTCCAGAGTAAGTCTCTTAGTCTTACCTTACGGATGGCATCTATCCCTGTATTGATCATCTCCTGCAGCATATGAACAATGACACACCACACACTATCAGACTCCATTTGGAGAACTTTCAGACCAAGCAATGAATTTGTAAGAAACAGCTTAACTAATTAAATAATGAAGTTTTCTAGGTGTTTAGACTTCCATGTATTTATGTGTGTTATATTTACCTGATACAGTAAAATGCTGTGATGATTTAACAATGTATGTTATATGTTATTTATTGGTTAATTTATATGTTACAGCAATAATTACTTACTCCTTTATGTCAGGTTCTTCTAGCATGAGTCTTTTATAGCCTTTCTCATAATACATTGTAGCACCTGACATCGCTTTCAGATTAAATTGAGATTATCCCCTAATCAATGACTGAATCCTAGTCTTCTTTGGTTTTAGAATGCTTTGCATGATTCTTGGCACATAGTAGAAAGTCAATTCATATTGTTTAAGTGAATGAAAAACAGGCAGATATATTAATGGGTGAATGCAGTCATACACCTGTATTTGATATTAATATCTTATCTATAAAACAATTGTCGGGGATTTGCTAAAATTTTCCTAGCGAGATCTTAAGGATTATGCATGCCACAAATAGAATTATGATGTAATGCCACACATCCAGTTTCTCAATAGTGACAATGTGGACACCTCAAGTGAGACAATTCTTTGTTTTGGGATCTGTCTTGTGAACTACAGGATATTTAACAGCATCTGTTACCCCTACCAATAGCAACACTCTGCATGCACTGACAATCAAAAATGCCTCCGAACATAGCCAGCTAAAACTGGGAAGGAAAAGATAAAATTAGCATCAGTGTAAAACTTTTCTATATAATGTCTGATTTCAGGATGATATTACATATTTATACCTTTTTTTGTCAAAAAATTAAATGTTTACTTAGGTTGTAAAATGAAGAAAATAGTAATGACATTTTTTCTGTCCAGATTAGGCAAGATTTGTCTTCCAGAAAAATTGACTCAAAGTGTAATTTTTTTCTGGTAATAAATTCTGTACATTTTTAGGCTGTAAAGTAAAAATAAGTCTTTGAAGGTCAAAACCCTACTGTTTCTTTCTTTTTTTTTTTTTTTCAGTCTGAAAACAGCCACTGTTTATTTACTGACCAGATTACAAAAACGATCATGGTGGATACCTTAGTTGATCCTTCTAATAAGTCTGTTGATCTGGTCTTCCCTGTTGCCAGCATCTCCACCTTCTACAAAATGGGTGGTCTTTTTCTTCCACGTTTGTAGGTCAGTTCATTTACTGATTTCAGGTTTGGATACCCCCATACAATATATGGTTCCACAATTCTCAGCATGTTAATTGAGGCCTTGTTGAGTTTAACAAAGGTGCCATTGAAGATCTGGCGAAGACGAAGAAGCTGCAACACCTTTCAAACCTTTGGGCTCACTCCATTGATACCTCTGATCCTGATGACAAATGCCAATTTGGGTTCTGCAGGTACATAGAAGTTGCCAGCTTTTCTTGCCATCCTGGCCATGCGAATCTCAGTTCTGTACATCTGTTTATATTCCTTATGACAGTGCTTAGCTTTTTCATAGATAAGCTTCCTCCTTGCCTTTCGAAGCATCTTTTGAGCAAACTTCTTTCTCAGGCACTTGATCTTCAACTCCGCAAAATTCCTTCGTTTTTTCTTAAGGGTTTCTGGCACAGCAGGAACCTTTTTCTTGGTGGCTTCCACAGCAGCAGGAGCCTTTTTCTTGGTTTCTGCTGCAGCAGGAACCTTTTTCTTCTCTTGAACTCCCTCCATGGCTCCGGCCGGAAAAGAACCCTACAGTTTCTAATGTATGGACTTCCCATGCTCTTTTCTGTATGGATATACAAAATGTTAGTGGAAAATACTATTAAAGTACAAGCTCACTTCTCTAAGTAAATATCCCTATCTTCCAATTTCTGCAGGTTTTCCTTCTGTTTTGTTTCATTTTACAACATGGACAAAATATAACTGAATTTATTCATAAATTTAGTTATATATAATTAGATTTGCCTTAATTAGATCTAATACTTGCTTTTCTCTTCTCAATTCTCAATCTTATCACCTTTTCCCCATCATAGATATTTGCTTTAGTGTGTTTAATGTTACATTCTTACATTTATACATCTTTGTAAAAGCCAAGTATTACATTTTGCACCTATGTTTTTAACTTTTATAAACGGCACTGTGCCACAGATCTCCTCTGGCTTTGAAATACTGTCCTATCGCTACCTCATTGCTAAGATTTATTGTGTTACTATGTACATCCAGTTCTATTGAGTGCATAGGCTTTAGGTAGTAGTGATAGTATACCCGTCATAATGAACTTACCAACTTCTTTTAAATAACCCCCTGAATTATTTCTATCTTCCAATGACCATGCTCCAAGTAATGTTGCACTCCATCACATCTCTTAATAACTTATAAGAAAGATTATCTTCTGAAGAGTCAAATAACTAGCTCATAGGAATTACATAAGCTTTTACTCACAACTTTTAAAATGGTCTCAGGAAAGGTACATTTATTTATCTCCTAGCGTGCACATTAGAGCTCTCATCTCCCAATGCACACATTCTCACCAATTTTGGTACACCTTTACTAAATTTTTGCCATTATTATTAGTTCAGGTATAGCCTTTTCCAATATTTTTAGTGTAAACTATATTACTCTGTGATCATCCTAAGGTTGAACACCTGTCCCTCTTTTTCTTGGGTATTTGTATTTGCACTGCTGCCTGTTGTTACTTAAAATTTACATTGTTTTTATTTATTTATTTGAAGGGTTTTGTTCATTTTTGAATCAACAACTTCTACTATTTTTAGGTGTTATAGTGGTATCTGATCGATTGTCACCAGGCTGTTAATTTTATGAAAAAATTTTTGAAGAAGCCAATAACTCTCAAACACTAACAGGCACAAACAAAAAAGAAGTCCCAATAAAAACCTGCTCTTTCTAGCCCAAAATTTAGGAGAAGGATGCCCCAGTTCAGAAAACATTCAGATGATAACCACTTTACTCAAGCTAAAACTTACAGGAAACGTATGTTTTATCAGCCAGCACACACAGGTGAAGGTCTTAGACTTCCATCTATGCCAAATGCCTCAACATCCTAGAAGGGATGATGCCAGAGAACACTGAGAAGGGAATCTGGATCCTCTTCCCTCTTCTCATTTCCATTCCTTGCTGGATAATGTCAGAGGAGACATGTGGAGAGTCAGGATTTTGACCACTGCTCAAGAGCAACCACACCATCCTCCCGAAATGTCAGTGGAGAACATTTGGGGAAAAGTAAAGAACTCCCCCTGCCCCCTCAGTCAGGGAGTCATTGGTGGAGGCCTAAAGAGGAGCTGGAATTATTATTATTATTATTATTTATACACTGAATCACTATACATCATTTAGATTATAAAAAGAATTCACCCAGCATGATAGACACCTCCTACTAGTCCAATTGAGAATACTATACACATCATCAACAGGTAATAAACCATTTCTGCATCCCATGAATGTCTTACCTCTTTATTTTTTTTCCTGAATTTTAGCTGGAAATTTTATTATTGGTCCAGAATTATTTCTATCTTCCAATGACCATGCTCCAAGTAATGTTGCACTCCATCACATCTCTTAATAACTTATAAGAAAGATTATCTTCTGAAGAGTCAAATAACTAGCTCATAGGAATTACATAAGCTTTTACTCACAACTTTTAAAATGGTCTCAGGAAAGGTACATTTATTTATCTCCTAGCGTGCACATTAGAGCTCTCATCTCCCAATGCACACATTCTCACCAATTTTGGTACACCTTTACTAAATTTTTGCCATTATTATTAGTTCAGGTATAGCCTTTTCCAATATTTTTAGTGTAAACTATATTACTCTGTGATCATCCTAAGGTTGAACACCTGTCCCTCTTTTTCTTGGGTATTTGTATTTGCACTGCTGCCTGTTGTTACTTAAAATTTACATTGTTTTTATTTATTTATTTGAAGGGTTTTGTTCATTTTTGAATCAACAACTTCTACTATTTTTAGGTGTTATAGTGGTATCTGATCGATTGTCACCAGGCTGTTAATTTTATGAAAAAATTTTTGAAGAAGCCAATAACTCTCAAACACTAACAGGCACAAACAAAAAAGAAGTCCCAATAAAAACCTGCTCTTTCTAGCCCAAAATTTAGGAGAAGGATGCCCCAGTTCAGAAAACATTCAGATGATAACCACTTTACTCAAGCTAAAACTTACAGGAAACGTATGTTTTATCAGCCAGCACACACAGGTGAAGGTCTTAGACTTCCATCTATGCCAAATGCCTCAACATCCTAGAAGGGATGATGCCAGAGAACACTGAGAAGGGAATCTGGATCCTCTTCCCTCTTCTCATTTCCATTCCTTGCTGGATAATGTCAGAGGAGACATGTGGAGAGTCAGGATTTTGACCACTGCTCAAGAGCAACCACACCATCCTCCCGAAATGTCAGTGGAGAACATTTGGGGAAAAGTAAAGAACTCCCCCTGCCCCCTCAGTCAGGGAGTCATTGGTGGAGGCCTAAAGAGGAGCTGGAATTATTATTATTATTATTATTTATACACTGAATCACTATACATCATTTAGATTATAAAAAGAATTCACCCAGCATGATAGACACCTCCTACTAGTCCAATTGAGAATACTATACACATCATCAACAGGTAATAAACCATTTCTGCATCCCATGAATGTCTTACCTCTTTATTTTTTTTCCTAAATTTTAGCTGGAAATTTTATTATTGGTCCAACAGTAACTAAAAAGCCTCTGCCTTCCTAGGGTGTCAATAGAAACTATGTGAAGGACCTCAGCTTCCACCCTATCGTAGACATCAGGCGATACCTCTTCCACTGAGGACATGGTTCTAAATAAGGCCAAAAATATTTAAATAAGACTTGGAGTCTCATCATATAAAATTCACTGGAGTCTCATAAAATTCAAAAAATCCAGATTAAATAAGATAATGACTTGTCATGCTGATGACTTGATAGAGAAAAGGTAATCTCAATTTAATGAGAAAAGATAATTATACAATAGAATATTCATTAGGTTTGAAAAAGAAGGATATTTTGCAATATTTGACTGCATGGAATTAATCTTTAGGACATTATGCTAAATGAAATAAGTCAGTCACAGAAAGACAGACACTAATAATTTCATGTATATGAAGTAACTAAAATAGAAAAATGCATAGAACCACAGTGAAATCATGATTTCCAGGCACTAGAGGAAGGAGAAATAAGGAACTACTAATTGATGGGTTTACATTTTTTTCTATTTTATTTATTTTATAAGACAGGATGTCCTCACCCACCTTGCTGGACTATAGGCACACACTACTATCCTAGGTTCTTTTTAGACAGAGTCTCTTCGTATTGCCCAAGAAATCCTTGAGCTCACAATCTTGCCATATTCATGAATAAAGGACAGATTAAGACTCTCAGATGAAACAAGGTTAATGTAATTTGTCACCAGTGAACCTATTTTAATGAAATTTAGAAATTTTGCTACACAGGAAAGAAATAACAAGAGTAAAAATCTTAGAATGTCAGAAATTAAGGAAGAATAACATAAAAAAATGAAAATATGGGTAAATCTGATTGATTTTCTTTGTATTCTTGAGTTTTTATAATGTTTAATAGTTCAAAATTATGATACTTCCAGACCCAAGAAATACAAAGGACTCCTAATAGAATCAACCCAAGAAGATCTTCTCCAAGGCACATCATAGTCAGACTGGTCAAATCTACAGACAAAGACAATGTACTAAAATTGGCAAGAGAGAAACATCAGGTTACTTATAAAGGTTATCCCATTAGGCTGACCTCAGACCTCTCATCAGAAACAATGCAAGCAAGGAAAGAATGGGAAAATATATTCAAGGTGTTAAGTGAAAAACAGTTTCAACCAAGAATACTAAGTTGTTTATTAACCCAGCAAGGTTAAATTTCATATGGAAAGACAGAATAAAAACATTCTCAGATAAACAAGACCTGAAAGAATTTGCCAGTAGCAGACCCACTTTTCAAGAAGTTCTGAAATGAGTGTTTGACCAGGAAAATTAAAGACACATACAGAAATAAGAGAACAAAAGGTAAATAGGAAAATGACCATTTTAATGCTAGGGACAAGAAATATCAATAACAATGTTGAATGCTAACTTCCAGGATTTAAATGGTAAGATTGGACCACAGCAACACTGCATATTCAACAGAAGAGAGTTTGAACCTAAGACTGAACTGGTAAAATAGAATTTTATGACTTTTGAGTGAAACATTATTGATTTTTTAGAACTATGCTTTTTTCCCCAATATAAACATTTTACTTTCTTTTGTGTTGTTGATAGGTTCAGCAATTTGCTAAAATATTTTTCTTGTTTGTTTCTTTAAAATGGAAACATAAACTTTTCTTCCTTCCTGACCCCTCTTGAATTGGAAATATTTGGGAGTATTCTTATTTTGTGGCAGAAGGGTTATATGCATAAGTTCAATAATGCTTGTTGCATTGAATCAGAAATTGGAAATACTCATTATTGGACAGGGCTTTGACTGGAATGTCATATCTTAAGCTCAATCAGAAAACTATGGAACTAAGGTGGATCTCAAGTAAGCCAAAGAAGCTCTTAGAAAGACGGCCTGGCGCCATAAATAGTTCTGCCTGGCAGAGAGTGCTAGAAAAGATATATGAAAGAATTTATAACATAAAATAACCTGGACTTTTCCAGCCTGGCATTGTAATCAGTAGAAATTTCAAAACAGCAACCTCACCAGAAGATTATCTTGAGAAAAACGTTGAAGAAGAAAAAGAGACTGACATTTGCTAGCAGATGGTATATTACAGAATACTTGGTAGGCAGGGTTGAATTGAGGTTTACATGTGACTTGTGTGCTGGGCGTTTGCTTTTCAACAATTTGAGTAGTTGGCATAAAAATATTTAAAACCATACTGTTTCTGCTCTTATAGAATCAAACAAAATTATACAAAATTAAAAGAAATATTTTGAACATTATCTTTAAAAATCAGTATTTTGAAAATTTGAAAGTTGTTTATTAACTGTCAAGAACTCTGGTGTGTAAGCAAATTTTTTTTTGATATGTAAAGTAAGAGTTTGTGGAAAAATGTAAAAATAGTAAGTTTAAAAAATTATAACACTGTCTAATGTGTTGCTAAATGTACGTAGAGGAAATATGTAAACTAACTATATAATATTATAAATGAGGGAGGGCAAAGGACATAGAAAAAGGTAAATTTTCTTTCTTTGTGTGAGAGATTTTTGCTATAGGGCCTGTGCACTTGCCAGGGAGACAGAAAAGGAGAAATCACCCTCCATGGGGGATAACCACACCGCAATCCCTTCTCCTCCATTCTCCTCTTGGGATTTTGGGCATACACACACACACACACACACACACAGCCTGAATTTAAGCCATTGGTGCCAAGACTGCAACCGTGGTTAACTTCGTGGGAGTCCAACAGCATAACCATTCTGCCATTTGCGAGTCCAGTGGTTTCTACATTTCACTTCAATTTATAGTATTAACAGCAATGGATTGACTCTGATAAGTTACATATGAATGATGTTGTGATGGTATGGTATGCATGATTCCATCTAAACTACATTGTTAAAATGACAAAATTATAGAGATGAAAAGCCAATTGGTGAATGAAAGTGGTCAGGAATAGTTAGGGGGAAGGGCAGGTGTGACTGTAAAGTGGTATTGGAAGGGATATCATTGATGGAATAATTCTGTATCTTGATTTGAATAGTGATTATGCAAACCTGAAAATGATAAAATGGCATAGCACTATACACATACATCATACTAATGTTGGCTTCTTGTGTGTGCTTTCTTTTAAGTTTATTTATTTATTTATTGCATAACTGAAACAGGGAGAGAGATAGGAACCCGCCACAGAGCCCTCATGCCATAATCTGCCCCCAGTCTCAGCCTGCCTGGATTAGTGGCATGTCACGGATGCTGGGTGTTCTCAGGGAGCTCCCAGTATATAAACTCAGGCCCTTTCCCTTGTAGGACAAGTTGTGTGACAACTGTACCATCGCCTGGCTCCAAATTCTTGCATTTTATTTTGTAATATTATGTAAGATTAACCTTTGGCAAATACTGGGTAAACTTGTGCACAGGACATTTCTATCCTGTCTTTGCAATTCCCTATAAATTTATCATTGAGTTAATACAACAAATTGAAGCAGAACTTCACTCATCCATCAGCATGATAATAAATTAACTCACTTTTGGAAATAGGCTCAGACTGATGAGATTAAGTATATTTTTCCTTTCTGGCGGTCAGGAAGTCTTAAAGCTCAAAAAGAGGAAGCCATTCCAGAAGATAGTATTTCCATGTAGAACTGAATTAGACTATATTCTCAATCATTCTATCTTGAACTCAAAGAAATAATTTACCTGTTTTTAAATGTATGTGATGGTAAGTGCGAAGATCAAAGTGAAATAAAACATTGTCTCCAATCCCTGAAGACCTGAAACCTAGCTGGGAAACAGGCATGTAAGAAAACTAGGCCCTGAAGTGCTATAGATGTGGCTCTTTGCACAGCATCTATTGAAAGTCCAGGGGAGCATTGTCAAGGCTACCTAGGGGCCTCAAAGAACACTTCATGGAGAGAGTTGAAGGATAGGGTCAGATGGTGGTACAGTGCTAAAATGCAATTCTTTGCTAGTCATTCTCACATAGGAAGATTCCCGGTTCAAGTTCAGAGAGTCCTCTGAGTGTGCCAGCCGTATGCTTGCCCGTGATTTGGAACTGGCTGAAGGCTGAGAGTGAATCCTGGTATTAAGATCCTGTAGAGAGTTCTCTCCTTCTTGTTCACAAATTAATAAACTTAAAAAAATGGGGGCGGGGGACTGGAAGGTTAGTTCTACAGACATAGGTGATGGAAAACATGGCCAAGTGCTCTTAATGTTTATTATTTCTCTTTGTAAAACCAGCACCTAGAGCTGATGACTACCGTTCTAGAGGTACAACATAAATGTGTTAAACCCTGGGCAGTCACAATTACATGTGAGGAGAGAAGATGGACTGTAAACAAGAAATACAGTAAACTAATTTTAAATTTTCATTTTTCCCCCTAAGGGAGGCTTTACCAGGTGCTGTGGCAATTTATAGAACATAGAAGGTGGAAACAGCTCAAACTTTAAATATTCCATATCTTTTATTCACACATGACTGAAGATAACCACACATTTTATATTCTTTCATGCCTTTCCCCAATTCATTCACAGGAAAGTCTAAAGATACCATAATTCCTTTTTGGAAGTATAAATTTAGTAAATGTACATTTTAATGAAAAATCAAAGTCTGTAAGTCAAAATTTTAAGGCATAGCCAATGTGTAACTTTTGCATTCTGACCATAAAACAAACCAAAATTTTGATTACAGTCAAATATTACATTGTCAAATATCATATTTAGCATAAATATTATTCTGTAACATAAACAAAATTTGCTAAACTTAACATTTCTCTCAATATTCATTATTACAATAAACATTTTTCTACTCTTTTTCAACTTTTAAAATGTCCCCAAATCCAATTGCACTGTGGAGGAGTGTTCCCCTGTAATTCTGTGTAATTTTAGCTCACGTCCTTCTTCCTTCCCATAGACAATGTAGCAGTTGGAAGAAAGAAGGAAGATATAAAAGTCTACGTGAGTTGACCCTGAAGAAAATGTACTTCTTTTCTATAATGTGACTCTAATTAGAGATAAATTTAAAAATAGTATTCTCAATGTTTTCTCTTTAAATTTGTAAACCAAAGTGTATTTAATAAATAATGTTTACGGACCAGCAGTTAGGGTAATGGCTATGTTGCTGGACTCCCATGTAGACGATCGTGGTTCAAGTCCCGGACCTGGTGGCTTAAATTCATGCTGGGGGCATGTGTGCGTGTGCCCAAGATCCTGAGAGGAGAATGGAGAAGAAGGGATTGTGGCATGGCCATTTCCCCGGGGGATGATTTCTTGCTTTCTGTCTCTCTGTCTCTCTCTCTGTCTTTCTGGCAAGTGCACACACCCTATAGCAAAAACCTCTCAAATAAATAAATAAATAAATATTTTTTATAAATTATTTGACATTAAAATTATACACTTTTAGGGGATCAGCAGATGGCATAATGGTCATGTCACTGGACTCCCATGTAGTCGACCATGATATGAGTCCCGGACCCAACAGCTTAAAACTCACACCAGGCACATATGCATGCATGCCCAAAATCCTGAGAGGAGACTGGAGAATGGACTGTGGCATGGCCATTCCCACTGGGCATGATTTCTCACTTTCTCTCTCTCTCTGGCGAGCACACGCACCCTATAGCAAAAACCTCTCTTAAAAAATTATACACTTTTATATTATATTTCGTGTTTATTTCTAAAAATGTCAAGGTTATAAAGTAGAACTAAACAGCTTTTGAGTAATCAATATGAAATATTAAAATTATATTTTAAATTATTTAGAGAGTATCTGTAAAAATTTATATGAAAACTTTGTTGAGTTGTTATTAAAATGGCGATGATCAGGGACAGCATGTGATGTGGTGATCAAGGCACTGGACTCCCACATGGTTGACCATGGTTTGAGTCCCGGACCTGTAAGCTTGAAAATCACACCAGCCATGTGTGTAGATGCAGGCCAAAATCCCAGGCAGAAAATGCAGGTGAGGCGATAGCATGGCTATTCCTCCACGAGGGTAGACTGGGAGAATTTCTCAATTTTCCTCTCATTGTGTCTCTCTATCTCTCTCTAGTGAGCACACGTACCCTATGGCAGAAATCTTTTTTTTAAAAAAGGAAAAAAAAGCAATTATAAACTGCCCATACTATGTATAAACTTAAGACTTGGAAGTTAGCCCATGCTCAAATAGTTTATATAAATTGTAGCAGAAATTCAGAAATGGAAAACTAGTTAAATATGACCTTTTAGTCTTTAAAGGCTAAATTGGTTAAATGGCTAAAGAAATCTCTTGTTGCTTACTTAGTAAGTAACTGTTTCAGAAGAAAGTATTTTTGGTGTTTGGGTTATTTGGTGTTATTTTTCTTTCTCTTTTTTTCTTTTATACTTCTCATAACAACAGAATGATATTTTAGCAAGAAAAAAATCTTAATTCCTATTCAATTTAAAGACATGATGGAAAAATATACGTAGCTGTGTTGGCAGAGGTGCACATCCTATAAAAAACATCGTTCACTTTTATATTTGCCATTATCCTTTCATTTCCAGTCAGGTGTTGTAGGTGAGCCAATGTTTAGAGCTAATAATAGATGTATATGCTTTTCCTCATAGGCCATGAGGTGTTTAATTTGGGAGTTACCACTCGTAGCCTGTTTAGATGGACAATTTAAATTGCAAGTCAAAACTTCTGAAGTTTTCTTTTTTTGAGAATTGCATATGTGAAATAAGGAACAAATAGGATAGGATAACACATTCAATGTTTAATAAATGAAGATGGCATTTAAATGTATATAAATACATATATGTACACATATAAATAAATAAATAAATATTTTTTATAAATTATTTGACATTAAAATTATACACTTTTAGGGGATCAGCAGATGGCATAATGGTCATGTCACTGGACTCCCATGTAGTCGACCATGATATGAGTCCCGGACCCAACAGCTTAAAACTCACACCAGGCACATATGCATGCATGCCCAAAATCCTGAGAGGAGACTGGAGAATGGACTGTGGCATGGCCATTCCCACTGGGCATGATTTCTCACTTTCTCTCTCTCTCTGGCGAGCACACGCACCCTATAGCAAAAACCTCTCTTAAAAAATTATACACTTTTATATTATATTTCGTGTTTATTTCTAAAAATGTCAAGGTTATAAAGTAGAACTAAACAGCTTTTGAGTAATCAATATGAAATATTAAAATTATATTTTAAATTATTTAGAGAGTATGTGTAAAAATTTATATGAAAACTTTGTTGAGTTGTTATTAAAATGGCGATGATCAGGGACAGCATGTGATGTGGTGATCAAGGCACTGGACTCCCACATGGTTGACCATGGTTTGAGTCCCGGACCTGTAAGCTTGAAAATCACACCAGCCATGTGTGTAGATGCAGGCCAAAATCCCAGGCAGAAAATGCAGGTGAGGCGATAGCATGGCTATTCCTCCACGAGGGTAGACTGGGAGAATTTCTCAATTTTCCTCTCATTGTGTCTCTCTATCTCTCTCTAGTGAGCACACGTACCCTATGGCAGAAATCTTTTTTTTAAAAAAGGAAAAAAAAGCAATTATAAACTGCCCATACTATGTATAAACTTAAGACTTGGAAGTTAGCCCATGCTCAAATAGTTTATATAAATTGTAGCAGAAATTCAGAAATGGAAAACTAGTTAAATATGACCTTTTAGTCTTTAAAGGCTAAATTGGTTAAATGGCTAAAGAAATCTCTTGTTGCTTATTAAGTAACTGTTTCAGAAGAAAGTATTTTTGGTGTTTGGGTTATTTGGTGTTATTTTTCTTTCTCTTTTTTTCTTTTATACTTCTCATAACAACAGAATGATATTTTAGCAAGAAAAAAATCTTAATTCCTATTCAATTTAAAGACATGATGGAAAAATATACGTAGCTGTGTTGGCAGAGGTGCACATCCTATAAAAAACATCGTTCACTTTTATATTTGCCATTATCCTTTCATTTCCAGTCAGGTGTTGTAGGTGAGCCAATGTTTAGAGCTAATAATAGATGTATATGCTTTTCCTCATAGGCCATGAGGTGTTTAATTTGGGAGTTACCACTCGTAGCCTGTTTAGATGGACAATTTAAATTGCAAGTCAAAACTTCTGAAGTTTTCTTTTTTTGAGAATTGCATATGTGAAATAAGGAACAAATAGGATAGGATAACACATTCAATGTTTAATAAATGAAGATGGCATTTAAATGTATATAAATACATATATGTACACATATATATGGCCAACATGTATATGTGTGTGCATATATAAAAATGTAAATTCATGTTATATATTTCAATATTAGAACTAAGCATCATCCTTCTCTATATGTGCTAATGAATACCTACAGAATGTTAACCATTCTACTCAGTATTTTATTTCTACTTTCTCAGTTTATCCTCATAAGAACCTAGAAGATGAGACCAGAAGATAGCATAATGGTAACGTCGCTTGATTCCCACATGGCCGACCACAGTTCAAGTCCTAGGCCCAGCAGCTTGAAACTCATACTGAGCATCTGTGCGTGTGTGCCCAAAATCCCTAGAGGAGAATAGATGAGAAGGGATTGTGGTGTGGCCATCCCTCCTGTGGGGCGATTTCTCGCTTTCTGTCTCTCTCTGTCTCTGTCTCTCTGGTGAGCACATATGCCCTATAGCAAAAATCTCTCACATGAAAAAAATAAGCTAGAAGATATGTAATAAAACTATTTTTATTTTTTAGAAGCGAACATTAAAGCTCAGAAAAGTTAAATGACTTGCCCAAATTCATATAGCTACTAAGAGGTAAAGCCAGAAAAAAAAAAAAAGGCCAGCTTAACTTTATTTATGTATTTATTTGAGAGGTTTTTGCTATAGGGCGTGTGCACTCACCAGAAAGACAGAGAGAGACAGACAGACAGAAAGCGAGAAATTACCCCCCCAGGGGGATGGCCACACCACAATCCGTTCTTCTCTATTCTCCTCTCAGGATCTTGGGCATGCATGCACACATGTGTGAGTGTGTGTGCATGCATGAATTTAAGCCACTGGGTCCAGGACTCGAACCATAGTTGACTATATGGGAGTCCAGCAACAGCCATTACGCCAACTGCTGGTCCCGGCCAGCTTAACTTTAAAATCCATATATTACAACTCTAGATTCCTCACACAACACTACTGAAACTAACATTCTCTTAAGCATAACAGAATGCATGAGGATATATACAGTGTATATTAAACTTTATTTCTTAATTTTAGAAAACACATTTCCCAATACTGTGTTTAAATTAATTCACTATTGGGAATTTTAAAAAAGTCATCCCACAGCAATTTTCCAAAACAGGGGAAAAAAAATGTGACATTTTCAAGGAATAGAAATTAAGTAATCCATATGGCCATGTTTCCCCTGGAAACGACATGTTTTGGCCCAGTGCTGGACATGCATCAGAGCTGGGCAGCCTCTAGCACATGTCCCAGAGGCACCAACACTTGAACAGAGTTAAGCCAGGCACTTGTGCAAATGAGTCCTGGCTCCTCCTCTGTGCACAGCTGACAGAAGCCAGACTTCATGTGTTCCAGTCTAGGAGAACTTCAGGGCATGTTGTGGGATTTGTAGTCACATGCTCACATGTGAGCTGCCTCATAGAATAGTATAAAGAAGATATGTAATAAAACTATTTTTATTTTTTAGAAGCGAACATTAAAGCTCAGAAAAGTTAAATGACTTGCCCAAATTCATATAGCTACTAAGAGGTAAAGCCAGAAAAAAAAAAAAGGCCAGCTTAACTTTATTTATGTATTTATTTGAGAGGTTTTTGCTATAGGGCGTGTGCACTCACCAGAAAGACAGAGAGAGACAGACAGACAGAAAGCGAGAAATTACCCCCCCAGGGGGATGGCCACACCACAATCCGTTCTTCTCTATTCTCCTCTCAGGATCTTGGGCATGCATGCACACATGTGTGAGTGTGTGTGCATGCATGAATTTAAGCCACTGGGTCCAGGACTCGAACCATAGTTGACTATATGGGAGTCCAGCAACAGCCATTACGCCAACTGCTGGTCCCGGCCAGCTTAACTTTAAAATCCATATATTACAACTCTAGATTCCTCACACAACACTACTGAAACTAACATTCTCTTAAGCATAACAGAATGCATGAGGATATATACAGTGTATATTAAACTTTATTTCTTAATTTTAGAAAACACATTTCCCAATACTGTGTTTAAATTAATTCACTATTGGGAATTTTAAAAAAGTCATCCCACAGCAATTTTCCAAAACAGGGGAAAAAAAATGTGACATTTTCAAGGAATAGAAATTAAGTAATCCATATGGCCATGTTTCCCCTGGAAACGACATGTTTTGGCCCAGTGCTGGACATGCATCAGAGCTGGGCAGCCTCTAGCACATGTCCCAGAGGCACCAACACTTGAACAGAGTTAAGCCAGGCACTTGTGCAAATGAGTCCTGGCTCCTCCTCTGTGCACAGCTGACAGAAGCCAGACTTCATGTGTTCCAGTCTAGGAGAACTTCAGGGCATGTTGTGGGATTTGTAGTCACATGCTCACATGTGAGCTGCCTCATAGAATAGTATAAATGAAAGGTACTGGAGAAAATGTCTCATCTAATTCCCACGTTTGGCAGTCAGGTCTGGAGAATAAGATGATTGGCTTGAAGTTGTGACTATAATCAAAGGCAGAGTAAGAAGGGGAACTGAATTCTCCTGACTCAAATACAGTGGTTTCAGCAACTCCTAACATCAGCTAAGAAGTCCTTGCAAGTATGAAACTGGCTAAAGTGGCTGAAGTTAAAGGAGGGATTTATGACCACAACATTAACAAAAACTAGTGCTTTTTTGGGTCTATTCCCACTACTATGTTCTCTATGTGGACTCCATTTCAGGTTTTCCATTGTAGTGAGATAGTTAGAGCAAGTCTTCAATATCCTCTGAAATTCAAGCATAGAAGCAAATAAAACTTCCCTTTCTCAAATATCAATCTAAATCTAGGGCCTATCTTTCCCTGGCCAGAATTGGGTTCATCCCTATCCCTGAAAAAATTATCAATGCTTGAGTCACAAATTCATCAACTGAGGAAAGTCTATTCCCAGAACCCCTTCAAAACCACATGATTAGGACTCATTCCTCCATGTTTTCTTCCTTATCTTACTGTCATTGTCCTGAGACCTTATTTTAGAAAATTGATCAAGTAACATGTTGCATGTGGCTTACTCTGGATATATCTAAGCCCTTCTGCACATCTAAACTTAGATGGAGTTGGTCAAATGAGGGAACATCTAGGTTATGCCTTTTTAAAGCAGTTTTCTTTAGGAACTATCAGCATGTTGTTGAAGTGTGGAGTTGTAACTCTGCGTGGACTATGGACAGTCAACAATATGTGCTTAAAAGTTGCACTATTGCAAAACGGGTGTATTATCCAGGTACTCGTACACTATTTTTTTGTACTGCTGGTCCTGTACCAGAAACATTTTCTTTTATTGTTACTTGCTTTTTAAACTTTGTTTAGCCACTTAAAGAAAATCTGCTTATGGCACAATTTGCCTCAAATCCATTCCAAGTTGTATATTTGTTTTCCAATAAAAAAAATTACAATTTACCCAAAAAAAAAACAAAAAAAAAAAAAAACACATGATTGAAAATGGGTTGGGGGGCTGGCAGGAGGCGTGATGGTTAAGGTGCTAGACTCCTGCATGGCTGACTACGGTTTGAGTCCTGGACCTGGCCGGATGCTTTCTCGCTTTCCCTCACTCTTGTCTTTCTGGTGAGTACCCATGCCTTATAGAATATTTAAAAATAATCATAATAAATAAAACTAAGATCGATAACTCTCTTTTTTTAAAAAATAATTAGGAAGAAAATGAATCAGGAGAATTTAGGATATTTTCAAGAAGGATATATAAATGAGTGCCAAAACAACATATGACCACCATACAAGTGTAAATACCACTTTACACTAGTGGCTAGCGATCTTTAAAGGAGAGAAAGCAAGTCTCTATGTCACTGAATAAACATTGAAATTCATGTCAGAAGATGGTTTGGATTAGTTACTTTTCTTGTCTAAAAATTTTTTTTACATTCAATCACTGTACATCTTACAGCCTACAAAAGGAATTTTCCCAGCATGAATACACTGTATATTAGTACAAAGATATTACTATACACTTTAGCATTACCAGATTCTTTTCCATTTTTGTGTTTACTAAATGTTATGCTTCATTTTTTTTCTCCTTCATTCTCTCCCTCCCACCCATCCCACTTTCCCACCCTTTCCCCACACTGTCTCTAGTCTCTACATGTTCTCCATGCTTTGAAAAATCAGTTTAAACAAGGAAGTAATAGAGACTTGCTTTTAGCTGCAATGACCAAAAAGCTAAAATGTATTATATTACAAGTTATTGGGAGGAACATTAGGAAGGAAAATTGTTATTCTTCTTATAAGAACTGGAAATGATGATAACATATAACCAATAATTTCACTGATCCTAATAAAATGAAAGAGTTCTGCTGAATATTTGCCACATTTTGCCACTCCTCATATCTAGCACTCTGCACTCTTTTGCCCAACTATTTCTTTTAATTATTGCACAATTGTATTCATAACTTCTCTGGTTGAATAACTGCCTTTCTGTCCTAAAGCCTCCAAAAAACCAGGCACTTTGTTATTTTGGGTGTAATAACCCAGGTTGTAGAAGACCACCAAGCACATAGCACACATGTTGTCGGTATTTGTTTAATGCTGTAGAATTGTGTTGCTAGCCGTTAGCCAGGTGATAACTTAAATTTTAAAATCTGGGCAAGCAGGTGACTTGGAGGATGGGTCTCCCTTGGCTAACTGCATGGTTCAAGTCCTGGACTTGGTGACTTGAAAAACATGCTGGGTGTCTGTGCATATGTGCCCAAAATCTAGAGAAGAGAATGAAATGAGAAGGGATTGTAGTGTGGCCATTCCCCTTGGGTAGTGATTTCTCACTTTCTCTTTCTCTCCCTGTCTCTCTGTCTCTCTCCAGTGAGTGCCTGTACCTTATAGCAAAACTTAAAAAAATCTAAAAGCCAATATATACTTGACATTAGCCAATTTCAAATGCTCTGTAGCCATATGTGGCTAGAAGCTACCATATTAGATAGTGCAAACATAGATAATTTCTGTCATTTTCAGAAAGTTCTATTGGACATTGTTAGTTTAATTAATGAATTCATATTCCGGGTAATGAAGAAGAAAAGTGTCTGTCTCAGGACCAGCAGTTAGCTAATGGCTATGTTGCTGGACTCCCATGTGGTCGACTGTAGTTCGCGTCCTGGACCCGGTGGCTTAAACTCATGCCGGGCGTGTGTGCATGCGTGCCCAAGATCCTGAGAGGAGAATGGAGGAGAAGGGATTGTGGCGTGACCATTCCCCTTGTGGGATGAT
This sequence comes from Tupaia belangeri chinensis, assembly GCF_000334495.1. Taxonomy (NCBI): domain Eukaryota; kingdom Metazoa; phylum Chordata; class Mammalia; order Scandentia; family Tupaiidae; genus Tupaia; species Tupaia belangeri. The sequence goes on from NW_006205542.1 coordinate 4,254,554, forward strand.
TGCTCGCTTTCTGTCTCTCTGTCTCTCTCTGTCTGGTGAGCGCACATGTCCTATAGCAAAAACCTCTCAAAAAAAAAAAAAAGTATGTCTGTCTCCGCTGAGTACACATGCCCTCAGCATAAATAAATAAATAAATAAATCAACTAATAGCTATTTTAGGTACATGCAGAAAGGAAGAAATGGGTGAAAGGAATTTTAAAATATCCCATGTGCCAAAAGATAAAATGAATAAGAAAATCTAAAATTAGCTATTGAACAACTAATGCTGTATGTATATTATTTAAAAATATACTGAAATTTTAGAAACATCTAAAATAATTGAAAAGTAGAGGACTGTTATTTTTTCCTATTTTAAAAATGTTTTATAAGATTTTAATAGTACTATTATTGTCTTCAAACTAATGTAGTGCTAAGATAAACATAAAAATGGTCAACACTAAGCACAGTCTCAAAAACTAAAGATATTACTCTGCTTTCTGATTTACTTTACATAAAATATAAGTGTCATCTCCTTAAGCCTATATATTTATTTCATAATCACAGAAAACCCCTGCTTTGAACTTTGATCATATTCAGGTTGTAGATCACACATATATTCAATGGAATACTATTCATCCATAAAAAACAACAAAACCCTGGCTTTTGACAGGAAGTGGATGAATATGGAAGACTTACTGCTAAGTGAAGCAAGCCATGCTATGAAGGAGAGGCATTGTATGTCCCCACTTAATATATACCGAGTGTC
>NW_006205542.1:4255475-4268747 GCF_000334495.1 Tupaia belangeri chinensis
TGGTACTAGGGAGAAATGTTCACCTGTTGAAATATCCATTTTGTAAGACAAATAATAATGTGATTGAATGTATGGAAGAAAATGAAATAAAAAATAAATAAATAAATAAATAAATATAATAAAATTTTAAAAAATTAAAAACGCTGAATGATAATGTAAAAAAAAAATCTAAATGCTTGTGAAAAAATATCTTCCTCCCAACATATCCCCTAACTTGCTTATTTTATTATTTAAATATTTATTTCTAGGTCACAATAATTGTAGGACATAGATTAGAGGAGCATAAATTATTCTATCCATTAGATAGATAGAGATAGATAGATAAATTATATACTATATTTGAATATCTATCACTCTCCTTTAATTTTTGCCAGTACTTCCCTGTTGTCCCCAATATTTTTTCTTTTCTTTTCTTTTCTTTCTTTCTTTTTTTTTTTTTTGGAGAGATTTTCGCTATAGGGCGTGTGCGCCCACCAGACAGACAGAGAGAGACAGAAAGCGAGAAATCACCCCCCAGGGGGAATGGTCACGCCGCAATCCCTTCTCCTCCATTCTCCTCTCGGGATCTTGGGCAAGCACGCACACGCACCCGGCGCGAGTTTTAAGCCACCAGGTCCAGGACACGAACCACGGTCGACTACGTGGGAGTCCAGCGACATAGCCATTATGCTAACTGCTGGTTCCCAACCAATATTTATTAAAACTGCTGCTGACTTCCTATTCCATTTTTTTCCCAATCATTTAATACTTAGGAAGAGCTGACTAGAATTACACCACTCACCAACAGTTTTCTCAAGAATCTCACTGGATTTAAGCTCCATGAGAACAGACATTTTGCCCGCTTTATCAAATGTCATTGCCCTAGCATTGAGAATTGTATCCGGCATGTGGAAGATGCTCAATAAATGTTTGTATCTCTTGACCTTCTTACAGAGAAAATAGTACTCAGAATTTTAGAGTGGAATGGCCCTAGATCCTAGAGACATATCTGTGATCTTGTTAAATATTTTTAAACATTTTATACATACATTTTTAATCTATTAAACAGCAGAAGGATATATACAGTTCTTGCATAATTCAATATGATAAAAATTGTAGCATATATAACATAATAATTAGCATAAATTCTCGGTCCAGTCACAGAATGCTACAAGGCTCAGGTTTGACTCCTGGCCCACTTTAAACAGCAATGTTGTGCACCTGTAGACCAATTACTCAGCAGGCTGAATCAGAAAGATCACAACACAGTGAGATCATTTTAAAAAAATAAATAAATAAGGACTAGCAGCGTAATGGCTATGTCGCTGGACTCCCACTTTGTCGACTGTGGTTCAAGTCCTGGACCTGGCGGCTTAAACTCGCGCTGGGCGTGTGTGCGTGCGTGCCCAAGATCCCGAGAGGAGAATGGAGGAGAGATTACAGCATGGCCATCCCCCCTGGGGGGTGATTTCTCACTTTCTGTCTCTCTGTCTGGCTGGCAAACGCACGCACCCTATAGCAAAAACCTCTTAAATAAATAAATAAATGAATAAAGCTAAACTCTCAACAAATGATATCTGTAATGATTAAGGCTACTTGCCTCATAGAAAAAGGTAGAGTTTATTCATAACTTTAATAAAAGTGAAATTAACTACTGCAAAGGTTTATGTCAGTAAATTCAGAAGTGGAGCCTCCTAGAGGTTTCTAATTAGTTGTCAGACACATTCTCCGGAAGACAGGATCCTTCATATTCCTGTTATCTCTTTGTAGAAGAACAGCAGGCTGACTCAATATTGGTGATATTTTCATAATATAAGCTGTCTTCTGATACTCTCAAATCATTCTTTAAACCTCAATGATGTCAACTTGGAAATCTCTTAAATTAAGTATTAAAAAAACCCCGGGACCAGCAGTTAGCGTAATGGCTATGTTGCTGGACTCCCATGTAGCCGACCACGGTTCTAGTCCCGGACCCGGTGGCTTAAACTCACGCCGGCGCATGTGCGTTCGTGCCCAAGATCCTGAGAGGAGAATGAAGGAGAAGGGATTGCCGTGTGGCCAACCCCCTGGGGGGTGATTTCTCACTTTCTGTCTCTCTGTCTCTCTCTGTCTTTCTGGCGAGCACACGCGCCCTATAGCAAAAAATAAAATAAAATAAATAAAAGAAGAAAGAAATTAAGTTAAAGAAATCCTCAGATCAATTGCTGAAAAATATCTTCCTCCCAACATACTCCCCAACCTGTAGAGTAGTCCCTATTATGACTACCTGGACAGTATCTGGTTTTCTTCTGTTACACGTCTCCTAATATCTGTAAGATGCTAACTGAAAGCTTAAATTGAAGGTCTATTTGACATAGTTTAGGTATGACCAATCCAAGGTAGCATTTGAACAATTCATATGAGGGGAATGCTAAAAATCAATAAATAAAGCAAAAATATTAGGTAAAAAAATCTCATATACTTCATGTCTGATACTGAAGAGTTCTCAAGCTTTCTCCAGTTGTAGTAGAGATATCTTATGGGGAGATAACAAAAACAATGTCACTGAAAAAAGCAAGTTGTAACTAAAGAAACTTTTTGTAATATTCTATGAGACCACTTTTTTTCACCCTTAAAATCGTAGAAGTAATATCTCATAACCATTAAAAAGATTTTTTTTAAAAGCACTATTTCTACTTATTGATTACATATGTTTCTATGTTGCCAGAGTTATGTTGTAGTAGTGAAAGATACTAAAAATTGAAATAGGCAAAATAGTAAAAGTAATAACAGTTGATAACATCTTGTATGGTCTATAACCTTTTATGTCTGAAGGGGTTAAACAAAAATAACTACAGAATATAGAAACCATCCACAAACTAAAACAGAAATATAGCCTAAAAATATAAAAAAAAATTCTCCATGTAGTTTTTCTAAAAGAAAACATAATAATAATATGAATACAATAACACAAACAGGTGTAGAACCACCAAGTGATAAGCTAGGATTGCAAGGAAAAAACTCCTAAGAACAAGATATCACTTAAAACTAAAAGTAAGCTTCTAAAAAAATTAGAAATAAGAATACATAGAACAGAAAAAGCTGAAATGAAATTGCCTCTTTAGAGGAAAAGAGAACAGCAAATACAAATGAAAAATTATATATAAAGAAAAGATTCCTGGAATGAAGGAGGAATTTCATCTGCAGAGGAAGAAGCATGCTTCGTTCCAAGGAAAATTAAGATGAGGCAATGAACTCTCAGGCATATCGTGGGTGACTGATGTTATTCACAAGATAACAATTCTTCACACATCCAAGTATAATAGTAAAGCAAGTCATCTAAGGAGAGAAGGTAGATAAGGAGGGGCTTGCATGCCACTGTCCCAGCCACATATATTCAGCACATTGTGCCAGAACACAGTGGCACAATGTGCTGAAAGACCTCAAAAGAATACATGTTGTTGTCATGCTGTCATTCAAGAGTAAAGAAAAGAGGCAGACACTTTGAAATATGAAAGCGCTCAGGGACTAAAGCACTCTTGAGTCCTTGTTGGAGAAAAATTATATTTATATAAGCCATACAAGTAAACCAAGCCAATAAAACCATGAATGGAGAAATTGTGATGAAAGGCAGATAGAATGCTTAGTATCACAAGACCATAGTGCAACGTCTATAGAATGCCAAGAAAAAGGAAGTGTGATCAAGTTCAGTAACTGGCCATGTTATTCTTCTATTCTGAAAGTGAGGGGAAGATATTTCCATTCTGTAAGGATTCAGGGAATGCAGAAGCTCTCAATAGTAGATGGTGAAGTTCAGTTAATCAAAAGATGATTTAAATTGAGATGAGACATGGAAAAGCCAGAAAAAGCCTGAATACAATGGAAATTATCACTACATAACAGAATGTGTTATTATATCCTTTATCAACTTACAAAATATCTAAATAACAAAATTTAGGTTTAGGACACAGGGGCAGATCAAAGTAAAAATGTATTAATTTCTTCATATTAATAGATGGGATCCACTTGTTACTAACTAAAAGAAAAGCATGTAGTTTAAAACTAAGGCTGCAATTTTTTTTTATTTTGTATAATTTGCTTACACTTAGAGGATATTTTTGAGATTAGTATCTTGTGTGCAGAAATGTTGATCTGAAATTCCACTGTTACTTCTACTCCTTCCTATTAAATATAAATTTAAATATAATAGTTATGGGGCCAGCAGGTGGCATGGTGGTTAAGGGCTCTGGACTCCCACATGGCCAATCATGGTTCAAATTCTGGACCTGGCATCTTGCTTTCCCACTTTCCCTCTCTCTCTCTCTTTCAGTTTCCCTCCCTCTCTCCCTCTCTCACTCTGTCCCTCTTTGGTCAAATTTTTTTAAAAAAAGCAAATAAATAAAATTAAATAAAATAATTTTTAAGTAAATAAATAAATAAATGTAATAGTTCAGATTTTTAAAATAGTATTCATAATATGATAGCATTTTTATAAATTTATGTATCTTTCCACGTACAGATGGATATATTTCTGGAATTATGTTCATCTAGTATTAATATTGTCTTTCTAGATGGTAGAATTTTAAAGTTCCTTTTTTCTTTATTGAAGTTTTTATAATAAGCATTCATCATCTTTATAAAAATAATAACATCACTATTCTAAAAACATATTTTTCTAAGAATTCTTAATATGAGACTAAGCAAATTAATAAATTAATAAGAGACCAAGCAAAGGGAGAGAATCAAGGGAGGTCAATGACAGCATTAGAACAAATGTCCTTAGGTCTGAAGATGTCATTTCAAAGGCCGGCTGGTGGTGTGGTGGACTGGACTCCCACATGGCTGATTGCGATTTGAGTCCCGGACCTGGCAGCTTGTTTTCTCACTTTCTCTCTCTCTTTCTGTCTCTGTCTCTGTTTCCCCCGTTCCAGGTCAAATTAAAATTAATAAATAAAGTTAAATAAAATAATTCTTTAAAAAACTGTTCAAAACAAAAGATGTCATTTTAGAGTAAATCTTATTTTATTTGCTTAAGATTTTATTGGTTAGTGTACAAAGTCACCCTGTAAAAGCACTCCTTTTCCTGAGAAAAGAAAGCTCAAATTTCTCTGTGGGTACCACAGATGTGTGAAGTCATCAATAATACTCCTGCACTATTTACAGCATGTATCAATGGACTCTCTTTCCTTTGCACTTCATTCAGGACTATTAATATTTTACTTGATATTTTGCATGGATTCATTCTTCCAACAAACATCTATTAAACACAAACATAAGGTCCTAAAAAATAAATTTAACCATCAGAAGTTCACCATGTTCTCAGAGAAATGAATACATTTCTCTGGGAGACAAGCCATCAGGATCATTAATAATTTGCTAACCAACTGAGAAACAGCTAGATTGAGAAATCACTGCATTTTCTCAACTCTACTACCATAGCCTTAGTCTCAAAGACTTCTCTTCCAAAAACATTAAATTAATACCAACTAGATAGCATCTAATTTTTTAAATGTCTATTTCAAATGTTTCTATTTTGAAATGTATTGGGAGTGTGTGAATAAATTTTACATTATACATTATTCGTATTCTTTTTTTGGCAAAACACAATTAGCTCTTTAAAATAATAATGCTGCAGTTTACCATATGTTCTGTTAGACTCGTTGTTACTATTTGTGTTTAGTGCCATTCAGTTTATTTTTAAATGGATTTTCCATTGAAACCTTAAACTGAAGTCTAATGAAACTAATGCATAAAGTTAGGATCAGACAGCATGAATTATTCATTGGGTTCTCACACTTGCCTTTATGGTTAAGTCATCATAATATATCATAGTTGCCACAGAGAATGTTAACTTTTTAAAACTAAAAATTGTTACTGTTTTCAAAGTTCCTTTTGAATTACATGTGTTATAAGACCTTCCTTATAGAAACAGAGAATTATTAAGGAAAAACTTTTGATATAACTTCAAAAGACTATTCTTTATATTTAATGGACTCTGACTTGTGCACATATGCTTTCCTAAGAAATAAAATATTGTTAAGCTTTCATCTTTTTAAAAATACTGTTTGAATTAAATATATTTATTTTGGTACAATAGTCTAAAATTGATTCTGAATTTTTTTTTTTTCAATTTGTCAGAGGGTGCATGCACTGGCTGAAGAGAGACAGAGTAAGAGAGAGAAAAAATGAGAATGCATTCCCCATGGGAAATAGTCATGCCACGATCCCTTCTTCCTCATTTCTTCCTCTTTTCAGGATTTTGGACACACACACAAACACACACACACACGCACAGTGTGTTTCTCAGGCCACTAGGGGTCTGAGTGTCAGGCTGCACAATAGACACACAGTCATTTTTAGGTATTTCTTTTATAACTTAATAATTTTTTATTTGAATTTATATATCTTAAAATAGTGACATACTATTCATTCTTTTTAAAATTTATTTAATTATTTATTTTACATTCAGCCACTGTATATCATTACAACATATCAAACGAATCTTCCCATTCCAAATACACTGTATAATTGGTTCAGTCAAAGATATTACCATACATATTATCCTCAGTAGATAGTTTTCCATTTTTTTGTCCCTTAAATATTTTGCTTCTTTCTTTTTCCCTTTGATTCCCTCTTTCTCACCCTCCCCCAGTTCCCACCCTCCTCTAGTATCCATAGTTGCTCTCCTTGCCTTTATACCTTGCAATCTTTCAGTGTCTGCCATAGAGTGCAGCATTCGGTATTCATTGAGTGGAGACATACAATGCCTCTCTTTTATCGTCTGATTTGCTTTGCTTTGCAGGAAATCTTTCCTATTCATCCACTTTCTATCAAATGCCAGAATCTGATTTTTTTATATGACTAAGCAGTATTCCATAGTGTATATGTGCCACACTTTTTCGATTCATTCTTCTGTCATAGACATATGAGTTGGTTCCATGTCTTCAATTGTGAACAATGTCTCAATAAACATGGATGTGGAAGTGTTTTTCGGACTGAGTATATTCCTGTACTTTGGGTAGATATACAGAAGTGGATTTGATGAATCATTTGGTAGTTATATTTGTAGGTCTTGAAGAACCTCCACAGTGGCTATGCTAATTTATATTCCCACCAACAAACAGTGCAAGCTATAAGTACTGTTGACTTTAGAATAAAACATAAAATTTCTGATACCCTACTTGACTTTGAGAGATTTTTCTCTCTGAATTCAGCTCCTCAAGCCATTTTCCTACTCCCCACTCTCTAGCTTCACTGGCCATTCTCAATATTTCAAGCTCAGTCTTGACTCGCAACCTTTGTCCTAGCTCTTCCCTCTGCCTAGTAGGTCCTTCAAATCTGTATACTATGGCCCAGCTGGGCATTTAGGGCTTAGTTCAAATGTCACTGTGGGGGAAGCATTCCCTTGTTATACAGTTATGATCCATGTAATGACATTCTGATTGATGGACCACATATAAGACAATGATCTCATACAGTTTCTATAGGCTATACTACATTACCAAATATAGTATACTATAGCATTTAGATCTGTGAAAGAATGCTCTATGATGGTCACATGATGAGAAAATACCTAATGATGTGTTTCTCGGAATTTGCCTCCATCCTCAATTGCATGACTATTTTCTTCCTAACATGTTACTGTTTCATATAACCTTGTTAATGTATTTGTGAGCTTGCTTGTGAGTGCTAATTCCAAATTGAGTACTGTTCTATCTGGGGCATGTCCTCCAAGAGACCAGACACTGACATCTGTCTGCTTTTCTTCTTGTATCTCTTATCACCAATTCCCTGGGCTTTGGTGATAAGAGTGTGTTCAATATGGAGTAAATTGTCATTAAATATTTGAAGAGTGAATGAACCAGGTTCATCCAAAGCAAGAATTCACACAATTTTTCTGTAAAGCACAAAATAATAAACATTTTAGACTTTCTAGGTCATATTCTTTTTAAATTTTCTCTTTTTTCTTCCTTCCTTTCTCTGTTCCATATTTCTCTCCTTCTCTCTTTCCTACATTATCATCATCTTGATGTCTCTTTTTCCTAAATCAAAAATGCCAGAAGTATTCTTAGACAGACTTTACAAAAATAGGCCATGAGACAGATTTTGCCCATTGGCTGGATTTTGTCCATCAGTCATAGGTATTACCCCTATTATAGTTTGCTTATTAAACTGTTGATTGCTACTGTAACCCCCCAAATCATAGTCTTTCTAGAGATGGGGCTGAGAAATCTTTATTTTCTCAAGGATCTCATTAATTTTTAGTCAGTGATAAATTTGAGACCTAAGAGGTTGAAGTGAGGTCAAGTTCAGGGAGCCACCTAGGAAAGAAAATAGCAATAAAATTTTTACTGAATGATGTCTTCTTCAGTAAAGATGTTAAGTACTAAAATTTTTGTGATACTTATTATTTTAATTTACCTTAAGTCTCTCTATCTAATAGGAGCATTACTTTATGTACTTTAACAAGATGCTAGGAACTGGGATTTGTCTCATCCAGTGTTCCCCAACTTTTTTGGCATCAGGGTTAAGTTTCATGGAAGACAATTTTACCACAGACCAGAGGTAGGATGATTCAAGCACATTTTATTTATTGTGCACTTTATTTCTATTATGATTACATTGTAATATATAACAGAATAATTATACAACTCACAAAAATGCAGAATCAGTGGGAACCCTGACTTTATTTTCATGCAAGTAGATTATCCCTTCTGGGGTCTCCTATGTGAATCTAATGTTGCCCTGATCTGACAGGAGGAGGTGCTGAGGAGGTAATGTGAGTGATGGAGAGTGGCTGTAAACACAAATGAAGTTTAGCTCATTCTCCTACCACTCACCTCCTGCTGTGGGGCCCAGTTTCTAACAGGCCCTGGACCAGTACTGGTCTGGGGTACAATTGATGACTCCTGGTCTATTCAATTCCATTGTTAAAATTATTTTAAAAGTTTAACTTAAAATTCAATGATAAATTTATCACTTTGTTCCATATCTGTTTTTCAGACATTGCAGTAGTACAAGTGCTCACTAAAAAGCCAAAAGCTCTGCAGAAAAATCTGATATGGAATTGGGTCACTGAGAGGGAGAAGCCTTTAACAGGATTTTATTCAAAGGGTGTTTAGATTTTATTTCCGACAATTGGTGCAGCAACGTTTCAGCAAAATGGAAAGCACACCTGTAGTTCTTATCTTCAACATAGCAGCTCTTCAGCACAGGCTTTGAAAACATTTTTCTTCCTATAGATTTTGGTGACAAATATGATTTATCATTTACTGGATGCTAGGGCAAAATGTAGAATATCAAAAGAAGCATGATTTGTCTTCCATCTTTCCAATGTGTTTTCACCATATTTTATCATTTCATCTGATTTCAAACACATCTAGTCCAAGCTTTGCAACTAATAATTTATCACTTAATTATTTATTTTCGTACTTAAGTTTATTAGCAGTATTTAAACCTTTATTATTTATTTATTGTGTTTATTCTAAATATAAGGTACATTCCAGACAGTGAGCTAAGCACTGCGTATACACAATCTGTTTAAACTTTGCCTCTCTGCTTAGAACTAACCTCATTTTGTGGATGAAGAAGCCAAAGTTTCAAAGAAAGGATTAGGACACCCATGTAGGCCACATGCCTGGTAAGTGGTGGAGAACTGGGAAGGTCATTAGTCTGGGGAAATGTGAGAAACATAAATCAGAAAAAAGAGAGAGAGAGATAGGGAGAAACAAATGAGATAGAAAAAAAGCAAAGAAAGAAAGAGCATAAATGAGGTGGAAGGGGAGAAGCAGGGAACGAAGTGGGAGTGTGTGTTCTTATCACTTGAGGAGGCAGCTTAGGAAGATGACAGGTAATGGAGAACAGCACGTCTCTTGTGGTTCTACTTAGTCTGTCCTTTCACTTCTCTGTGAAGAGTATTACAATGCTACATAACAAGAAAGATAATTTTTTCTAAATGTTCAATATTTTGAAGAAAAGACTTCACCAAAAACAAAAAGGAAACCACGTTTAGCCAAATCATATTTACTAAACTTCCATCCAATCCAGCTCACATTTATCTAAAAAATTACCAATGAGAGATCAGACAGAACTTAAACAACCTGAATCAAAGTATGTATTTCATTGTATATTTGATGTTGATTAATATAACATCCTCTCTTCAATGGAAAAATTTCTCAGAAAACCAGCGACTTCATAATAGATTCCAAAACATGAAGTCATAGCTAAGAGGCCAAAACACTGTGAAGAAAGTCGATTAAAATATGGACAGTCACGTATATACACGTGTCTGCATATGCATGTGCCTGCATACAAACACACCCAGCTTTTTATCCAGAAAATGTTTTATGTGTTTATTGTTATATTACCATATACAACACATAGAAACATATTTCTATGGCTATGTCAATTGCTTTAAAAGTTATTTTTATGCTCAATGTCAATTTCTTAAAACTATGCAATACTTATTATGAGATATAGCTGATTTTAAACAATTTCAGTTCTACAACTGTGAGATCTGTCTTATCCAATTAGAATTTTTACATAACAAAGATGTGTTGACTGACACTTAGTAAACTATGACCTCGAATTGTCAAAAATAAAGCATTTTATCATGTAATAATCACAAAAGCAAAGATATGTACAGCCACATTTGTATCTTCTTAAAAGTCATCTGCAGTGTGAATTTGCTCAGACATTAAAATGTTGTTGAAACAAACACTTGCAAAGCGTCATGTGGTGTCATGATGCTTTTCTTTTATATCTGGGATGGTTAGTTAGTCCCCAAACTTGGACAGATCAAAATGATATGATGCAATCAAGAATCAGAGGGTACAAAGGTGACCTAAATCACGATGGGGCATGTTATTCAACAGTTGGAAATGGAAGTAATGCTGTGTTTTTTCTTGGTAGGAATGAGGGATTACTAAATAAAAAGGAAAATTTGTTCAAAAATAATTTTATAGCAACAGTTTTTTGATTTCTCTAGTAACTTGTTATTGATTTTATCTTCAGAAACACAAATTGTAGGGACCAGCAGATGGCATAGTGGTTATGTTGCTGGACTCCCACATGGCAAGCTGTGGTTTGAGTCCTGGACCCAGCATTTTGAAATGAACTGGATGCGTGCATGTGTGTGTATGTGTGTGTGTGTGTGTGTGTGTGTGTGTGTGTACCCAAAATCCCTAGAAGAGAATAGAGAAGACGGGATTGAGTTATGACCATCGCCCCATGGAGTGATTTCTCACTTTCTGTCTCTCTGTCTCTCCAGTGAGTGTATGCACCAAATAGCAAAAATCCCTCTCTTAAAAAAAAAAAAAAAAAGAAACACAAATTGTTTAATTGATTAATTTCTCCTTAAGAAAATGGTAATTGACTGATAATTATAATATAAAGTGATTTGAACAAATGTACATACTCATATTTCTGATAACATAATAAACTACAAATCCTGAAATGTTCATGCCCAAGTCTTTAAAATGTTAAAACACCTTCTTAAATGGATAACCAAGCTCACAAAAGACTGAAAAGAACCTTCAGAAGCCCAATATGTAGTGAGAGCACCAGTTCATGGTAGTTTAAAACAATGTCTAAAGCCAGCAACTTGCTTTATGAACATTTGATGATCCCCAATGGAACTTTAAGTCGTAATGGAGTGTTCAAACAAAAGTCCAATTACAGGTCTTCTTTATACAGTCAGAATCCCCAAAGGGTTGCCAGCTCAGGGGAAGAACAAAACCAGAGGAAAGTAGTCCCACAAGTGGAAACAAGAAAGCTTGCCTCACAGAGCCTTGACTCTCAAGTAAGGTGAGGAAAGTTTTCTTTTACTTTTTAATGTCAGAGAGTGCACGCATGAGAGAGGGATCCCTAGAGGAGCCTGGTCACACAATTTCTGTCCTCCATTCCTTCAGCTCTGCAGGATTCTAGGCACCCCTCTTCCCCCCCCACACACACACACATATCTGGCAGGTTTCTCAAGCCATTAGAGTGGCACCAACTTTGGTTGGCTGCGTGGGATCTAGCTCCCTCTACACAGCACTAACCACTGTCCTTTGGGGCCAGCCAGCCCTCTGGGAAAAATCTTGAATAAAATATCTCTAATCAGAAATCATCTTCATGTAAAATCTTAATTAAAATGTAAGTAAATTCAGGGCAAGCAGGTAGTATGGTGGGTAAGGTGCTGGATTCCCACATGACTGCTCATGATTTGAGTGCAGGATTGGCAGCTTGAAAATCAAGCCAGGTGCATGCGTGCATGCCTGCCCAAGATCCCAAGAAGAGAATGGGGAAGAAGGGACTGTAGTGCGGCCATCCTGGGGGGAGGGGGGACTTCTCACTTGCCCTCTCACTGTTTCTCTTTGGTGAGTATACATAGCCTATGGCAAAAACCTTTAAAAAAAAAAAAGTAAATTCAAGGTATTAGAACAATGAGAACTCCTTATCTGGTAAAGTAGTTCTCCAGGCACCATATTTATGTATCTGAAAAGAGAAAAATAATGTTCTAAATAAATAAATTAAATATTCAACTCATAGAAACAGAGCACTAAGGTGAAGAATAAGTAGAAGCAATAAAGATAGAGTAAATTTCAAAGACTTAAATGTTGTAATTGTTATTGAAATAATATAAAAGTGTTTTTATATGCTTAAGTAAAAGAGGGAATTTAAAAGTTGAGTAAGGCATAAAAAACTATAATGACTGCTCAAATATTTTTAAAAGATACTTCTAGACATTTAAAAATAAAAATTTTCAAAAACTAATTGGAAGAGATAAACAACAGGTTAAGAGATTTAATAAATTTGAAGACAAATCTATAAACAGTTTATACATCAAGGAGAAATAAACATTAGAAGGAAATTGTGGATAAGAGATGATCTAACATACACTTAATCAAAATTCCTAAAGAGGATAATAGAAATTTGGAGAGACATATTTAAAATATAAGACACATACCTATGGACAGAACTCTGACTACTTTTCCTATTTTTCCAAAATCTTTTCAAAAGTCAAGCCCACAAACATTAACAGACCATTATTTTTCTATTAACAGGATTCTTCTTACCTCCTGTTCCTGGCATAGTGTCTTTGAGATGTATATTTCAACCAATTACAGTATATTCTTGTGCTTATCTCTTCCCAAGACACAGAACTTCCCTTTTCCTTGAGATGTAGATTAAGCCTTTCTCTAACTAAGACACAGATCTTCCCTTCCAATCACCAACCTAAGAATTGTGGAACCCACCTACAACCTACAAGCCCCTGCTTCTACATGTCCTGCCTTTTTGGGCCAGACCAATGGAAAATCTTTTCACTAAATG
>NW_006205542.1:4269381-4277135 GCF_000334495.1 Tupaia belangeri chinensis
AAAAAAAAAAGGAAAAAGGAAAGAAAAAAAGGGTTCTGAGGGGTCTTACACCTTTGCCTTCTTGAACTGCTTCATTTGGCTGCTATGCGTTTGCACTGGAGAAACTGAACTGTCTTATTCATAGGCAGATGAGAGACTAAGTATCTCAGCTCTGAAGATAAAGGGCACTTGCTCCTCCCTGCTAGGTAGGCACCCCAGGCAACTGGGAGCCATGCTGGGAGTATCTGGAGGGAGAAAAATTTCCCCCTGTTAGGACTAGTAGCAGCCCTATAGGGAATCCATGCACAATAATAACAGGCCCATCCAGTAAATGCAAAATAAGAGCTGACCACTCAAGCATTTTGGGCTCCCTTCAAGAGTGCTAGGTTCTCGAAGGGAACTGAGACACGTAAGAGGAGTAATCTCAACACTAGAGTGGCATTTAGTGGAGAGATGCTCAAAAAAGCAGCACACTGGTCCACCACATTAAACTCCTTAGATTTACACAGGCCGGTTTCTCCTTTTAAAAAGTGGATTTAAAAAAAAGGGGGGGGGAAGATATGTGCAGTTCTAAAGGGCAAAAAAGGACGACCCCTTTTGAACACCACAGCTAATTTTATGACATCTATGGCACCTTGACCTACAGGTATTTAGGTAAATGGAAAAAATTACAAAAGGTGATCTTGGTTAAAATTTTATCAGGCAGAAGCTTCGATAAATCTTTGAGTGCTAAATTAATAAAATCTGTATTTCATTAAAAAATGAGGTTACTACGTTATTAGTATAAACATACTCATTAAGAAAAAGAGATGACAAAATTAACTCCTTTTAAAAGTTAACAAGAATATATTTGAGACTATCTCAAAAACAAAGTACTACCTAGAGAGCTGTAGAGGTGGCAGGGTCTTCTGAACAGAGACAAGGTTATGACTAGAAGGTGGCCAGGCTGTGAGTGCTGTGTGGTAGGGAGGGGTAGATTTGTTTTTTAAATTTACATTCCATTTTTCTTGCCCCTGCTGAAAGTCTCAGTTCCATTGCACAGTTCATCCTTAAGTCCTGACAGGAGAGGGAGAGGGGAACTGACTGTGGGTGCACACCCCACTATCATCTGTGTGATATACTGAAACCTCTGGAGAAGCCAGGGGCCGATCACCTTCTTCCCTAAGACTGAAGTACACAAGGATACTGAATCACTGTTTACAGTTTAATGTAACCCTGGGGAAGTTAATTTCTCTAAGCCACTTTTTTCTTAAAATGTTTGTACAATAGTCATTTTGATAATTAAATGAAATAACATGTAACTGGCCAGGTTTAGAGTATGACTATTTGTTTTCTAAAAGCTTACATTAATCATTCAGAAAAAAGATAACATTTTATTGCTTTATTTTTTTGGTTAAAATTAATCTCACACCCAGATAGGAGTTTACCAACTGATTTCTAGGAGTTTTTCCATGTTTTATCAAACATGTCTTGAAGGTAAATAATCTCTATTCAAGCAATTTCATCATCTTGGGTGGAAAGACTGACTCTTCATATGGATAAGATACACTGACTTGAAAATTTTGGTCTTTATTTGATGTCTATAAATTCTTGAAGGCATTAAGGGTTGTGTCTGAACATCCTGTTACTTTAATAAATGATACCCTTTCGGCTGCCTGGCCTGTGGTATTTAGTGAAGCTGATTAATGTAATTCAAAGCTTTTTTTTTTTTTCCAGAAGATTTTTGCTATAGGGAGCATGTGCTTGCTGGAGACACAGACAGAGAGACAGAAAGTGAGAAACCATCCCCCCACCAGCAATCCCTCAGGAATTGGGGCATGCATGCACATGTGCCAGTATGAGTTTCAAGTTGCTGGGTCTGGGATTCGAACTGTGGAGTCTAGCGACGTAACCATTATGCTGTCTTCTGGTCTCCAGAAGTTTTGACTAAAATCAGACAAAACAACAAAAACTTCAATTTTGTTTGAGATGTAAATTGGTAGAAATTGGATGAACTATAATGCAGCTCATGTTGGCATCATGCTATCACAGGAAAGTCAAGGTGGTGACTCTTCAGACCTCTGAAAGAATTTGTTTTTTCCAATAGCATTTCATGTTACTCTGTCAACCACATAGTTCTAAAGGATAAATAAATGATAATGCCAAGGGGTACTAATACCAGAGACAAAAATAAGTATGTGTTTCACTAAACTTTTAGTTAATGCTGCTATTTAAATTTTATATAAGTTTCACATGTTACTATCATTATTATTTAAGTCATTTAAATATGAAAATCTTTTTAGCTTGGGAGTTGCATAAAACTATATGATTTCAAGGATGTTTCCTAGATTTGGTTTGTGGGCTTTCGGTTATAGCTTACAAACCTCTGTTCTGAATGATGGAAGATGGTGTGGTCAGGTTTACAAAGCACTGCAAAGTTCATGCTGCTAATTTTGCTGGCATTTAAGAGATCAAGTAAAGCTAGATATTATTTCTTTTTAAAAAGGTACATTTTAAAAGTGTGAAAAAGTAAAGGCACACATTGTAAAAATTTTTTAGCAGACAAATAATTAACATCCTATTTATACATAAATGAGATTAAAAAAACACAAGTTAAAATGAAAAATAATATCATCTAGGCAAATACAAATACAAATAGGTTAAATCCATAAACAGAGTTTATGAAAATAAAATATGAAGTGATTTTCTTTGTCAGACTGGATTTATCTCTATTTTAGCTATTTTTCTGTGACTTCTACAGTCACTAGGAATATGGCATTTCCTTCTAGCTTCTTCCTAAAGGGATCTTCCATTCTTCTAAATGTCTTTTGGTTGGAACTCAAAACAGCTTTGGGTCAGCATGATCTTCATGGACTGCCTGCATCTGTTGAAGGGCGAGCAGTCATGTCAGAAGCCTCACTGATCCAGGCTTTGCTCATCCAGTGCAAGCTCTTTCACTCTGTGGCTCCAGAGTCTATTAGCATTCTCAGATAAGCACTACACGGCTACATCTCTCCACAGTGGAGAACGTATTTCAAACTTTCCCTTTCTCTGTAATTTTACGGTGAAGGTAGAAATTCCTTTTCTCTAGCACTAGCAGGTGGCATGCTGGATTCCCACATGGCTGACCATAGTTCAAGTCCCAGACCTGGTGGCTTGCTTTTTCACTTTCCTTATCTCTCTCCCCCACACACACATATCTCTTTCTCCCTCTCTCTCTGATGAACACACGTGCCCTGTATCAAATTTTAAAATAATAAAATTTAAAAGAAAAAAATCCTTTTTTCTTCTCTTTGACTCTGTATTTCAAACTAGCCAAAGTGTCCAGATTAGCTTCATCTTTATTTTTATTATTATTATTATTGAGAGAGAGAGACTTTTGCCACGGACACGTGTGTTCACTGGAGAGATAGAGAGACAGAAAGTAAAAAATTCACTCCCTTAGGGCGATGGCTATGCCACAGTACTTTCTACAATTTCCAGTCAGGATTTTGGGTACACATGCACATGCACCTGGTGTGAGTTTCAAGGCTTCAGGTCCAGAATTTGAATTGTAGTCAGCCATGTAGGTATCTAGCAACATAATCATTATATCATCTGCTGGCCCCAGTTTTACTGGTTTTAAAAACGTTTGTTTTGCAAATTTTGTACACAGGAGAATTTTTCTTAAGCTCTCTTTTGTATCTTATTTCAACTTATCAGTACATTTCATAACATATAGAGAACTTTGGACCCAACAGTAAAGAAACACAGACAAAAACTGTCTATGCATTTTTCATAAGCAAAATCTTAATAAATTTAAACAATAATATAGACCATATTTTATGACTGTGATGTAATATGATTAGAAAATAGTAATAAAAGTATTGTTTTTAAAATTTATATAATTGTAAAAGTAGGTCTGGAGATAGAAAATATTGCATACATAGTTCATACAAAATGTTAATAGTAATAATTCATGAGGTGCATAAGAGGTGATAAGGAAATTTCTTGTTTTTCTTGTTCTATTTTGCATACTTTTGCTACTTTTCAATGAGTATAATTCATAATTTAGAAACTATGCAAATAAACAATGACAAAAGAAAGAAATGTGAAATCTTTGTTAGCAGTGCTAAATGTCACAAGTGGTCAAATAAGGTAAAGACTGAATGATGTTCTGGCAGCGACCGCCCCAGGGCTTGGGTCTGGCTGAATCATGATCAGAAGGCTGCTGGTGAGGAAGACAAAGAAAGGACGAGAAAGAGAAAGCCCTCCATCTTGCCAGGACCGGGGAATTGGGAAGAATGAGACAAAGGGAGAGAGTAGAAATGGACACAGGCAGCCTGAGCCTAGGTAGCCCAAGAAGCTTGTGCAGCCCAGACGAACTGGACGTCTTTATTGATAGTACAAGTAGATATTACACATGTATGTTTCACGATACTTCATAGATTGGTTGCCAGGTTACAGACAATAAGAAGCAGTTAACAGATCTATAAGAGCTTAGTCATACTGGGCCAGGTGTATCCCTTGGTGATAATCCCATCAAGAGAAAAATCTCATCTTCTCTAATGCAGAGAACTAGCTGTTAGTTGTGGGGAAGGAGCTAAAGAATGTCTCTATAAGGAGTGCACCACCACACCCAGAGAAGTCTAAAGAACCTTTCAGATGCAGAGCAGGGATTGGATTTTACTAATTGGGGTCAAGATGTTTCTTGAAGTCCATCAGATGTGTCTGTTGGAACGCCCCTAGTAATTTCCACCCTTGCTCTGTCTACAGCCAAGGTCAGGGAAAGACAAGTTACAAGGTTCTGCCAAACCCCAATAGAGCAGGTGGTGTTTGCTCAGAGCATGTCCCCACATCTCAGATTCTCTCTCTTAAATGTGTCCCCACAATGTTCATTGAAGTGGCATTAAGCAGTTCACTACAGATCTTTGTCCAGAACTGCTTCATTGGAGTATCTGATTTTAGAGACAGAGGAATAATTTTGAAATAGAAATATATTGTACAAAAGGACAATATCATACATGACAGCTTTAGAAAACTGGACATTTATATTACTAACAAATGAAACACTTTTAGAAAAGAATTCCTCCCCAGTCTACTAAAACCATTGGGAGACTGAATAGAAAATGTTTAAGCCAATCTGAAAAAGGACTACCTTACTTGCTGAATGCATGGTTGATCTGATATTTTGGTGTGTCTGGATTCACATTTTAAATGAATATTTTGTGATTAATGACATGCATTTGCAAAGCAGCTGATAATTCAAAGTCAAGGATGCAATCCTTGGCATGGGAAAGGAAAATAATAATTTAAACATTATGTTAACATATACAACTCGAAACCTCTTTGTCAATATTACCTTTTTTTTTTTTTTTAAGAGAGATTTTGCTATTAGGCATGTGAGCTCCCCAGAGAGACAGAAAACAAAAAATTAGACCCCTAGGGAGGATGGCCATGCCATAACCCCTTCTCCTCTATTCTCCTCTCGGGGTCTTGGGCATACACACACACACACACACACACACACACACACACACACAAACACATCTTGCATGAGTTTTAAGTCGCCAGGCCTAAGACTTGAACCACAGTCAACTATGTGGGAGACCAGCAACATAACCATTATGCCAGCTGCTGGGTCCATCAATTTTACCTCTTAAAGAGTTGGGCTAAACCATTACAGTAAATGGGTATTGATCATTGACATCAAATATAGCCTTCTTTTTGTGTTTGTTTATTTTTAAGAGTGCAGCTTTTTATTGAACATGTTACAAAAGAGATTTAGTCAAAAAGACCAAAGCCAGGACCAGCAGTTTGCGTAATGGCTATGTCGCTGGACTCCCATGTAGTCGACTATGGTTCGAGTCCCAGACACAGTGGCTTAAACTCACGCCGGGCGCGTGTGCATGTGTGCCCAAGATCCCGAGAGGAGAATGGAGAAGAAGGGATTGTGGCGTGGCTCTCCCCCGCCCCCCCCGGGGAGGTGTAATTTCTCGCTTTCTGTCTTTCCATCTCTCTCTGTCTGTCTGGTGAGCACACGCGTGCTATAGCAAAAACCTCTCCAAGAAAAAAAGAAAAAAAAGACCAAAGTCCATCTCATTAGGTTTTTCAGTCTTCTTATTTTGCTGCTACTTTCTTCTCTTCAGCTGGGCAGCAGCAGTGGGGGCAAGATCTCCTGCAGGTGCAGCACCAGCAGCTAGCGCAGGTCCACTGTCCACCTACATTACCATGAAGCTCCCAACGTTTACTTTGGCCAAGGCATTTGCAAATAGGCCAGGCCAAAATAGTTCCACATTTACACCAGCTGCTTTCATGAGGGCACTGATCTTATCCTCAGTGACAGTTACCTCATTGTTTGTGCAGGATGAGAGCTAGGTAGATGCAGGCAAGCTCGGAAATGGAAGCCATGGGGTGAACTGGTGCTTAGCAGGTGCTGCTTGACACAGTGCTAGTGACCAGATAAAGTGAGGACCTCATTCCAATGCAGCCTTAGCTTTTTCGGAAGGCCCTAGCACCTTTTTTTTTTTGGAGAGATTTTCCCTATAGGGCGCGTGCGCTCGCCAGACAGAGAGAGACATAGAGACAGAAGGCGAGAAATCACCCCCCAGGGGGGATGATCACCTGCAATCCCTTCTCCTCCACTCTCCTCTCGGGATCTTGGGCACGCACGCACACGCGCCCAGCGTGAGTTTTAAGCCACCGGGTCTGGGACATGAACCGCGGTCGACTACGTGGGAGTCCAGCGACATAGCCATTACGCTAACTGCTGGTTTCCCAGGTCCTAGCATCTTTGAGGCAGCTGAACAAAAAGCTTCTTTTGTTTTAATATAGTTGCCAAAAAATTTAAATACCGACACAAGTAAAACTATTTTAATGCTCAATTTTAGATGTCAGCTCTATTGTGCATTTTCATCTGACTTCACGTTTGCATTAATTGCTGAGTGTTTAATCTAAAACGACACATAGGTATTTAGTTCTTTGCCATAGAGTATGTGCACTCACTGTAGAAAGATAGAAAGTGATAGTGAGAAGGAAAGTGAGAAACCATCCCCCAGGGGGCATGGCCATGAAGCAATCCTTCTCTATTCTCCTCTTAGGACTTTGGGCAAGGGGAGCACACACCCATGCCCACACGCACCCATGCCTGGTTTAATCCTCAAACCACCAGGTCCAGACTCAATCACATTTGACCATGTGCGAGTCCAATATCTTAACCACAGCGCTACCTGCTGACCCCAATATAAAACAATTTTTATGTATAGACTCATTTAAGCTTTCAAATCATGATGCAGAAACTAAAGTAGGTTACATGATAATCCTGAGAAATGAAATTAGAAATGTAATAAATGCTGTTGGTTATATCTGAAAAGGATACATCAAGTAGTTTGACAGTCCAGAGCAATATCCACAGATAACAAAAATAAACATGATGCCAAACAACCAAAGTGCAAATAAATACAAAAGTGTGAAGAGACAGCATTGCATCTTCCCTTTCTTGATAACTAATTTTGCCTAAAATTCATAAACATTGTCAAAAATAGTACAAACATAGTTAAACAAACAAGGAACATTTTATTCAGGAGTATTGTGATAAGGAAGAAGGATCGAAGTGCTGAAACAAAAAATGAGAGTGTTGGAGTGAGCTAGTAGAAAAGCATGGGAGTAGGATGGGGAAAGTTAGTCAATGTGATTAGGTGATAGTGTCTGATAATTGGTGCTAATTTAAGTTAGGCTCCTTCCTAGCAACAGGGGCTGGTCAATAGGGCTCTATCTTTCTTAATGTTTACATTTCAAAGGGATGGCTCCCAGGGCCT
>NW_006205542.1:4277184-4299833 GCF_000334495.1 Tupaia belangeri chinensis
TTTTTTTAAAAAGATTTACCTGTCAAAGGAGCAGAGAAAGAATTTAGGAGTATAAATCTTCTTAGTAAATGCAGGAAGAAAAGGAAGATTGGGGCCTGTAGTCACAAAGAAATCTAAGTTGTAAAGTTCAGTCAAGGTCAGAGGAGCTTTAAATTGTCTTGGTCAGACTCTCTTGCTGGGAAGAAGTTAGAATACTAGAATATATTATTTTTGTAAGGAGGCACAATCCACAGATATTAATCAAAAAGGGGAAAGCACCTATTCATTTTTTAAATTTTTAAATAAAACTACTGTTATTTCTATTTTAAAATTAATCTGTCATAACCGTAGGCATTCCAAAATTCCACTGTTATGAGTTTACTCCACTTACTATTTCATGCCTTTCCTTCCCAAGGTTTATGTCAAGTTTCTAAATGATCTACGCAGCCACTAATGAGAGGGCTGGTGCTGAACCCATCCAATCTGAAACTGAGCTGTGTCTGAGCTTAGTTGGAGGCTGTTTAGCCAGATTTAGTTCACCTATGGTTCGGATTATTTAAGAGGGGTTTGGAACCCTACTGTCAATAGGATTTAGGATCTAAGCATCACTGTGACTCCAGCCATCTTTTCATGACTAGCAGTTTATCCTCCAGCAGTCTGGGGGGAAGAATTGCATGGTGCTCTTCATTTGGAAAGTATAATGACCTATTGCCCGGGTTTTTAGTCACTGGTGACTTTTCTTTGCTCTACAAATGTATCCCTCTTTTCTGTCCCCGAGTTTTCTCTCCACCTTGCTGCCCAACCTGCACCCTTCTCACTGTCAGCAGGTGGAGGCCCGGATTGTGTTGGGTGGGTTTTCTCAGCTCTTCTGCCCATCTCTAGCTTCCCATAGCTGTCCTGAGTGCTTCTTAACAAAATATAGATTTTATTATTTTCTCCCAAAATTGAAACTCTAATGTTAGAAACTTCAAATTTCATGCCTGTAGACTATGGAGATATATATGAAAAAAAGTCATGATTTTTGTTAAAATGTTTTATTTTTGGTAATGTATAAAAAGCACAGCTAAAGAATGCTTCCTTGAAGCAACTTCAGTTTACTTCATTGATTCCTCAGTGCCTAAAGAATATGGATTATAATGTTTTACATCAAATGAAATTTTTGACACAGCAAATAATTCACATTAAAGTACTAGAAGTTTTGCTAAGTATATTCAGGAAATATTATATCTTGAATTAATAAACTGTATAAATAAAGATATCTTTGCCCTGTTCCTCTGACTCAATATGTGGAATACATTTTCAAAAGTTACAGGAGGGGCCAGCCTGTGCCATGGTGGCTGAGGTGCTGGACTCTTACGTGGCTCACCACGTTTCCAGTCCAGGCCACAGATTGCTTTCTCACTTTCTCTCTCTCCGTGTCTCTCTCTCTCTCTGGTAGTGCATGAGCCCTATAGCAAATTAAATAATAATAATAATAAATTAAATTAATAATTCTGTTTTTAAAAATGTTAAAGGAAAATAGCCTTCTTTGGGTGTTGTTTTTCCTTCCAGACAGTGGAATGGCAGTCAATTTTGTTGTAAAGGGAAAAGCATATTCAAAATAATATGTTTCCAGGACATAGCACTCACAAAAATATTTTTTTTTATTTGTACTAATGTTAAAGACCTAAATTACTACCTTAGAGTTAATAATGATATAATATGTATGACCTAAACATTTTGGCTATAGATATAAATATTTTTAAATGATAAGTGTGATATTTTAGCAAAATAAAATTGGTATCTAACTTTTATTTTCTGAAAACTTCAACTTTAATATAAGTAAGATTTTAACTTTTCACTTATTTTAGATTTGGAATCTTATTTTTAATTGCCAGAGGGTGCATGAACTCACCAGAGAGAGAGAAAAAGAGACAGAGAAGCCACCCCCAATGGGGTATTGTCATGGTGTAATCCCTTGTCCTCCATTTCTCCATCCTATTGGCATTTTGAGTTTGAATTAAAAAACATACATGCACACATGCCCAGTGTGTTTTTTAATTTGCCCAGGCTGGATTCTAACCATGGTTGGCCACATGGGAATCCAGCTCCCTTAACCACTAGGCTGCAGGGTAGGCTCAGAAGGATCACATTTTAAACATGTCTTATTATAATTTTTTTATTCTGGCATTCTTATATGATCTTCAGAGAAAAATGTAAAATACAAAGAAGACTGAGAAAATATTCTCATGCATCACCATATAACTTTTGTTAATATTGTGACATAATTTCATTCTAAATTATAATTTCTTTATACAAATGCTTTCTAATTTTCTCAAACAGTTCTCTCAGAAGTAGTGAATTATATTTTTACAAAACATAAAATTTTTTTATCATTTCTTCTTAGTTATTTACTTCAAATATTAAAACTCAGAAGAATCTGACTTTTTTATTAGCAGGATTATACCCTGTGACTACTCAGATTTTGCAAGGGGACATGCTTGCACAATTGAATAAGGAAAGATAAACTGCCTACTACATTCTATCAGACAAGTCAACCAGCCCCATCCATTGGGGGTGGGTGCCATAGTCCTTCACCCTCACCAATTTAGTCAGATTACACCTCTACCATTCCTTCTGTTCAACTCCTGATTAATAGAGCAGAGGTCTTAGGATCATTGGTATTTACATTTGAAAAACTGCTGTGTGGCAATGAAATAATCCTCCAACCCCCAAATTCAACTTTTTTTTTTTGAGAGGTTTTTGCTATAGGGCAAGTGCGCTCCCAGAAAGACAGACAAAGAAAGAGAGATAGAAAGGGAGAAATCACCCCCAATGGGGGATGGCCTCACTGCAATCCCTTCTCCATTCTCCTCTTGGGATCTTAGGCACGGCACACATGCTTATGCGCCCGGTGTAAATTTAAGCCATTGGGTCCAAGACTCGAACTGCAGTTGGCTACATGGGAGTCCAGCAACATAGCCATTATGCCAACTGCTAGTCCCCCCCAAATTCAACTATTGCAGAGAAAGTATCAATGGAAGATGCAATCTAAACATCATTTGAAATTTCTGTTACTCTTGAATATAAAACTCTGACTGGCTTAGTTAGAAAATATTTTTTCAATGTTTGCAGTTACCGCACCAGTATTAGAATTAATACTCTTCCCAGCTACTAAAGTATTTAAAGTTAGAAAAGATCTGTGGTTGGGCTGACCATGTAGCTTAGTGGTTAAGGAGGATAGCTCCCACATAGCCAACTAGGGTTTGAATCCCAGCCCCAGTGACTTGAGGAACATGTTGAGTGTGTATGCCCCAAATTCCAACAGGAATAGAGAAATGGAGACAGTATTGCAGTGTGACCCCACTGGGGGTTGCTTTCTCCCTTTCTCATTCACTTGGGCAAGTGCATAAACTCTCTGGCAATTAAAAAAAAATCGTGGTTGACAGCAATTATAAAATAACTTAAAATTTAAAGAAACTTGAAAGGAAATCAATCAGTATATGTTCTCGGTATAGTTAAAGCTTGTATGTTCTTTCTCAAAATACGCATAAACTCCAAAAGGTTAGAGATTCTGTTAATAGAATCTTCACTTAGTTTATATTGATAATATATTTTATTTTATTTATGTTTCTGAACAATAGATGTTTATTTTACATTTTATAGTCTATATCCTCTTCTTTGCAGATAGAATGATGCAAATATGAAAGACTTAATTAACATATAGATTTCTAGTTCTGTTCAGTCTTTTTCAAACATTAAAATAAATTGAAAGAACTAAGAGGGGCAGCAAAATTTAGCTGGGTCCATCCATATTACTGGAAACTATTCCTTCTGGCACAGCAATTAAAACTAATATTCATGACTGCCAGAAATAATGAAATTTGGGATTTATGATGAGGAACTGAGAGTTATGCCCTATTTTATTTCAAAAGTGATTTACAGTTGATGGGGTTTGAACTGATGTGGCTCATTCATTCCAGAAATGTGGGAGAAAAGGAATGTGAGTACGAGGCCAGAAATTGCTATTGTGTCTCAGTGGAAGTGGAACAATAAAAATGAAGCTACTTACTGGATGATTTTTATTTTTAAATACGTTTTATAAAATGCATGATACTATTAGCCCTTCAGTAACAAAGCCAGAAACTTAAGACAGAGGTACATGTTTATATCATCATATTCTTCATCTTTATTTTCCCTATGGCTACTACAACTCACAGAGAGGTGTTCTTCACTAATCTCTAAAAAATTCTCATTTCCCTAGGGAGCAAATTTACATTGCAAATAATATTTAGGAAAAAACAGTCCCTGCTGTCTTCCTTTGACCTACTCTTTATTCTACTACCGCTTTTCTCCACACATTTTTATTTGCAGGACAATTTTATGTTAAAATTCTCCATCCTAATAACCCTACCTCTTCCTCTGAGGGGTTGGGGGAGAACTAGATAGCTATAATAGTTATAATTTATTTCCTTTTATCTCACATTTCCAAACTTTTGATTTTAGCTTCCCTCATATCAAAGCAAATGGGTTTAGGCTATTGTCTCATTTCCTGAAAAATAATCAGAAATTATATTCTTCACATGTCTAAGGTCCTACTTAGGTTTTTTGAAATGGTAGCAATTACGTTTACCATACATCTAGAAACAAGAGACTCAAAAATATGGTACTGTGTTCACTCCTACATAGAGCTTTTCTAGGAAAAAAAAAAAAGTTCCCATTTTTACTTTCTGAAAGTATCCAGATGATGCTAGAATAAAATTTCTCATAAGCCAGATACAGAATATTTTTTAAGGAAATACTAATAGACTCTCACAAGTTAACTTACAGATATAGACTTTCATATAAATATAGATAGCATTAATAGTAATTTTGAGAGTGATAGACAGAGACACACTGAAGACTGATATGTTATTTCTTCGATAAAAGTTGGACTAAAAATGTAAAAGAAATCCAAAATATTTGTATTAAACCAAATAAGTGCTTATGTAATTATTAATAAAATTCTTTCTTTTGCCTTTTTTAAAAATTTATTTCTTTTACTATTGTTAAGTAAACTTTAATGACTATGTAGATACAGTAAAAATCCTTATGCAGTCCGGTTGCCCAGAAAATCAAGGTAGAGATAATTGGCATGACCCTGGCTAAGCAGAAGAATGAGGCCCTGATTTAGCACAGGAAAAAAGACCACAGGAGCATCTGTAATACAGAATGTCTGCCCAGAAACATAATGACAGAATCAACTCCCTGAACTCAGCAAGGCTTCTGAGCCCTCCCACTCCATGAGTTGGGGGAAGTGAGAGGACTTCTCCAGAACAACCTAGAGGTAAAGAAGCCCATGTGATTGGGAAAATTAGGGTAAACACTCTCAATGACTGAAGCCTACTAGCCCTTCCACAGCAGAGATCTATGCATCCTACCTCTCCCTCCAGAGTATGGAGTATGAGACTCCCCACACTAAAGAGAAACTGGGAACTCTAGACACTTGACTGGTGGGCAGGGCAGGCCTGCACTTTCCATCTAGTCAGATAGAAGACAGGAAGAATGGCTGCCTCCTTCACCTGAGGCCACCACAGCACAGCTTCCCTGGACCTCTATGAATTGTAAGTGTGGACAAAAGAAAAGGGAGGGGCACTTATCAGAGAGGAGAGCACCAGAGATTCCTAGGTCAGAATGGGGAAGATTGGGGAAGTACTGCCCCAGACCCCATCCTGATCCTGAGATGCACAATCCAGCCACCTAACTCCAGCATGAGTTTGCTTAAAAATGGTCCACCTCCTTGAATCCGAGAGCTTTATAAATCAGTCTCAGGTGGAAGTTAGACAAAGAGCCTGTGACTCCTCTTCAACAGCCTTGTTGGGGCCACATTCAGGATTTCAGGATTTCTCCCACCACCAGGTGTTCAAGACAGGCCACAAAGGACCTGCTTTTTGAGTCTCACAGATAGGCTTGCCTTCAATCCTGTTGAATGTCCTTGCCAGGGCTACACCTGGGTTTGGGGAGCTGCCTAATCTGTGGAAATTATGGACAAGTACATAAGCCTTCCTTGGATCTGAAAGGCAAGGGTAGCCTCTGACTGCTCCAAGATCACCTTATCTGGACTGCTTTGGAATCTATAGAGCTAACCTCCACCCAGAACTTACAGTCAGGTACACAAGCCCTCTTTGAATCAGAAGACAC
This sequence comes from Tupaia belangeri chinensis, assembly GCF_000334495.1. Lineage (NCBI taxonomy): Eukaryota > Metazoa > Chordata > Mammalia > Scandentia > Tupaiidae > Tupaia > Tupaia belangeri. The sequence continues at coordinate 4,283,323 of NW_006205542.1, forward strand.
AGCAGGCATCTGGCCCCTCCTAGACCACCTCTGCCAATGCCATAGCCAGGTCTAGGGGTCTGATCTTCCTTTGGAAAAGACAGGCAGGCCCAACAGTCTCCATGGGCCACTTAGGCTGGGCATGCCCCCTACAACTCTTGAGTTGCCTTCATAGAGACATATCTGAGCCTTGAAGGTCACCACATCCAGGCATTTCATACGGGCTATATAGGATTTGCTTACTGGGTCTTGCAGATAAGCTTGCCTCCAGTCCAGGAAAGACAACTTGCCAGGGCCACATTCAGGTTCAGCATGCTGGACCTGCTCCCAGAAATCACATGAAGTACAAGAAGTCTGGCTTCTATCGGAAAGGAATGTCTGGTTTCTGGCCCTTTTCGGACTACCCTGTCCAAGACCACACCTGGGTCCTGAGAGTTGATATATCCCCTGGGCATTGCAGAATGTGCTCCATAAGTTGGGAAAAATCCAATACTCCACAGGTTGCCTAAAAGAAACACAAGAATTATGAAAAAAACAAGAAAATATCTTTTCCCTAGAAGAACGCAATAACTCACCAACAGTGGATTATACACAGGAAATCACTGAAAAGTCAGAAAAGGAATTTGGAATATTGATCAAAATGAAACTCGAGATGTAAAAGAAAACAGACAAACCCAGGATATGGGGAAATCATCCCATGAAATAAAGGAGGAGCTCTATAAAGAGATAATACACTCTAAAAAAGAAAGTATGGACCAGCAGATTGCATAATGGTTATGTCTCTGGACTATGACATGGCCGACCACAGTTTGAGTCCAAAGCCCAGTAGCTTGAAACTCACACCGGGTGCATGTGCTTGTGTGCCTAAGATCCCAGAAGCAGAATGGAGGAGAAGGGATTGCAGCATGTCCATTCCCTGGATGGTGATTACTCACTTTCCCTCTCATAGTCTCTGTCTCTCTCCCTCTATCTCTCTCTTTCTGGTGAGCACACATGTCCTAAGGCAAAAACCTCTACAAATAAAATTAAATAAAACTATAAAAGAATCAAATAGAACTACTGAAGATGAAGAATATAATACAGGAAATCAAAATCTCTCTGAAAAATTTTGACAACGGATTAGGCCAAGCAGAAGAAAGAATTTCCAAGCTTGAAGATAAAACCTCTAATTTAGTCCAAATCATTAAAAAGAATTTAAAAAAAAGAAAACAAATATTAAAAATGAGGAAAACACAAGAGAAATTTTACACACCTTTAAGCAGTAGACTATCTTCATAATGGATATTCCAGAAGGCAAACAGATGAGTAAAGACATATAAATCTCTCTCATGAAATACTCTCTGAAAACTTTCCAAGTCTAAAGATACATGCAGACAGTCAGATCCAGTAAATACAAAGGACACCAAATAGGATCAACATAAGATCCTCTCCATGACTCATCATTATCAAAATGGCAAAAGTCAGAGACAAAGATAATATTCTAAAATGGCAAGAGAAAAGTGTCAAGTTACTTGTTTTTTTTTTTTTTTTTTTTTTTTGAGAGGTTTTTGCTATAAGGGCGCATGCACTCGCCAGACAGACAGAGAGAGACAAAGAGACAAAAAGCGAGAAATCACCCCCCAGGGGGGATGGTCATGCCGCAATCCCTTCTCCATTCTCCTCTCGGGATCTTGGGCACGCACACACACATACCTGGCGTGAGTTTTAAGCCACCAGGTCCAGGATGTGAACCGTGGTCGACTACATGGGAGTCCAGCGACATAGCCATTACTCTAACTGCTGGTTCCCATCAAGTTACTTGTTAGGTAAGTAACTGATACCCCATCAGACTAGCCCAAGCTCTCTGAGCAGAATCCATACAGCCAAAGCGAAGTCACTCAGTTGGAAAGACAGTTGCACATCCATGTTTATTGCAGCGTTGTTTACAATAGCTAAGACATGGAATCAACCTACGTATCCACAAACTAATAATTGGGTTTTAAAAATGTGGCACATGGGACCAGCAGTTAGTGTAATGACTATGTTGCTGGACTCCCATGACCGCGGTTCGAGTCCTGGACCCGACGGCTTAAACACACGCTGGGCGCATGTGCGTGTGTGCCCAAGATCACAAGAGGAGAAAGGAGGAGAAGGGATTGTGGTGTGGCCATCCCCCCTGTGGGGTGATTTCTTGCTTTCCGTATCTCTGTTTCTCTCTGTCTTTCTGGCGAGTGCACATGCTATATAGCAAAAACCTCTCCCCCAACCCCCCCCCCAAAAAAATGTGGCACATACACATGATGAATTACCACTCAGTTTTGAAGAACTGTGAGATCCTTTCATTCGGTACAAAGTGTTTGAATCTAGAAGATGTAATATGAAGTGAAGACAGACAGACTATGAAAGACAAACACTTTATATTCTTGCTCAATATATAATGAATGTCTGCAATATATGGCATAAATGGAAAGATTTGAAGACACAGAAGTAGAAAGGACAACTGTAGATACCAGAAACTGATAAGGAGAAGGGGCATAAGAGCAGATCAAGAAAAAAAGCATTTAACAGAAACAAGAATGCAGGTAGATGGAGCAAATGCGTTGTGGAAAGGCATGCCACGAGTGAGTGGAAAGAAAATGGACATTACCAGTCATAAATATAGTCATATTGATACCAATATCGACATAGATATAATTGTATACACACACACACATATATACTGTATATATAAATGTGGTATGTTCTTTATATAAAATAATGAGTATGGTATTATTCTTGATTTGATTGTCACAAACTACATGCATGCTTTGAAAAATCCCACAAAAGAAACCCAACAATCAAACATAAATAAATTTGTAAAATATAATAGAGTAAATGAGAATATAAAGTAAAAGTCATATGTATTTAAATATAACATATATACTTAAATATACTAATATGCTTTCTAGAGCATTTTCTTGTTTCCTTTGTTGGTTACATGTGTCTTCCATAAACAGGGAAGACTAAGCTCCAGAACAGGGCAGGTAAAATGCAGAGAAAAGGGATTTAGATCCTGTACAGCCCCAGAGATGAGAAAGAAGAGCTTCCTGCTTACCAGTTCATGTTCTGCCTGAGCACTAACAACACTTTTTTTTGAAATTTTTATATTTACATTTTAAAATTAAAATTATATCACTGTACATCTTTGCAGAATACACATGGTTTTTCTCATCTCAGTAGGAATACAATTCATATTATTCAAGTCAAATATATTACTATATACCTCAGAAAAAAAACTGATAACCATAATATACAGGGGACTCATGCAGTTTACTGACTTACTGTAGGTGGTACTGGCATCTTAACAATATCAAGTTTTCAAATCTATGAACATGCAATCTGTTTCTATTTATGTCTTCTTTATTTTATTTTGGCAATGTTTTGTAATTGTTATTGTACAAGTTTTTACCTCCCTAGTTAATTCTTAAACATTTTATTATATATGAAAATATTTCTGTACTTTATGTGAGTATATAGAATGTGACTGATTTTCGTGTGTTGATTTTATATCCTTCTACTTTGCTAAATTTATTAGTTATAACAGTTTATTTGTGTGAAATTTTTAGAGCTTTTTGCATATATCATTATGTCTTCTGTGAACAAAGATGATTTTACTTCTTCCTCTCTAATTTGGATGCCTTTCATTTCTTTCTCTTGCCCTGTTGATATGACTAGGACTTTTAGTGCTATGTTGAATAGAAGGGTGAAAGTAGGCATCCTTGCCTTGTTCTTGATCTCAGAGGAAAAAATTTCAATCTTTCACTTTTAAGTATAATATTCTTGTGGGTTTTTAATATGTGTCTTTTTAGTGGTGTCCTTCCATGCCTAGCTTTTTAAGTGTATTTATCATGACAAGGTGTGAATTTCATCAAATTATTTTTCTGTGCAAATTGAGATAATCTCTTGGATTTTTTCTTTCAATTTGTTAAAATTATGTGTGACATTGGCCAATTTTTTTTGTATGTTGAACCATCCTTGCATTCCAGTATAAATATGACTTGATAATAGTGTATACTTTTTTTAGCTTAATGGTTAAAATTCAATTTGTTAACCTTTTGTTGAGGAATTTGTTATCAATGGTCATAAAGTATCTTGATCTGTAGTTTTCTTTCCTTAAAGTGTCTGTGGCTTTGATATCAGGGTAATGCTGGCTTCTTAGAATAAATTAGATGAGTTACATAGTGTTCCTTCCTCTTCTTTTTTTTTTTTTTTTGTAAACTTGTGAAAGATTGTTATTAGTGAAATTGTTATTAGCTTAAGTGGAATTCATCAGTGAAGCCATCAAATCCTGCATACATTTTTTCAGATGATTTTTAAATTACTATTCAATCTTCTTACTAATTATGAGTCTATTTACATTTTTCTATTTCATTGTCATTTCATTTTGACAGGTTTTGTGTTCCTAGAAATTTGCCCATTTCATCTATGTTATCCAGTTTGTTGGCATAAATTTATTTATAGTACTCTTCTATAATCCTTTTTATATTTATAGAATCTGTAATAATGTCCCCAATTTCATTTTGATTTTATTAATTTGAGTGTTCTCTATTCTTATTCTATGTAGCTAATGTTAATTTTGTTAATTTCTTTTAATTCTGTTAAGTTTTGCTTTATATAGTTAATTGTCTATCACTATGTATTTAAATTCTTACAATGATTATATCTCCTTGCTCTATTGAATCTTTTATTAATATATATCCTTTGACTCTTGTAAATAATTTTTATTTAATGTCTATTTTCTCTGCTAGTAGTAAAACTATCTCTGCTCTATTTTTTGTTTGCCATTTGCATGAGTATCTTTTTTATCTTTTCCTTGATATTTATTCATGTCTTTGGTTTAAAGTGAGTCTCTTATAGACAGCATATAGTTGGATTATATGTTTTTATCCATTTTTGAATATTTGCCTTTTGACCAGAGAGTTTAAACTACTTAAATTTAAAGTAATTATTGATAAGGAAGGATTGCTGCCAATGTTTTTTCCCTATATAATTTATTGATTTTTATTTGCCTAATTTTCTACATTACTGCTTCTTTTGTGTTCTACTGATTTTTTTTTTTTTTTGTAGTGTAATGTTTAAATTCCATTCTTATTTCCTTTTGCATTTGTTGAATTGATATTTCCTTTGTGGTTACCATGGGGATTACACTTAACATCCAACATTGTAACACTGATTTGAATTTTTATCAGCTTAATTTCAATAACATAAAAAAGAAAACCTCTGGTATTTTACAGCTTTATTCCCACTCTACATTTTGATTGTTGATATCACAAAATTGCATCATTTTAAATTGTGTGTCTCATCACATAAACTAATAATTTTTAAATGTATTTCTTCAATTATATAGAAACCAAAATGTAAAGATACAAATCAAAGTTTAAAAATATTGCCACTTATAGTAATAATTTAAATGTATTAATCTCTTAAATAATTTAGAAATCAAAAAGTAGAGTTATAAACCATCATAGCACTCATACTAGTATTTATGATTGTCAGTGTATTTATATTTATTACAATCTTTATTTCTTCATATAGCTTTGAGTTACTGTCAGGATCCTTTTGTTTTTCCTTGTATCACTTTCTTCAGCATTTGTTGAAAGGAAGAAAAAATCCTAACCAACTCCCTGGTCTTTTACTTAATTATGAATATAATTAAGTCTGTCTTTTTCACTTTTGAAGGAGAATTTTGCCAAATACAGAATTCTTAGTTGACTGCTTTTTATTTTTTTTTACTTTTTAACACTTTGAATATATCAACTCACTGACTTTTGGCCTCCAAAATTTCAGATGAAAAATCTGTTAATATTCTGATTAAGGATTTTTTTGATATAAGAATCCTTATAAAACAAGTCACATAACAAGTCCCTTCTCTCTTACTACTGTCAAGATTCTTTATATGTTTTTGTCTTTCAAAAGTTTGATTATAATGTGTCCTGGTGTAAGTTTCTAAGTTCATCTTACGTGGAGTTTTATTTTGCTTCTTATACTTCTGTATTTACATATTTCATAAAATTTTGGGATATTTTAGCTATCATGTTAGAAAATATGCTCTCTTTTTTCCTCTTTATGCTTTATCCTTCTCTTTCTTTTCCTTCTGGGATTCTCATAATATAGACATTGATCCGTGTGATGGTTTTCCACAGGTCCCTTAAGTTCTGTTCACTTTTCTTCAATCTTCTTTCTTTCTGTTCCTCAAATTCAATAATTTCTATTGTTCTAGTTTCAATTTCACTGATTCTTTTTTCTGCCTGCTCAAATGTGCCTTTGAGTCCCTCTAATACATTTTTTAAATTTCAGTTATTCTATTTTTCTGTTCTGGACTTTGTTTTAAGTTTCTTTTTGGTTTTCTATCTCTTTTTAGCATCTCCATTTTGTTCATACATTATTTTCTTTACTTTCTTTAAATCTTCCTTTAGTTCTTAGCACCTTTAAGAGAAATGTTTTGAAGTTTTTGTTTAATGGAGTTTCCATTATGTCGTCCCTGAACCTTCAGGTGATTTCTTTTTTCATAAAAACATGCCTATCACAAAATAACTTAAAAATATCCAGTTACTATTGACATTTTTTTTTCTTCCAGTGGGTATACTTTCCTGTTTCTCTATTTGTCTTGTGACGTTTCGTTGAAAACTAAACATTTGAATCTAATAATGTGGTAACTGAAATCATATTCTCCCACTTCTTCAGGGTTTTCTATCTTCTATTTTTTTTTTTTTTGAGAGGTTTTCACTATAGGGCGTGTGCGCTTGCCAGAGAGACAGAGAGAGACATAGAGACAGAAAGCAAGAAATCACCCCCCAGGGGGGATGGTCAAGCCACAATCCCTTCTCCTCCATTCTCCTCTTGGGGTCTTGGGCACGCACGCACATGCGCCCGGCATGAGTTTTAAGCCACTGGGTCCGGGACGTGAACCGCGGTCGACTACATGGGAGTCCAGCGACATAGCCATTACGCAAACTGCTGGTTCCCTCTTCTATTACGTTTTTGTAGTTTGGTTTTCTAGATTTATAGGCTGTCTCTGTCCTGAAAATAAGTCTCAGGTATGAACTCAGGGTCTTCCCTGGTCTTATATTAGCCTATGACTTTTTCTGGGCCTTATGGTCACCTTTTAAATTTTTTGCTATAAATGGACTTGTTTTTGAATGTATTAGTCTTCAGTGTTTGGCTCTTAAAAGAGGGAAAAATGAAAGAAGGTGTTAAAAAATAAAACCAACCAAACAAACAAAAACAGCCCTTTAAGTCCCCTGAAAGTTAAATTTAGCAAGATAGGAGAAGTGAGTAACAATGGTGGGAGAAGTGCAACAACAGTGGTCACTTGCCTCTTTGCATCTCTGTGATCAGAAACAGCAACCAGAGATCAAAGCACAGACACTCAGGATTGGAGAATACTGATATTTTTCTCTCCACCTCCGAGTCCTCACGAGCTGCATGGAAGCTACTCCAGGAACACGTGCATAGCTGCTTGCCACATGGCTGTAGTGGTGGTATGGGTAGCTGCTACTGTTCTAAGAACTGAAATTAACCAAAATTAACCTCAATATTTCTTCCAAATCTTCCCTGGAAATTGCAAGCTTTCAATTAGACTCCAGAGTTCCAAAATAGTTACATAAAACAGATTCTGCCAGTGCAATGGTTATCGAGGTGGACAGATTCCTGGTGCTTCCTACTTTGCCATCTTTCCAGAAGACTGAGGAATTTTTTAATACATAAAACATGCTTATCACAAAATATTTCAGTAAAATCTAAGTACTTTCAAAGGATTAAAATAACCATGAGAATGCACCTGATAGTCTTCCTGCTGCTACAAAAGCATAATACACTGAGGATCCCAGTTGCTAAGATTTAAAATTCATTCCAAAAGCCATGCTACCTATTGCTCCCCACTAATAGTCAAGATCTATATGGAAACTCAAGCAAATATGTTTTAAAGAGATGTAGGGGGGGTCAGTAGATGGTCGAGCAGCTATGTCACTATACTCTCATATGGCCAAGCACAGTTCAAGTCCCAGACCCAGTGGCTTGAGACTCACACCAGGCACATGTACTTGCTTGCCCAAGATCCCAGAAAGAGAATGGAGGAGAAGGAATTGTAGCATAGCCAACATCCCGGGCGGGGGGGGAGGGGGATTTCTCACTTTCTCTCTCATGGTCTGTCTCTCTCTCTCTGTGGCGAGCTCTCTCTCTGTGGTGAGCACACACACCCTAAGACAAACACCTCTTAAACAAAAAGGAGACTAAGACATAAGACTCCTTTGCAGGCTGACCTCTGCTTAAGGACTCTCTATGATTTTTCTGAACTTTTCATACACTGCATGGAAATCTAAGATATATCCACTGAGGCTTTTCTGCCTTCTCCTTCACTTGGTGTTATATTTGCATCTTGGTCTCATATCTCACATCTTTCCCAGATTTTTCTATCTCCCTTTCTGTTTTCTTTACACAAGCTTTTCTCCTAATACCATCTTTTTTTTTTTTTTTTTGGGGGGGTTTTTGCCATAAGGGTGCATGCGCTCGCCAGACAGACAGAGAGGGACAGAGAAACAGAAAGCGAGAAATCACCCCCCAGGGCGGATGGTCATGCCGCAATCCCTTCTCCTCCATTCTCCTCTCGGGATCTTGGACACGCATGCATACACCCCTGGCATGAGTTTAAGCTACCGGGTCCTGGACTCGAACCACAGTCAACTATGTGGGATTCCAGTGACATAGCCATTACGCTAACTGCTGGTCCCTCTACTAATACCAATTTTACACATTTAATTGTGTCTTGGGTTTTCTTCCTCAGAGGACCTAGACAACCACATTTTACATGAATATCCACCATCTAGTCTGACTTGAGGCCTTGACAGCAGCTGGTTTTTGGAGAGCTTGAGTTGGAACTCTGTATGGTACAGGAATGGTGGGACATGACTATATACCTTCATCAAATTTCTTGGAACGATACTTCCCTAATAATTAATTTTAGCGTATTCATTTTGAAAAAGAAAAATCTAGCTATTGGAGATTTCAGGTAGCAGGGCAGGCCATGAGAAGTAAATCTAACTATATTTCAAACAATCTCACTGAAGGGTTTGGAGGAAAAAAGGAACCGATTTACAGAACCTTGGATAAAGGTGTTTTGACTGAAAACTCTAAGGATAGAGACAAAAGAATTGTATATAAACACTACACTCTATTTGGTAAATCTGGTTCTCACTCATGTTTGTATTAATAAATGCTGTGCTTGTTAAACAAATAATAAGTGGATGCTGGAAGTTAAGAACTAGGTCTCTCACTCTTGTAGAGGAAGTCACAAGTAAACGAGGAAAGGAAGTTAAATTAAATCCCGTGGAACTGAATTGAAATAGATACAACAATAAGAACTCTATTTAGCTTAATTTATATTCAGAGATAGATACAAACAAATTATAGATATGTATATGTGCATACACAGGTTAGTAAAAGTGCACATATTTTCTTGCTCTGCCCCCTGAGAGCCTAGAAGTGGTGATATTGTAACAGTGAGCACAGTGAGCAGTTTTCAGATACTATCTTTCCAATGAGAAGGGCCAGGGCTCCTTGGAAAAATGGCTATTTATAGAGCTGGGCCAGGTAATACAAATGATGAGACTGGAGTATCTCATAGTATCAGAAAGTAAGGAAGTCTTCAAAAAAGAAAATAATGGGATCATGTCAAAGGGATTCAAAAGACAATGGAGAGAACTCTCAGTGGCCATAGCTGGAACAAATGAGTAACCAAATAGAGTGGTACTGTATTACTTCTCATCGTATAAAATGAATATACATCAATCCATACCAACATCAATAAATGAATGAGTAAATAAATAAATAAGGGAGAAGGGACAAACCTTCCTTATAGAAGAATATCAAATAATACAAGTAGCTACTAACAATGCCCAGAGATGAAACTTACCTTTCAAGTATGGATAAGACTTAGTGATTCACATACAAAAAAAAAAGAGAGAGAGAAAAATAGAGTATAGGAAGATAAGTCCTTTCTGTGAGTTACATATAGCAGAAGAGAGCTGCTTGCCCAAGTTACGGGTTATTCTTCCACCCACACTCATCCTATGTATGGTTGATGCAGGAGATGGGCCAGGATGCAAAGACTTGCCCTCTTACTTAAATGGAATGACATTGAATGGTACTCTGGAACCTCTCTTATAATGTCTTCCTCTGCTTAATCCTGTCTTTCTTTCTTTCCATCATACATTTTATTTTTCTTTCCAGGCAAGACTTTCAGTAAACATCCTGCATACAAATCCACATCTCAAAATCACTTTCTCAGTGACTTGATCTAAGACACCCTGCATTGTGAAAGAGACAGGTAGAAAGCAGAAGGCAGGCGTAAGGGAGGAAGAAGGTATGAAATGATGACATGTGTATGTAAGTGATGAAATGATGAAATGGCCAAATGCCTGGGAAAGTGAAGAGTAATGGTCTTAGTAGCCTAGAAAGCAGGGTAGAGGGTGAAGTGTGAGCGGAGATTGAGGCATGTGGAACAATGAAGACAGAAAATCAATTGCAAGACCACAGCCAGGAGCCAATACTGACTGTGGAGAGAGCCTCTGCTCTCATAGCATACGAGATCCCCTATTACACCAGAATGAACTCCAAGTCTGCCTCTCCCCACCTAGCTTTGACTGCTGCTTGTGTAGCACTGAAATGTCCTGTCGATGTCATTGTTTAAAGGGTCATTTTTAGTCAAGCCCAAATTGTAACATGATGACAATTTTAACTCCAGCTTAGCTGAAATTATATATATATATATATACAACCAAGTTTCCTCAAGTCTGTTAATGTCTTGTAAGATCTAAACTTACCCAGAAAATGATAGAATCATTTATCTTTGGGAGAAGAAAGGTGAAATTGAGGAGTTGTTGGGAAGTATATGAAACATTCACTTAGTTTATTGCATAAATTGAGTTGATGGCTACAAGATAAAAATAAACATAATATAAAACAGTAGATTTTTCTTTCGAGAGAGATTTTTTGCTATAGGGCACATGTGCTTGCAGGGCAGAGACACAAAAAATGATAAATCACTTGTCAGGAGCCTTACTAAAATCCCGTCTCCATTCTCTTCTTGGAATTTTGGGTGCACGCATGCACACACACACACACACACACACACACACACCCCTGGTGTGAATTTTAAGCTGCCAGGTTCCGGACTCAAACTGCAGTTGACCACATGTGAATCCAGCACCTTTACCACTATGCCCTCTGCTGGCCCCCACAGAGTACATCTTAATTGACCCATGTTTCATAAAGGAGTAGGCTACCTGAGGCTTGTGAACAGCACTAGAGTCTGGAAATAATGAGTCATCAGATTCAAACAAATTAGAATGGAGGGATCAGGACTCTGAGAAATACGACCAAAGGCCAAAGGTTATAAACACAAATTCCACAGTTTTTCTGGGTGAACCAACCTTGTGACTGGAGAAACAATTTGTTTATAATAAGAATTCCAGATTTTCAAACACATATACCACATCATTCTTCTGTACTCTAATCTCAATTAAACTGTAAATCCAAACTTTTCTTATCTCTTTTTGATACAAAAACGCATCAAAAGAATGCTGTGTAGCCTATCATAGACTCCAAATTCTATTTCTGTGTTAGGTGTCATCTAATTATTAAAGACTATGGTTAGCAGGAAAAAAAATCCTACTAAAATAAATTTATTTCCCAATTGATTTTTTTTCCAGAAAAAGTAGTTTAACCTGTAAGTAAAATCAGTCAAGTTTCCTAAGTGCCCATAATGCAAACTTGACTCAGAGATCATAAAATTAATCCAGAAGGAAATTTAAAATTCCTTTAGTCTTCAGGGCATCAGGACTGTGCAAAAAAACAGACATGGTTTTGTCTATTTCAAGGACTTTCATTTGAAATGTATTTTTCAATATAATATTAAGAAATTCTTTTCTGATGGGAAGGGTGAGGGAACTTTCCTAAAGTAGAATAATGATATTTTAATTATCTACATTTTCCTTTTTCTCCCCCTTTGTTTCCATTAATCAATTTGAGGTTTTCAAACTATACTCACATTAGAGTATCTGTGTGTACACATGAAAGAGAGAAACTGAGAAAGAGAGACATGAGTATCTCCCACAGGATCTGGCCATGCCTCCATGCTCTTCCTCCAGACCTCCAGCCCTTTGCATCTTGGGAATGTGTGCCAGTGCCCAGCATGTTTCAGACGAACCAGGCTGAAGATTCCAGACCACAGTCACCATGTGGTACCCAGACTCCCTCTAGCAGCGCATCACTGCTGAGCCACAGAGCTGCCCTCAATTTCTGCTTTTAATGAAATCATTTACAGAATCCCTCATAGTTTTGAAAGGGTATTCAATTCCATCTTCCGAAGAAAGTTATTCCAGATCTAATCCTTTTGTTTGAAGACTTTTGTATTTGTCAATATATATTCATTATGAACGTTAAGACTTTCAGAATTAAAAATAGTTTGGAAGGTGTCTAAATTTATATGGGTACATAGAAGTTAATTTAGATTTTTTATAGCCACTGTATTTAAGTTATCCATTTTTTCTCTTAAGATACTAGAATAAAGGGGCAGCCAGGTGGTGTGGTAGGTAGGATGGCTAGAACCCATATGATAACTGCTTAGTTCAAGTCCCAGATGGGGCAGCTTGAAAAACATACTGGGCACATGTGCATGCCAGCCCAAAAGTCAATGGAGGAGAAGGGGTTGTAGTTTGGCCATCCTCCAGGGGGTGATTTCTCACTTGTCCTTTCTCTCTCTCTCTCTTTCTCTACATCTCCCATGATCACACATGCCCTATCGCAAAAGAAACTAAAAAAGAAAAGAATGGCATGAATGAGAATGAATGTAAAATTCTAACATTGGAAATAGTAAAACTATGATTTTTGTATGAGAACTTTCAGTATGTTTTATATTGAATGGCTTTGGTTTCATAAATAACCCTGTTAATTTTCCTTAAAATTTTTAAAAGTGTGAATAACTCATACAAATGTTTATTCATTTTCAATGAGCTAAAAGATTTTAGAATAACACATTATTCATATAAGAGATAGACATTTAGAAATATGCAAAAATAATTCCCAGAATATGTTACATGTGGTAACTACCTAGTCATTGCATTTCCTTTTTTCTGGCATTTAATTCATTTTTGCTCCCTCTAATTCATCTATTTTACATTTTATCTGATGTGCTACCCTTGTATGAGCACAGTAGGTTACATAATTAAGTAGATAGAAATTAATGTATCACATTTATTTTTCCTAAATTCAAAATTAAGAACCAAGGCCATTAGTCCTAGAGCCTGCACATTGGCAGACAGTGAAAACTGAGGTCACAGACAGTCTTGGGACTACCACTGATTCTGGACAGTTCCAGGTGACTAGACTGCCCCACTCTCACCTCCCTCTTCTGCTATTAGCCCTGGAATTTGTGAAGCAAAAGTCAGTAAGAAGAATAGCACCTCTGCTCCAACCTCTCCTAGCCCAACACCTGGCAGGAATTCATCTACCTCTGAGGTGGGCCCAGCCCTGCTGCTTTAACTGAAGAGCCTCTGCTCCAGCCTCTCCTTCCAGCCCAACACCTAGCAAAAACTTCTAAAAAAAAAAAAAAAAAAAAATCTGTTAAGTACTGTCTCTTGTGTCTGACCTTTTTCTTGTTAATTTCCTGCAGTTCTCATTTTTCTTTAACCTTTTAAAGATTTTTCCCTTTTTATTGGTTGTTTTTGTCCTTTTTTTTTCTTTTTCTGTTTGTTTCCTTTTCTTTTACATGACTTTCTCACTTTGTTTCTCAGTTTCCACACACTGAGTGTCTCGACAGGTCTAGGTACAGAGTAGCAAAACATCTGAATATTTTTAGAGTCATAGAAAACTTCAATCTCACTAAATTTCATAAATCCGAACTCAAATCTCTTTCGGTGGATACCATATTGCAAAACACAGTAGTAGAGGAAAAAATTGGCATAGAAGTATCTCACAGTCAGGTGATGCATCTGAGTATACGGTTGCAGAAACCTCCAACAAATTAGCCAAGCGTGAATATACCACCAAATGACCAAAAATAAGAGAAAAGAGACTGCAAAGTGAAATACGGAGCTGCAGAGAGAAGGTGCTGATCTCCACCCACCCACCTCTGAATTCTCCATTGAAACCCCATGGCTCAGCCCAGTCTCATCTGTTCTTTAGAAACTGTGAGGCTTTTGTAATATCCAGTTCCATCAACAAAAGTGCAGTTTGCTTAGTGAACAGAGAAATGGGACTGAAGAAATGTTGCAGATCATCTTCTCGCACATGCCTCTAGCACTCAGAATTAACTCCAAGAGAGTAGGAAGAAACTTATAATCTGTCAGATGACCAGAAACCACTGCAGAGGCACAAGAAATATGAGGAACCAAAAAAAAAAAATCTCTCCTCCACGGGAAAAAAACAGCCCCTCATCATCCACAGACACTACAATGGAACTTGTGGAGATGTCAGATAAAGAATTTAAAATATTCATACTGACAAAGCTAACAGAGATGCAAGCAAAGAGAGATGATGAACTGCAGAAGATGCAGGAGAAAACAGACAAGTTCCAGGAGGTGAGGAACTTCTTGCACAACCTGAAGGAGCAAATGATATCATAAAAAAGAATCAAATGAAACTATTAGAGATGAAGACTATAATACAGGAAATCAAAACCTTCCTTGGAAGTATTAAAAGCAGCTTAGGGGAACCAGCAGTTAGCATAATGGCTGTCGCTGGACTCCCACGTAGTCGACCACGGTTGGTGTACCGGACCCGGTGGCTTAAAACTCACGCTGGGCACATGTGTGTGTGTGCCCAAGATCCCGAGAGGAGAATGGAGGAGAAGGGATTGTGGCGTGACCATCCGCCGGGGGGTATGATTTCTCGCATTCTGTCTCTACGTCTCTCTCTGTCTGTCTGGCGAGCGCACGCACCCTATAGCAAAAACCTCTCCAAAAAAGAATTTTAAAAAAGCAGCTTAGATTATGCAGAAGACTGACTCTCATATGTAAAAGACAGAACCTCTGACCTAGAAAAATTCACCAAAAAGATTGAGAAAATACCCCCCCAAATGAGAATAATATACGAGTAATACTAGATACCATTAGACACCCAAACAGCCAGATAATCGGTATTCCGGGAAATGAAGAAACTAATAAGGGCATTGATGATCTATTCCACAAAATCCTGGAAGAAAACTTTCCAAACTTACAGAGGCATTCAAATATCCAGACCCAAGAAATACAAAGGACCCCATATAGAATCAACCCAAGAAGATCTTCTCCAAGGCATATCACAACCAGATTGACCAAAACCACAGACAGAGACAAGATACTACAATTGTCAAGAGAGAAATTTCGAGTTACTTTCAAAAGGTATCCCATGAGGCTAACATCAGAACTCTCATTGGAAACAATGCAAGAAAGGAAAGAGAGGGATAATAAATCCAAAATGTTAAGTGAAAAACAATTTCAACCAAGAGTACTATATCCGGCATGAGTATCCTTCATATGAGAAGAAAAGCCCAAAAGATTTTCAGATAAATAAAATCTGAAAGAATTTGCCAACACCAGACCAGCTCTTTAAGAAGTTCTGAAAGGAATGTTATACCAGGAAAACTAAAGACAGACAGAAATAAGAGAACAAAGAACGACCAGGAAAAGGGCCAACTTAATGGTAGGGACAAGTCCAGAAATATCAATAATTATGTTGAATGTTAACATCCAGGATTTAAACAGAAAGATCAGACCACGGTAACACTTCAAATTCAATAAAAGAGAGATTAATTACATGAGACTGAACTAGTCAAATAGAATTCTATGACTTTAGACTAAAACATTACTGATTTTCTTCTATGCTTTTTCTTCCAGATTTAAGAATTTTTGTTTTCTTTTGAGTTGTTGAAAGGTTCAGCAATTTGTTACTTTTTTAAAATTGAAACATAAACTCTTCTGCTTCCTAACCCCTCTGCAATTGAAAATATTTGTGAGCATTCTTATTTTGTAACATAGTGGTTATTTGCGTAAGTTCAATAATACAATAGTATCTGTTGCCTTGCATCAGAAATTGAATTCTTTCGAGCTTTGAGACTAAACTTTTTTTTTCCCCTTTATTTATTTATTTTTACATTTTTCCACAAACATTTACTTTACATATCAAAAAATTTTAGCTCTGAGGGAACCAGCAGTTAGTGTACCGGCTATGTCGCTGGACTCCCACATAGTCGACCGCGGTTCGCGTCCTGGACCCGGTGGCTTAAAACTCACGCCGGGTGCGTGTGCGTGCGTGCCCAAGATCCTGAGAGGAGAATGGAGGGGAAGGGATTGCAGCATGACCATCTCCCCTGGGGGGGGGGTGATTTCTCACTCTCTGTCTCTGTGTCTCCCTCTGTCTGTCTGGCGAGCGCACGCGCCCTATAACGAAAACCTCTCGGAAAAAAAAAAAAAAAGAGTTGTTATTAATAAAGATCATGGGATTTTTTTTTTCCACTCAACAAACATTTTTCAAGCACA
>NW_006205542.1:4302509-4304016 GCF_000334495.1 Tupaia belangeri chinensis
AGGCTTCATAGAATGAATTAGGGAGGGATTCACCCTTTTGGATCTTTAGAAATAACTTGAGCAGAATGGGGGTTAACTCTTCTTTGAAAGTTTTGTAGAATTCAGAGGTGAATCCATCAGGGCCAGGGCTTTTCTTCGTTATTTATAACCGATTTGATCTCCAGGCTTGTTATGGACCTATTCAGACTTTCTATATCCTCCTGGCTCAATCTAGGTAGATTATACATGTCCAGGAATTTGTCCATCTCATCCAAATTATCTTGTTTCTTGGCACACAGATGTTCATAGTATCCTCTAATAATGTTTTTTATTTCTACTATGTCTGTTGTTATTTTGCCTGCTTCATTGCAGATCTGATTCACCTGGTTCTTTTCTCTCTTCTTCTTAATAAGTCTTGCTAGTGGTGTATCAATTTTGTTTATCTTTTCAAAGAACCAGCATTTACTTTCATTTATTTTCTGTATAGTTCGTTTATTTTCTGTTTCATTTATTTCTTCTCGTATCTTTATTATTTCCTTTCTCCTGGAGTTTTTTGGATCTTTTTGCTGTTGCTTTTCCAATTCTGTGAGGCATGATATTAGGTGATCCGTGCCTTCTTTCCATACTCCTCTTATGTGCACTAATTGCTATGAACTTCCCTCTTATGATTGCTTTAGCAGTGTCCCAAAGATTATGGAAACTCATGTCCTCATTGTCATTGGCTTCTATGAACCTTTTGATTTCAGACTTTATTTCTTCAGTAGTTGTGGAGTCATTCAGGAGTAGGTTATTAAGTTTCCATGTATTTGAGCATTTTTGAAGATTTCTCTTGAAATTAAACTCAAGTTTAATTCCATCATGGTCAGTGAAGATGCTGGGTATAGTTTCTATGCTTTTGAATCTGTAGAGGCTTGCTTTGTGCCCAATGATGTGGTCAGTCTTCAAGAATGTTCCATGTGGTGGTGAGAAAAAAGTGTATCTTGAGGTTTTGGGATGGAAAGTTCTATAGATGTCTGTTAAGTCCATTTGATTTATGATATTGTTTAGATCTTTTATCTCTTTACCTATTTTTTGTCTAGATGATCTATCCAGGGGAGATAGTGCAGTGTTGAGGTCTCCAACAATTAGTGTGTTCCAATCTATCTCCCTTTTTAGATCTACTAGTCTTTCCTTCACATATTTGGGTGCTCCTGTGTTAGGCGCATAGATATTAATAAGAGTTATATCTTCTTGATTGATTGATCCTTCTACAACAATATAGTGTCCTTCTTTGTCTCTTCGAACAGTTTTTGTTTTAAAGCCTATTTTGTCAGAGATTAGTATTGTGACTCCAGCTCTTTCTTGGTTCCCATTTGCATGGAAAATCTTTTTCCAACCCTTCACTTTCAGTCTATGTATATCTTTATCCATGAAGTGAGTTTCCTGTAGGCAACAGATAGAGGGTTTTTGTTTTTCAATCCATTCAGCCAGTCTGTGTCTCTTGACTGGAGAATTTAATCTATTAACATTCAATGTTATTATCGATGTT
>NW_006205542.1:4304344-4346138 GCF_000334495.1 Tupaia belangeri chinensis
TGCTTGGGAAATTTTCTTCCAAGATTTCATGGAATAGGTTTTCCATGCTCTTATTAGTTTCTTCATCTTCTGGCATACCAATTATTCGGATGTTAAGACGTCTAATGGAATCTAGTATTTCTCGTATTTTGTCTTCATGTTTGTTGTTGTTGTTGTTGTTGTTGGTATTTTCTCTATCTTTTTGGTGTTTTTTTTCTAAGTCAGAAGTTGTATCTTCTACATCAGAGATTCAACCTTCAGCATGGTCTAATCGACTTTTAATACTTTTGAGAGAGTTTTTGATTTCCTGTATTATAGACTTCACTTCTAATAGTTCCGTCTTATTCTTCCTTAGCATGTCCATTTCTTCCTTTATATTGTTGAAGGACTTTCTCATCTCCTGTAGTTCATTGTCTCTTTTCTGTTCCAGCTCATAGTATTTGTTCAACATGAATGATCTAAACTCTATCTCAGACATTTTGGTAACGTCCTCTATTTTTTCAAGAAGAGGAAGGGAGTTACGGTGTTCTTTTGATGGAGACATATTTCCTGCTTTATTCAGACCTGAGGTCCTTCTTCTACTTCTAACCATTGGGAGAGCGTTCCCTTTGAAAAACCTTTAAGGAGAATGTTTCTTCAAATAGGAGCAAGTGTGTTTCCTTTATGATGTGGAATGGAGACAGCCAAAGTCTCTTTTCAATTGTGTTTAGTAATGTAATCCAAGAAAAAGTATTCTCTTCAGGTGTACAAAGGAATGTATCTCTTTCTTCACAGGTGGTTCAGTGAAATAGAGGATTCTAGAGAGTCTTAAAATACTAGAATGTTTCAGAATTCTAATTCTAGACCTATCTAAACAGCCAGGGATGGTGTAGATAAAGGAAGTGAGAACTGAATAAGTGGGAAGAAAATAATACATAGAATAAAGAAAAAGTCACGTGGCGCATGATTTTGCTAGGGGTCAAAAGATGGGAGTGGGGTGTAGTAGGGCTGAGGGCGTTCCTATATAGTAATCAGAAGAGAGAAATTTGCAAATGAAAGAAGAGGGGAAAGGGAGAGAAAAAGAAAGAGGGGAAAAGTGTACCTGGCTGAAAGAGGGGAGTCTGGCTTGGAGATCCCAGGGCTGAAGCTGTGGGGGGCAGTCCTCCCTCAAAGTTCCTGGCCCAGGGGTCGAAAGATGGGAGTCTAAACTTTTTTTTTTCTTTTTCAGAAGAAAATTGCAGTGGACTTGTTACTAGATTTTAGCTTTGTCCATATTTTTACTTTCATTAAGATTGTTTATGAATCAATAAAAGGTGAAAAAAAGTTTAGTATGGGAAGAAGAGAGGAGAAAGGGGAAGGGAAAAAACTAGAAGTGCGTTTAATTGAAAAAAATGAGAAGCTACTTGACGATAATGTATTTAGTAATATCTTTGTCTTGACTGACATGCATGGTATTTGTGTTGGAAAAAGAAATGTTGCACACTGTAAAGGGATATGTGATTAAGTATAAATAAGTGGAGAAAAAAAAAGAAGAAGAAGAAAAGATGAAGAAGAACTGAGGCTAGAGACTACCTTGGGACCTCCACTGACTCTAGGCAGTTCCAGTTGAAACCCTGCAGTTCATCCCAGGCGCACCTGTTCTCAAGAAAATGGGAGGCCATTGGAATATCCACTTTTGGCAATGATGGTGCATGTCTCAGGATGAGTGTTAGGGAGACTGAGCTGCAGAGAGACCATAGCTCATCTCTGCCCACATGCTTTTGAACTCTCAGAATTAACTCCAAGAGGGACCAGCAGTTAGTGTAATGGCTATGTCGCTGGATTACTATGTAGTCGACCATGGTTCGAGTCCCAGACCCAGCAGCTTAAACTCATGCCGGGAGAGTGTGTGCGCGTGCTTAGGATCCTGAGAGGAGAATGGAGAAGGGATTGAGGCGTGGCTATCCCCCCTTGGGGGGATTTCTCTCTCTCTCTCTCTCTGTGTGTGTGTGTGTGTGTGTGTGTGTGTCTTTCTGACGAGTGCACGCGCCCTATGGCAAAAACCTCTCGGAAAAAAAAAGAAAAAAGAGAGAAGAGAATTAACTCCAAGAAATTAGGAAGAAATATATAATCCATCCTATGACCAGAAACCAGTGCAGAGGCACAAGAAATATGAGAAGCCAAGAAAATATCTCTCCCCAAAGGGAAAAGAACAACTCTTCATCATCCACAGAGAGTATGATAGAACTCATGGAAACGTCAGATAAACAATTCAGAATATTTGTATTGATAAAAATAAATGAGATAAAAGAGAACAGAGACAGTAATCTCCAGGAGATATAAGAGAAAAGAGACAGTGAGAATGAGGAAATGAGGAAGTCCTTCCATGATTGGAAAAGAAGGATAAGAGAAAGAATAATGTGCTATGAAATTGAAGAGCGTGATGTGGTGGGTTTTTCTTTCTAGAGGGACATTTCCTTCAAAGCTGGAGCAAGGTGCGATTTTCACTGGGAGGAGTTTTCTGTACCAATTCTCCCACCAGGGATTATGAAATTATTTCTTCCCATTCAAGTTCTACAACAAGCTAAAAGCTCTCTTGATGGAATATAGCTTTTTTATTTTGAGAATGATGTAGTAGACACAAATTATTATGTAAAATGTAAGTTTCATTTCTACAAATATAAGCATGCCTTTTTCCTCTCTGTCCAAGAGAGTTAGTTATTGCCAGGACTTCTGCATTTTAATAAATGAAAAGAGGTAAACCATAGGAATAAATCTGAGATTTCAGGCATCAGTGTACAGAATAATTTTTCTATTGGGATGTGTGCTCTTTTTATTTTTAAAAGCAAGAATATTTTATAAGTTTTTTATGGAGTAATATACTTTATTTGTTTGACAAATTTTTATTTCATGCTTAATGTGTATCATGAACTGTACAAATTATTGAGAAATTTATTCGTTGTTTTAATTTTACTTTATACCTGAGGTTTCAATTTAAATCACCTTAGATAGAAAATGGGAAGTTTAGAATTTTGTAATTTTTTTCCATTGATCATTACTAGAATTTTGTATCTGGATTAAAAAATCAAATTTAATTCATTGAGCCTTTATAAGACTTATGTCAAGCTAGGTTTAGCAATACTCTAGTAATAAAAAAGGCCCTGCGTCTTATCTACTTATACAACAATAGTTTATTTCTCACTCACATCACAATCATATAGGTAGAAATACTTTTCCTGTTAGTTCTCCTTCAAATGGTAACACAGGAACTCAAGTTCCTTCCATGTTCAGATACTGTTATCTGATTATGACTAACCTGTGGTCTCTAATTTTGACACCGAAGGATACGAGAAAGCATGAATGGTTGTAAAGGTTTATGACAAGGTCTAAAAGGAATGTATGTCCCGTAAAACCACAAACCTTTTGGCCAAAGTGGGCCAGAGAGACTTGGAAACAGTTTTCCTGTGTGCCCAGAAAGAAGAAAATGAAATGGGATTTCATGAACATGTAGTGTTGTCTCTGCTAATAGGCAGTCGTGGCAGATTAAGCAAGACTTTTTGTGATTATTACTACATTACTTCGTTGGCCTATAACTAGTTACTTGAAGAAGAAATAGAAAACATGCAACATTTTAAAAATGTCTATTATCATAACATCCACTAACATTTTCTTTCTTTGGAAGGGATGAACATCCAGTCATTTCTCCATTATTCAGCAGTGTCACAAAACTCCCAGTTTCAAATGACCACGTGGTTTTTCCCAGTTAGTAAATGACGTCACGCATTATGAATTTAAGATATCCTTGCTTCAATCATCACCGCCTGCTTAAGTTTATTGCTGAAACCTATCTTTATTTTTAAATCTAATTTCCACTGGAAGTATCTGAATCACTTATTTCTTATTTACGGCTACTCTCTTCCTAAAGTATGTGACTGACTACACGAAGAGAATGTTAAAAGCTTGTCGTGTTTAGATATATCTTACCAGAACAGATGTGGAGGTACTGCTAATGATGAGGCTATCTTTATAGACTTCCTGTTTGGAAAAAAATCCATGTGATTGCGTGGGAGGCAGCAGGATGATCCTCATTATTCTCTTCTCAAATTCCTGCCTCTTAAACTCACATTTCACAAGTCTGTTTGTACATTACATTTTTCACATTACTGTCAAGGTCATTAAAAAAGGCCCTAAAATTTAAACAGAATATTTTATCCAGAATTGAGTTGAAACCTTATTATGTAAAAATCACAAAGGATGTTAAGGCATTTTTTCTATACTTATTTACCTAGTTTTTTCTAAATTGAAAATATGCTGGCCCAGCCAGGTGATGTGGTAATTAAGATGGTTGGATCCTATATGGCCAACTGTGGCTCAAGTTCCAGATGTGGCGATTTGAAAAACATGCGTGGGTGTCCAGAATTCCAAAAGGAGAATGAAGGAAAAGGAACTATAGTGTAGCCATCCCCTTAAAGGATCATTTCTCAGTTTCTCTTTCTCCCTCTTTCTCTCTGGCAAGTACACACATCCTATATCAAATATTTTTCAAATAAAAAAAATAGAAAATATGCCTTACATATTTCAGTGTATTTAATTCAATTGGGTACATTTCTTTTTTGTCCTTTCAGAGTACTCTGTATTTACTTCTTTTACAGCTATTGTCACCTTAAATTACAAACTTAAAGAAAATTATTATTATTATTTAATTTTACCATAGAGAGACAGAGAGAGAAAAAGGGAAAGTGATAAAATAAGTTGCCAGGTTCAGTACTTGAACTATGGTTGCCCAGGTGGGAGTTCAGCACCTTGACCAGCATGCCGACCTATGAGGGCCAGAGGACAATATGCCTGTAAGAGAGAGGAAAAAAATAAATAAATAACCCTCAACAGAGCCTGGTGACACTGCCATTTTTTTCCCCTCCAATTCTTCATCATGTCAGGATCTGGGCAAACAAGTGCACCTGGCATTATTTTCTAAGTCACAGAGGTCAGGTCTAGAATCCAGGCCCACCTGTGGGATCCAGCCTTCTTTGCACTGTTATGACCACTCCACCTCAGGGTTTGCTCTGTTTTCTTGTTGAGAATATGTAAGGACATGGGCCATATCTTTTTTGTCAATCTTTTAGCACCTTAGCACTATGCTTGGTGTACAGAAGTTTATTTTTAAAAAATTTTTATATAAGTTAATAAATAATAAATATATCTCAAAAGTGATACTTCTTTTTAAAATTTTAAAATTTGTTTTTCTTTTTGTTTTTCATAGGGCACTTGCCCTCACAGATGGGGGCAAGTGAGACAGACTCAGAGAGAAAGGGAAAGTGAGAAATTACCCCTGGTGTTGGGGGAGACCACAGCACAGTATCTTTTCATCCATTCTTCTCTTGAGATTTTGTCCATGTCCACACAAACACCTGGTGTGATTTTCAGGCTACTGGAACAGGTGCAATTGGCCATGTGAGATCCAGTTGCCTTAACCTTCATACCACCTGCTGATCTGATGCGTTTTTATTATTGTTTTGTGGTAAAGAATTCAAGACCTATTGCTGAGTTGCAGTTGAGAAATTAGAATCCTGTATATTTCCAAAGGACTTCTACTCCCTAATAATATTTTTCTAACTTTTGGGACCAGCAGTTAGCGTAATGGCTATGTCGCTGGACTCCCATGTAGTCGACCGCAGTTTGAGTCCCAGACCCAGCAGCTTTAACTCACGCTGGGCATGTGTGCGTGCGTGCCCAATATCCTGAGAGGAGAATGGAGGAGAAGGGGTTGCGGCGTGGCCATCCCCCCGGGGAGTGATTTCATGCTTTCTGTCTCTCTGTCTCTCTCTGTCTTTGTGGTGAGCACACACGCCCTATAGTGAAAACCTCTTCAAAAAAAAGAAAAAAAATGTATCTTTCTAACTTTTAAGCTGGTTGTAGGAAATAGAGGTAGTCAACTCTTTACACAGTGTATAGTAATTTTATTCTACCTCAAATTTGTAGCTCTTAAAAAAATATTTTTCATGTGCTTAGCCTCTTTCTCTAGCTTACTCTCTCTCTCACTCCCCTATTCCTTCTTCTCTCTCTTCCCCTTTCCTTCCTTCTCTTCTTCTCCCCCTTCTTCTCTGTTTAGGTATAAAACCAAGTTAGTACTATAGCATCCCAATGTAAACTACTGACAAATCTTTAGTAGGACTATTAGATTATTTAGGGATCTTGACATTGAAAGTTAAAAAATGTTGTCTCTGCTGAGACAATATTTGACAATACAATGAAGTGGACCAAAGAACCACTTCAATGCAGCCATGTTTGGCTATGTGCAAAAGAGCACAGAAAACAAGCTTTCCAGCAAAGAAAGTCGATGCAGAGAGAACAACAAAAAAAAAGAAAAATTTCAACTGCTCCCAGACGAATAAAATGAGTCACTTTTACTTATGTGTGGCTAATCTTAATTTTACAAACAAAACTCAAGTTTACAAATGTGACTTTATCTTTCCTTAGTAAAATGCAAATTCTGTCTTGGGCTCCTCTTTGTACTGATATTAGAAAACATGATCCAGGGACCAGCAGTTAGCATAATGGCTATGTCGCTGGATTCCCATGTAGTTGACTGCGGTTTGAGTCCTGGACCAGGTGGCTTAAACTCACGCTGGGCGCATGTGCATGCATGCCCAAGATCCTGAGAGGAGACTGGAGGAAAAGGGATTGCGGCGTGGCCACCCGTCCCCCCCAGGGGGAGGTGATTTTTCACTTTCTGTCTCTCTGTCTCTCTCTGTCTTTCTGGCAAGCACACGCACCCTATAGCAAAAACCTCTGGAAAAAAAAAAAAAGAAAGAAAAAAAAAAAAACATGATCCAGTCACTAGCTCATAAACTCAGCACAGATCACTTGATCTTGTCAGGTTGAAATTTTCAAATTAGGATTTAAACAAATAATCAGAATTTCAGTTTAGAGTTTTCTCCTGCCTAAGATGATTCTAGGTTAGGACATTCACTAATGGCAAGGGACATCTGATCTCAACCATCTCTTCAAATCAGCCTCCTCTAAAATGTAATACATTCTCTTTGGTCATTATCAAAATGTTCAATTAATTCTGTGGTCGCTGGGCTTACTATTGTCTAAGTTCACAGAGCTTTCCCGTCCTACTCGCATTTCAAGGCCTTTTATAGTCTCTGGTTGCCTTCTTCGTGACTGCCTATCATCCTAGGAGGCTTCCCTTAGTTCCAACAGCCTCAACGCACTGCCCTCTTGCCCCACAGCTGTTGTCCAGGATGCAGGGACTTTTCACAAGGTCAGTGGCCTCCTGGGATGCAGCTGGCTGTAGGCAGCAGCATTTTTGCTTTAAGATCGTCTTGAATTTACCCGGTCTGTTGCCACTCCCTCCCCAAATCAGGCACAAGTTTCTTCAGAGCTTTAGTTTTCTCTGTTTATAAATTAGGACTCACAACAGTTGTTAATACTTCCGTCTTCTTCCTGCTCTTTATGTGGGTCACTTGGGAAGACAAGAATAAGACTGTTTCCCTAATTCCTTCCCTCCTTCCATAAAGAAAGCACAGACAGGTTCTACGAGCTATAGGCAAAAGGTTTTGTGCAGGGTCATGTGTATGATTGACCTATTAGTCACATTATTCAAATATAACCCATGATTGTCGGTAATAGGGATTGTGTTTATTCAGTTGCTACACATATATCTGAACTCGTAAACTGGATAAAACAATACAACACTTTTATGCTAAGTTGTGTTTTAAAATATTATATGAAAATAAATGGAATGGCTGGATGTAATTAAACAGAAAAAAGAAGATTAAAATTGAGCCTGCCTATTACATATGTGTGGCATATGGTAGGATTGTTAACCTAAAATATCTCATGTGAGTCTCAGAACTGCTGTAAAGTAGATGGTACCCATTTCATTTTAGAGCAGAAACAAAACTGAGTTACTCAAGTTATAATATGATCCCTGTTATGGGTAGAATTGTGTCTCCAAAAGATACACTAAATCCCCCAGTACTATGAATGTGATCTTATTTGGAAATAAGATCTTTCCAGATGTAACAAAATTTAGGTAAAGTCATATTGGATTAGACCGCTGAGTCCAATGATTGGTGTTTTTGTAAGAAGAAGATATAGAGGCACTCAGATACACAAAAAAGGGAAAAAGCTGTGGGAAGACAGAGGCAGAGATGGAATAATGTGTCTACAGCCAAGGAATGCCAAGGATTTCCAGGAACCATCAGAAAGTAGGCAGAAGCAAAGATGGTGTATCCCATGTATCCCACATAGTCTTCAGGAGGAGTCTGACCATGATAACACTTTCAAGCTTCTAGCTGCCAGAACAATGAGACTAAATTTCTGTTGTTTTAAGCCACCATTTGTAGTAATTAGTGATGGCAGCCCTAGAAAAATAAATACGTTCATGCACTGATGTCTACAAGACTGCAGACATTCTCCTGGCTATTACATGCTGCTTAACTTAATCTCACTTCAGCTATCACCTCTGCTATAGACTGAATGTTTATGTTGTCCCCCAAATCCCTGTGTTGAAGCCTAATCCCCAGTGTGCTAGCACATGGAAGTGGGGCCTTTGAAAGGTGATTAAGTCATCATGGCAGAGTCCTTAAGAATGATATGAAGACCCTTGTAAAAGAGACAATTCTTCTGCCATCTCGGGACATAGTGAGAAGACAGCCCTCTGTGAACAAGGCAGTGTGTCCTCACCTGACACCTAGTCTGCTGGGGCTTTGATCTCAGACTTCCCCTAGAACCATGAGAAATAAATACCCTTTTTTTTTTATAGTATACCTAATTTTTAGTATTTTTGTTATAGTTTCCTATGTAAACTACAGATAAGCTTCAATTACAGAGAGGACATTAAAGTTAGATAGGTTAAGTAGCTCACCAATGAAACAGTTTCAAAGTGATAGACCTAGAATTTTAAAATTCAAATGTCAAGATTCTACCATACCATAAAGGCCTTTCTAGAGTCTCATGGCCAGAAAGTGAATTTGAAACCAAGATTTCAGATTCCATCCCTTATTGTTAAACAGAGTCAAAATCTGAAATATTACATGCATCAAATACAGTGCTGAAGTTAGCAAATGAAGACCCGTGAGGATGGCACTGTTAAGACTGTAAGTATAAAGTATTACCCAGAGAATTATAAATTAAAATTATAATACAGACATACTTGTGAGATAATCAGATTATCTTAAATAAATTAATTATACTGCAATTTTCTTAAACACTGCTTATTTTATAAAAGGGTTTACAGAGTTAACGTTGAGGGTTTTTTTTTTATTATTTCTTTTTTCTTTATTATGGAACATTTCAAACATATATTAACATAGAATAATATCAGACACCCAAATATACAATGTGACTTCAATAATGATTAACTCATGGTCAATCTTTCTTCATTTTCACTTACAGTCATCACTCATAGTCCGGACTATTCTAAAGCAGATCTCCTGTATCATATCATTTTATACACACACACACATGCGATACATAATCCAGGTACTTCATGTAGAGCATTGTGGGCAACAGCAAGATGAAATGAGGAGTTTAAATGATTGGTAACTTTAAAAACGCCTGTCTCTACCCTAACCCAATGAAAGGCCCAGCCTCCTTTCAGCTTCTCCCTTCCTTTTCAGAGTATAAGACCCCGGCTACCTCCTCTGACCTTAATTCTCATTAAAGGAGGATAAGTCTAACTAAAATGAGGAGAAATGTTTCCTCATATTCATTTTTATTTATTTTTAAATTTTATTTTATTTGTATTTCAATTTATTTTATACATTCAGTCACATTATTTAGCTAGCAAAGTGACTATTTCAACATGTGTGCATTTCTCACCAGTCTAGTTGACAATACTATAAAGTTCTCTTCAACCTCATATTTATTTTTAAATAATTTGCAACTCCCCAAACCTGGAGGTTTTGGTATACCTGTCTGTTAGAAGATTCTGGGACCTTGGGACCAGCAGTTAGCGTAATGGCTATGTCGCTGGACTCCCATGAAGTTGACCGCGGTTCGAGTCCCGGACCCAGTGGCTTAAACTCACGCTGGGCGCGTGTGTGCCCAAGATCCTAAGAGGAGAATGGAAGAGAAGGAATTGCGGCATGGTCTTCCCCCAACCCCGGGGGGGGGGTGATTTCTCACTTTCTATCTCTCTGTCTCTGTCTGTCTGGAGAGCGCACACACCCTATAGCAAAAAAAACTCTCAAAAAAAGAAAAAAAGAAGAAGAAGAAGATTCTGGAACCTTGTACTTTGGGCATCTGCTTTTTTTGGAGAGGTTTTTGCCATAGGGCGTGTGTGCTCGCCAGACAGACAAAGAGAGACAGAGATATAGAAAGCGAAAAATCGCCCCCCAGGGATGGCCACGCCACAATCCCTTCTTCTCCATTCTCTTCTCGGGATCTTGGGCACACATGCACATGCGCCCAGCGTGAGTTTTAAGCCACCACGTCTGGTACTCGAACCACAGTCGACTACATGGGAGTCCAACAACCTAGCCATTACGCTAACTGCTGGTCCCTACTTTGGGCATCTCTTCATGGAGAAAGAAAAAGTCTGCATTCACTTCCAGCAGTGTTTCATTAACTTTCTTGATAAGAAGAATCATCTAGGACTCTAGTTACAAATTCAGGTTGAGACAACAGATGAAGGCACTGTTCCCACATAGCAGACTCTGCAGATCAAGTCCTGGACTGGCAGCTTGCAAGTCATGCAGGGAGTGTGTGCATGTATGCCCAAAATCCCAAGAGGAGAAGAGATTGCAGTGTGGCCACACCCTCTGGGGAGTGATTTATCACGTCCTTTCTCTCTTTCTCTCTCTCTTTGACTCTCTCTGGTGAGCACACATACCCTGTAGAAAAAAAAAATTAGGTTAATTATTTAGATATTTCCAAGTTTAGCAAGTAAAAAATATAGAAATATATTGGGGTCAGATGGTGGAACAGCAGGACTGCAACATTCTTCAAGGATGACCCACATACAAGGTTCTAGGATTGTGTCTGGGCACCTCCCTAATTCCAGGTGCACATGTGCCCATGATCTGGAACTGCCTGAGGCTGGGGGAGGATCATGGTGGGGATCTTGTTGGGAGTTCTTAATTCTCTGTATCTCTGTTTCTCTCACAAAAGAGAAAAATAAATTAACTTTAGGGAAAATGTAGAAATATAATGTAGTTATCTGTTTAAGTGAAATGAAAATATAGGACTACAATTACCTATGGCTTATATGAAAATTAAATTTAATGATATCTTATATTTAATCTGGTATACCTAGTGGAGTGATGTCCAGAAACCATGTTTCTAATATGAACTTTAGATGGTGTTTATTACAATGTCTTCAATAGAGACTTAGCAGTTTTCTTTTCAAGCAGGTCCAAATGACTGTTCTAAAATTTTTTAAGAATTATTTTATTTAACTTTATTTGTTATTATTATTTGTTTTATTTTGACCAGAAAAAGACAGAGAGAGAGAGAGAGAACATGAGAAAGCAAGCTGCCAGGTCTGGGGCTCAAACCTCAACTAGCCATGTGAGAATCCAGTGTCTTTAAACACCATCCCACCAGCTGGCCCCCAAGTGACTCAAAATCTCAAATTAGCTATGTAAATGTCACAAATATTATTGTTAGTTACTATTTATGACTACTTACCATAACTTACAATCATAATTATGTAGACTATTCAGTATATGTTACATAAATTAGTTCTGTTCTTTATTGATTATAGCACTAGACTTTGGCCTATAGTCAATTTTCAAATTTTGTAGTTCATGTAATTTTAAAGATTAGAAGCAAAAGTTCACAAGACACCCCAGAGATGGTAAAGGTGGAACTTTAGAGATGGGACTTAATGCTTCTTCTTGAACTTAAATTTATGACATTATTGGGATCAAATGAATGATGCAGAAAGTGGTGAAACGTCATTCACAGTTATGTCTTCAGAGGATTCTCATCTATGAAATGTGCTTCCTTTCTTGGTCCAGTGAAAAGTGCTTCCTGACTCAAATAATACCATCGAAGACCAGTTGTTTACAAAAACATTTGCCTTGGAGCTTGAAAGTAGGGGTCCAGGTGATAGATGTTATTTTAAATGCATTTGCCATGTGTAAAGCCCAGGATGATAAGTAATGGAAACTTTTGAAAAAGTAATACCAGTAATCAGGTGTGTTGTTTGATCAAAAATTACCCTAGGATACCTCAAGGGTTTGAAATGCCAATAAGTTCCAAGATGTCTAAAGTCAAGGTGTGAAAAACTGGTTGCCAAAAATACAGAGGTGGACTTAGTAAACATAATCTAGCCCAGCTTCAATAGCCCAGAAACCCAAAAAATTTTCAGGACTTGATTTCTCAGAACTTACATGACCTTTGGGAGTCTTCCATTAAAGAAAAATAAAGTAGGTTCGCTTTAAGTACTTCCAGCCTTCGGTGATAAATAAAAGGAATCTTTCACAAACATCAAAGATATTTAAAAATTTTTATTTCAAAAGACGTAAATGTTCCATAGGGTTTTAAAGCTATTTTCATAGATTTGGAGAAGGGTTTGACTTTTCAGCACTACCACTCAGAGAGCAGGGAAAGATACACAGAAGCACTTTTCCTTGTGCAGAATCTTCTGATAAAAGGAAATTGGAGGGGCCCAGTAATTAAGTCAGCTGAATCCCACATGGCCAACTGTGCAATTCGAGTCCCAGACCCAGTGGCATGAAAAACACACTCAGCATGTGTGCATGCATGCCCAAAATCCCAAAAAGAGAAATGGAGAGGGAATGCAGTGTGACCATCCCCCATGGGCAGAAGGGCTTTCTCATTTACTCTCCTCTACCATGCCCTCTAGCAAATTAAAAACAAAAGGAAAAGAAAATATGAGGTACTATGGAGATGGTCTCCTTGCTTTGGTCAGACTAGTACTTGAAATCCACTCAGCTTCCTTAAAAATACAGAGTGACAGGCCTCTGAAATTCTCATTATGTTTCTAAATCTTAAGCTTAACTTTGAAAAAGAAGTTACCCCCACATGAAATGGTTTAAATGCTTCAGGAGAGAACATGATTATTTTACTACAAAAGATGAGTTAGGGTTATTTTCAACATATAATGCAATAGGAATTTTAATTCTATAGTAAGTATTAGAACTCAAGGAGATCTGAGCAGACGAATTCATAAGGATATGAAGAATGTGAACTAAAACTTTTATTTAGTAGCAAAATAAAAAATTTCTGAGAGGAAATACTGTGATACTTGGGGCAAACTTCCTAATGGCATTGGGTTTTTTCCATAAATGTACTTCTTAGCTCCTTCCTACTGGTTAACTCTCCTTAATAGTGGAAGAAATGTATTGCAGCCTGGGTGACTTTCTACTTTAGAGGATCAATTAAACTTGTTGATAGTAATTAGAACTTTGCAAAAAATATTTTAATATGATAACAAACTAATATAAAACTATAAATAAATAAGAGCAGAATCAGCCTTATTCTATGATATGTGTGAGTTAGAAAATAGTCAGAGAAAATCATCTTTCCCATACATTCTCGGAAGATACATTGCAACTTCAACCAAAGCCGAGGGAGAAATGGGATCATTTCCCTTTCAAACTGTGAATGTAGCTAATTTTTATTGATTCACGTATAAGTTCAATTCCTACTTTTTAAAATATTACATTTCTATTAAGATTTTATCCTCATAGTACATATCAGAAATCTTGGGTAATAAGATAAGAAACATCCACTACTACCATTACCTGCTATTGATAGAAAACCATGGAAACTATTGAAGGCACAATTCCTTCATTTCCAACATGTGATGGGAATGAATCAAGACAACATATTTAAATACATTGAGTGTGTGTGTGTGTGTGTGTGTGTGTGTGCAAAGCTCTTAACAAACATATGTGAAAAGTGTTTTAACTATAGGTAATTTTCCAGTGTAATATTTATCTTTGTGACAGAGCTATAGACTACAGAACATTTCACCAGAGAATGTAGAATGAAGACATTTTTACCTATTTTTCTGAGTGGCAAGAGTCTACTGGCAGCTGATAGACAGAGGGAGAGAAGGAGAGGGAAAAATAGAGCTGATATATTTGTACACACTTTGGGAAGAGGAAAAGGCATATTTGTCAAGTCAATTCCGCAAGATTTGAAAGCAACTTCAACTTTAAAAGCTACAAAGTTCAAATTTTCTTTGAAAGAGTGAGAATGTTTTAAAATGTATTATTGTTCAGGTATCCTAACAAAAGATCAGGAGAAGATTGCCATTGAAAAGATCGTCTGTTACAGTTCTCAAGAGGGCTTGGGGCATGTCATTGCAGTTGTCAGGTAGGAAAACACAGAGTGGGTCAGGAGGCAGAGGTAAAGAGAACACTCAGGCAAGAGCCTTTACTGTGACTTCCATGGGAAGGAACAAACAAGGCAGGATAAGCAGAATTATAATTGGCCACTTTAAATCACTTCAGGGACTAGCCCTGGGAGGTGGATCCCACATGGACAACCACACAGTTCAAATTCCAGTCCTGAAAGCTTGAAAAACATGTGCATGCATGCCTCAAGTCACCACAGGATGGAGAAGTGGAAGAGAAGAGATGACTACACACAACATGACCACACCCCACTGAGGTGTGCTTTCTCCCTCTCTTTCTCTTCCTCTGTCTGTCTCTCTGTCTTTCTCTGGAGAATGCACACCGCCTCTGGCCAATTAATTTTTAAAAATTACTTTTGTAGTTTCCAAGGCATCTAGCTTATCTTTGGTGGTCCAGTACCTGGACCGCTAGTGATTAGGGTTGGGATTAGTAGTCAGGAGTATGAGAGCAAATAGGGGAGGTTCTGCAAGTGTGGGATCCCAAAACTGTGCATTTGAAAAGAACATTCACCAAAGAATTCTTTCGTTTGTTTCTTTGTTTTAGAAATTTACCATAGGACAAGAGTCTTCTTAAGAAAAGTGAGAAATCACACACCCCCATCCCCAGAGGGGATGGTCACAGCACAATCTCTTCTCCTCCAGTCTCCTCTTGGGATTTTGGGCATGAACACACACACACACACACACCTGGTATGTTTTTCAAGCCACCATGCCCAGAACTGTAACTGTAGAGTCAGCCATGAGGAATCCAGCCATGAGGATCCAGCACATCACCTGCTGACCCAAATTTTTACTATCTCTAAGAGTGGCTACCCCTAAGAGGAGCAGTCAGCTCAGGATTAGTAAGGCCCTAGATGTCATGGCAACAGCAATGTAGGAAATAGAGACCAGCAGATGGCAAAGTGGCTACATCGCTGGACTCCTATGTATTCGACCACAGTTGGAGTCCTGGACCCAGTGGCTTAAACTCACACCGGGCACGTGTTCGTGCATGCCCAATATCCCCCTAGAGGAGAATGGAGGAGAAGGATTGTGGCATGGCCAACTCCCCTGGGAGGTGATTTCTTGCTTTCTGTCTCTCTGTCTCTCTCTGTCTTTCTGGTGAGTGCATGCGCCCTATAGCAAAAACCTCTCCAAAAAAAGGAAAGAAATGTAGAAAATTTAAAAACATAATAAATAAAGAACATTAGATGAAAAGTCAGAGAGAAAATTATGTCCACAACAAACATGTATTCATGATTCTACATAACAGAATTTAATCATGGTTTATATTAAATAAGCAAGAAAGCTGTATTGAAAAGAAATGTGTCAGAATTTCTTACTAACTTTGTAAGTATAAAACAGTTGCAGTGAATATTTTCCTTGGAGTTATTTTCTTGTGTGTGCTCTCTGTCCATTATAAATATCAGATATAGATCCAGTTCTGATGCTATGGGCTAGAATTGTAGTTAATATATGGAAAAGAGTTTAAAATGTAATCACAGAGTAGACTAGCTGGTGAGCTCCCTCAGGCCAGGAATATCTTGCTTTAATTACTGTGGTGTCCCACAATATCAAGGATTGCTTTCTATAAGTGTCAAGGAGATATTTGCTGACTTATGTTAAAATAGCCTCCAAAGAAGTTTCTTTAAAAAATAAGATGAATCTAATTGAGAACATATTGACAATTAGAGGTGTCTGTAAGATGGCTAGTAGGAAACATGCAATGAATAACAAACTGTGTTCTCCTGTTACACTGGACACTACTAGCTGTATTAGAGTATCTTGTACAAAGGAGATATACAATAGATCTCAAGTGAATTAATTAAAGAAAAAAAAATGAATGTATGAATGAAGGATATTCAAAAAGATCATCAAAAATTAATATCATGAAAAAAAATCTGCAAGGATTTCAAAATTTTTTCACCAAAATAAACTCACACTTTACTTCCATTTCTTCACGAACTGTTTGAAGTCCCATTGTATGCTGAGTGAGGAACCAGTCATTTTGATCATGAATGAGGTCACTGATAAAAAATATTTTTATATTAACAAGGATGTAATAAGCACAAAGCATGATGATGTTTAAAGTAACATATTTTCCTAACTGTATCAGTTGCCTTCTAAAAGCAATAAACAATTCTTAAGAAAACCTTTCTGAGCAAATACTTTGGTTGTCCAGAATGGGGAGGAGCTGCCCACCCGATGAGTGTTTTAAAATGAAAATGATGACTGTCTTTTTCCACAAGGAGCATGCCAACTTTGAGAAGATCTATGAATAATGTCATTGATTTTAAGGAATTCTTGCTCTTGAAATGTTTTCATTTAAGTGTCCAATGCTATATAAATCAAAGTAGGGTAAAAATCTAAACTGTAATGAACTTAAAACTGTATGTTTAATTTACAAACCTACTTTAAATTTTGCAAAAATCTTAGCTCTTCTACTAAACTGATGTATTAATTTCTTTTTGCCAATTTTAGCACACATGTCAATTTGCTTGGCACGATTTCAAGACATTTTGTATGTGAGCAGACTTTTCCTTATTTGACATTAATTCAAGAAGTTTTATTTATCAAAAGTAGTAATTTACTATTGATTTTACAACTAAATTCTCTTAGGAGATCAGTGAATTTAAAATGTGATCAAACTGCCTCAAATCCTAGAAATGTTCCACTCCCAAATCCTTTCTACTTTTATGTTACTAAGTTTATTGGGGTAAAATTTACATACAACAAAGTTAACTAATTTAAGTATACAGCTTGCGGGATTTTTGACATAGGCCACATGTGCTTGCTAGAGAGACAGAAAGTGAGAAATCACCCCCCGCCCCCAAGGAGGATGGCCATGCTGCAATCCCTTCTCCTCCATTCTTCTCTTGGGATTTTGGGCACATGTGCACACAAACCTGGTGTGAGTTGGCAATGCCAGGATTTTCTTTCTCTGGTAATGACATTTGACTTCTTTGACTTAGCATAATGATTTTAAGATTCATGCTTTTTTTTTTTTGTATCAGTAATTTTTTTCTTTCTTATTAGTGAAGAGAATTTCACTATATAGGTATATCACAATCTATTCACCCATTCAAATATTGATGGTCATGTGGGTACTCTCAAGGATTTGGATATTCTGAATATTCAATTTGTCTTGGATTAAGTACCTAAAAGCAAAATTCCTAAAACTGCTTGCACATCTATGTTTATTGTGGCATTATTCATAATTGCTAAGATATGGAACCAACTCAAATATGCACAGATGAATGGATTGAAAAAGTGTGGCACATATACTCTATGGAATACTACTCAGTAATAAAAAAGCAAGATCCTGTAATTTGGTAGAAAGTGGACAAATATGGAAGATTTATTGCTGAGTGAAGTAAGTCAGGCTATGAAACAGAGACTTTGTATATCTCCATGAAATATATACCAACTGTCTGCACTCTATGGCAGAAACTGAAAGATTAGAGGATATAGAAGCATGGAAAATGGTTACAGATACTAGAGACAGTATGTAAAGAGGGCGAGAGAAAGGGGAGAGTGGGAGAAATGGAATCAAGGAGAAAATAGCGAAGCGAGACATTTGTGGGACACAGAAATGGATGATTTTTCTGTTAACGATAACATGCATAGTATCTTCAACTGGACAGATGTGAAGTATACTCATGTTGGGTAAATTCACTTTACAAGCTGTAGTGATATACAGTGATTCAATGTATAAAATAAAGTAAAATAAAATAAGTTTCCTAAATCATGTGGTAAGCATATGCAAAACTTTATGAAATCCTCTAAAATGGTCTTGTAACATGGCTGTAGCTTTTTCTTTTCCACCAGCAATGTATAACATTTTCACCAAGAAGAAAAAGTGTTGTGATACATGGGGCGTTGGACAGAATTATTACAAAGAGAAAAATCAATCAATTCATTTAAATAACAACAAAAAGACCTCTGCCATTTTTGGATCTCTTTTTATGGCAGTATTTCCCTGCTTCTTTGAATTCTTTCATTCTTTTAACTTTACTGCATTCACAAAGCCAGAAAATATGACTGAATGGTGGGTAATGTAAATTTAGTGAATTCTGCTATGTTTATTACTAGATTTTGTTGTATTCCCTTAAAGAGTACTAGAGTTTGTTTGACCTTTTGTGACTTGCTTTTAAGCTCTGTTAGACTGGATTGAGAGCAGTTTTTAGGCTAAGGCTAACTTAATTCCATTACCAAAGCAACATTCTTGTGATAATTCAACCCAATGCCCCCAGTATTATGCCATTTTTTTTACTCTTGTTTGTGGTAACATAAACTATCTCTAGATCTGTTTGTATTACTATGTTCTAGTATTTATTTGTTTTTGCTGTTGTTGGTTTGGTTTGTTTTTGGTTTGCTTTCCCCCCACTTCTCAAGACTGGGTCATTTTCTCTAGTACAGGCCACAGTTAAGTACTCAGCCAATGACTTGAGCTTCTCTACCTCATCCTGTCCTTCCTAATAAGAGATCTCTGAAATTTTTCTTCACATTTATCTTCCCTCTGTCCCACAAATTCTGGCTCTCTTGGTTTCCCAATACCCAATCTCCATCTGTATGAGTCAGTGGGTCTTCTGGGCTCTGAGTTTCTTCTCAGCTCACTAAAGCCTGAGAACTGCTCTAATCAGTCATAATCATAGCATGAATTGCTTTTATTTTCATTCTCTCATTGGTCCTGGTCCTGATATCTATAGTTCAAAGTTTAAGAGTGATGCTTATTTTTTAAGGAGGAGGGGAGAGATCTGATTTTCTAATTGTTTATGACAGAGCATCCTTGTTATTTCATTCAAAGCTACAAATAGAAGTTATTCCATTTCACTTTCAGTTATAAAATAATGTAGAGTTGGGAATAATATCAATGTGGAGTAGTAATATTTTTATTAGATTTTCCAAATTTTTGAAGAAACAACTAGTGGACAGATTGTTTTAGAGAAAGATTTTTGCTACAGGGTACATGTGCTCGTCAGAGAGACAGAGACAAAAAGCAAGAAATTATCCACCCTCCCCCCTAGGAGGGATGGCTATGCCATGATCCTTTCTCCTCCATTCTCCTCTTGGGATTTTGGACTCAGGAACTCGACATGAGTTTTTGGGTTTTTGTTTCTTTGTTCATTTGTTTGTTTTAAGAGGTTTTTACTACAGGGCTAGTGCACTCACCAGAAAAACAGAGAGACAGAAAGTGAGAAATCACACCCCCCCCCCAGGGTGATGGCCATGCCACAAACACTTCTCCATTTTCCTCTTGGGATCTTGGACACACACGCATACATGCCCAGTGTGATTTTAAGCCACTGGGTCTGGGACTCGAACCATGGTCAACTACATGGGAGTCCAGCAACATAGCCATTACAGCAACTGCTGGTCCTTCAACATGAGTTTTAAGATGCCACATCTGGGAACTTGAACTGCGGTCGACTACATGGGAGTCTGGTGATGTAACCATTATGCCATCTGCTAGTCCTGCAGACAGATTTTTTTTTGTTTTAATGTTCATGTATTAGTTAAATTTCTCAATGCAAGGTCAGCAGGTGGAGTGGTGGTTAAAGTACTGGATTCCCACATGGCCAACTGCAGTTCAAGTCCTGGACTTGATGGCTTGAAAATCTTGCCTGAGATGTATGTGTGTGGATGCCCAAAATCCCAAGAGAAGAGATTGTGGCATGGCTCTCTCTACTGATGGTGGGGGATGATGATTTCTCACTTTCCCTCTCACTGTCTCTCTCTGGTGAGTGCATGTGCCCTGTAGCAAAAACCTAAAAAAAAAAAAAAAAGAAAAGAAAACAGAACAAAATTTCTCAATGCAGCATGATTAAAATAGCTCCTATTTTTGTTGCTTCAATCATAAACATTATTCTTTAACATCCTGTTCTTTCCAGAGAGTTTAATTTTGTGTGGCTATAATTTTTTAAGAAGTTTTTGCTATGGGGCACACACACTCACCAGAGTCAGTGAGACAGAGAGAAGCAGAGAGAGAGAGGGAAAGTGGAAATCACCTCCCCCCTCTTGCCATTAAGTCCCCCTCCATGGTGGCCATACTGCAATCTCTTCTCCTCCATTCTCCTCTTGGGATTTTGGGCATGCACACATACGCTGGGCATGGTTTTCAAGCTACCAGGTCTGGAACTCAAAAAGTACAGTGGGCCATGTGGAATCTTACTACATTAATCACCATGCCACCTGCTGACCCAATGTGGTGATAATTTTTATATTCAATTATATTTATTTTATAATCCAGCCTCCGTAATTGACTGATAAGAAATAGTCAAATTTACCCTACACTTAATTTTTAAGAGAGATTTTTGCTATAGGGCACGTGTACTCGCCAGAGAGACAGAAATCAAGAAATCACACCCTGAAGGGGTGGTCATGCCACAATCCCTTCTCCTCCATTCTTCCCTTGGGATCTTGGGCATGCACGTACACAGGCATAGCATGAGTTTTAAGCCACCGGGTCCAGGGCTTGAACTGCAGCCAACTATGTGGAAGTCCAGCAATGAAACCATTACGTCATCTGATAATCCGTATTTTAGGGTAAACAAAAAATAAGCACCAAGGGCTAGTCGAGGCAGGGAAGTGATCTGTTTTGCTTTGTCTGAGCATCTAAAGGAGGGCAGTAGTGGAGCATGGAGATCGGGAGAACCCTCCCTGACAGCCCGCTGCCTGTGTGGGGCCGTACATTGTTGCTACTCCCAGCTGATTTAATAGAGCCCACTTCCCACCCTCTGCAGGAATTCAACCTTGTTTAGTTTAGTATTAAGAAATGTGCTGTATATTTCAAGGGCCATAAAAGAGGAAACATAAAACAGGAAACATGCCAATAATGCTAAGAGAAATTTATATCCTTTCTCAAAATGATTCTGTTGACCTGTTTTACCTCATGCTGTCCTGTATTAATATTCTTTCATTTTAACCAGCCAACTAAATAAACAAATTAATTGTTTCCTATTACATGACCTGACACATGAAATTAGTGCCTGATGGTGGTATTTTTTAAGCTTTTAATTACATGCCTTGCCAAGGACAGAATTTATGATGTTTTCTATGAAAACTAACATTTCATAATATGCTCTTCTCGCAGTCAGTATAAATATTAAAAATTTTATGATACATTATTGTCCAGAATGAGCCTTCAGAATGAAACTTTATTAATCTTAAGGTTTCAAGAGAAAGGGTAAGAATTTTATCTCTCTACAATGGTAATGTTTTACCTGAAATGAGCCAAATGGTGTTGTAACAATATAAATGAGATGCAGTATAATTAACAATGGAGCACTGTGTATGTTATCATTTTCTTTCCTTTATTTTCCTTCTTTATTTTTCAACTATGAGTACAAAACAGAAGTGTCATGCAAACTTATTGCTGACTTTTAAAAACAAGTTCATTGAGGCATAATTGGCATAAAACAAACTATACTTTTTTATTACTTTTTTTTTTTTTAGAGACTTTTGCTATAGGGCGTGTGCGCTTGCCAGAGAGACAGGGAGAGAGAGAAAGAAAGAAAGGAATCACCTTAACGGCTGATGGCCATGCTGCAAACTCTTTTTCTTCATGTCATCTTGGGATTTGGAACATGCATACTCATGCATGAACTTCAAGCCTCTGGGTCTGGGACTCGAACTGCAGTTGGCCACATGAATCCAGTGCCTTTACCACTACACTACCTGCTGGATCCACAAACTGTACATTCTTTTTTTCTTTATAAGGAGGACAGAAGGAAAGAGAGAGAGGAAGACAGAGAGACAGAGATATGTATTTGTTGTAGACAGATCTTTCTGCACTGACCTACCCATCAGCTAGGATTACAAGCACATGCAACTGCACCTGGCATGATTAGTTTGGTCCACGTACCAAACCTGGTTCCCACATGTGGTTTCCAGCCTCCCACATGGTGGCTCTATCTGTGGTGTGCCACCACAGTTGGGTCTAAAATGTACATTTGTTAGTTTGGTCATATAAATAAATCCATGAAATCATAGCTATGAACCAAATAATGAATATACTCCACTTCTTCCAAAAATTTCTTCCTACCTTCTGCCTTCCTATTTCTAGGAAACTGTTATCTGTTTTTCCATCACTGTAGATCAGCATGTACATGCTGAAATTGCTTGTCTGCTTGTTTCTTGTTTTATGCTATAGGACTGCAGCACTTGCTGGAGAAAGTGGGGCAGTGGGTGGGGGGGTGTGAATCACTGTTTAGGAATTTGACCATGCTACAATCCCTTCTCCCTCAGTTTCCTTTTGGGATTTTGAGCACACATGCACACGTACCTGGCATGAAATTTTAAGCCTCCAGGACCTGATTCGAACCACACAGCTGGCCATGTGGGATTCAATGCTGGCCTGCACTTTCTAGAACTGCATGTAAATTTAATCACAAAATGTTCAGTCTTTTTCTGCTTTGTTTCTTTCACTCAGCATACTTATTTTGAGAATCACCTATGTCTTTAGGTATATCAACAGTTCATTGATTTATATTGCTAAATATTTTTCCACTGTTTGGATACCATCAATTATCATCTTACCTGTGGATGAATAACTGGGTTGTTTCCAGAGTTTGGCTATCACAATTCAAGTTTCTATGCACATTTATGTTCAAGTGTTTAAAATATCTTCTTAAGAGAATGAAAACACAAGCTATAGTCTGAGAGAAAATATTTTAAGTCAGGTATCTACAAAGTGCTTTCATGCTGAGTATGTTTGACCTGCCAACGCATTTCTCTATCCTGTAATTAATGATATCACATGGTAAATACTAGGTCATATTTCCTAAAATTGATTTTTGACTCAAACATAGAATGTGGCCATTGCATCCAGACAGTCAATGATTTTGACAGACTTGCTGTCATCTGTGAAATGGACCAATATTTCTGAGAAGTATTTTTGAGAATGACTAATTTTTTTTAAAAAAATCTTCAATGAGTTGAAAGGGACAGCAGTTAATTAGTAGATGCCAGGACAAAATGAAGCTAAAAAAAAAAAAAATCTTCCTGGGACCAGCAGATAGTGTAATGGTTATGTCACTGGACTCCCATGTAGTCAAACACAGTTCGAGTCTGAGAGCTTATAACACACCAGGTGCATGTGTGTGCATGCCCAAATCCTGAGAGAATAACAGAGGGGAAGGGATTGCAATGTGAACATCCTCGCTAGGGAGGTATTTCTCGCTTTCAGTTTCTCTGTCGCTCTGGTGAGTGCACTTGCCCTATAGCAAAAGTTTCTCTAAAATAAAGAAAGAAATATCTCCTCTTATTACTTCTAGTTCTAATGTTACAAAGGTTAAAATATAAATACCAATAGCCAATATTCTAAAAAATTAAAATGTAAAGAAATATTTATTTTAAGATTGTATTTTTGATTAACATGTAAAAGGTTCAATGTTACAATTTACTCACACAAATGGAAGTAAAATACATTTACAGAATTCCATTAAATTTCCATTTTAGAATTTTAATCTAAATTTTGTTAGCCTTTTCATTCTTAAGATATTATTGTCCACTTCTGTATATAAAGTTATATGATCGTTCCCGAAGTGTTCTCTATCTGTGCACCTCAAGTGTCAACTTGGATTGCTGTTTCCTTCAATGACTTTGAGCGTGACTTTTTTACTTTTGTACATCTCCTTACTATTTGATTGCTTGAGATAGTCCTCATGAAATAGTTCTTAAGTTAATATTTGATGATTTAATTGTTTAAGGATAAGAAAAATATTCAGATGGTTTATAAATTCTGTTACTAGGAATAAAATACAATCCTGCAGAGAAATCAAATTGCATTAGTTTGGATGGCTGTCCCTGGTGAAACTGAATGACAATTTGACTATTTTTTTCACATGTGTGCCTTCGTACCTTCTTGTACTATCTTATATGCACCATATGCACAGGCTGGGTTCTGTGGGGAGCCACCTGGATGCCCCCTTCAGGACTGAGCCACTCATTTTTCCAGTGTTGCCTGCTGATGCACACACCAAAACCTTCTCCCCAAATTGCTTTAGACCATAAAGAACTGCCTTGCTAAAAGCTATTACCCCTGATTCAGGAGCGATCCTTTCCACTCCCTGCTACAAATGGCCACCCTGATCTGAAGGAATCAGTTAGTGTCCCTTCTGTTGTCCTCACCGTTCAGTTTCTCCCTCTGCCCAAGCCAGCCTCCCTGACTCCATAACAGGGGCATTCCCAAGACATTACTCAATAAATCCCTGCACAAAACTCCCATCACTGGGTATACTTCCAGGAACTCAACTTCTGATAGTCTTTTTTTGTTTTTTTAAGTTCTGCTATAGGGTACATGCATTCACATAGTGGGAGAGAGAAAGAGTGGGAGACAGAGAAAAAGAGAGAGAGAAAATGAGAAATCACCCCCTGAGGGGATGGCCATACCACAATCACTTCTCATTCAATCTCCTCTCAGGAGTTTGAATTCACACGTACATACACTTGGGGTGATTTTTAAGCTGCCAAGTCTGGGACTCCAACCATGGAACTGACCTTATTTTACAATTCAAGGTAAAATATAATGGGGCCAGCAGGTGGCGTGGTGTTTAAGGGTGCTGGACTCTCATATCGCCTACCACAGTTCAAGTTTTAGACCTGGCAGCTTGCTTTCTCATTTTCTCTTTCTTTCTCTCTGTCTCTCTCTGGTCAAATTAAAAATAATTGTGATAATAAATAAAATAAATAATTCTTAAGAAAACATAAAATTTAATATGGAAAGAAAAGTGATTTGTTCACAGGCAAGATTTGCTTCCCATTTCTTCAGTGGGTAGTCTGTGTATCGTAAGTGTTGGGAAATGGAAAAAATTTTTAAAAAAAAGGAAGGAAGGAAGAAAGAAACCAGGAGCTAGGATATTTTAATCCTTTTATTTCTTTTGTGGTTGCTCAGTCTGGGCACTCCCTTGTCAGGTATTAAAACTATGTAAGTCCATTAAACATGACTTTAGAAACTCTTTATCCATAATGGATGTGCCAAAACAAATGTACTGCTATCCATCAAGCAGAGCTAATGAATATCTAATGAGACATTTAAGCACTATTACATAATGAAAAAGAAAAACAAATCTATAGTAAAACAAATTGGTAATACTTCCCTTTACTTCATGTGCAGCATAACCCAGAAAGTGGGTTAAAAATAATATGTATTTATTTACTTTGCAGTATTTCTCTAATTGCTCTTATTAGCAGAAAATTTACTATCTCCATTTTGAAGCTGCAAAAGGATTTAAAGAAAAGCTATACTGCTAATGTAACATTTTATTTCTTTTAAAAGTTTGAGGCAAACAGGATAAAGTGTGCTACATCTGAGGAGTGGTATATGTTCTTGTATCCTTTCATTACTTTTCTATAGAGTATTAAAGAATAAAAACAATAGTATTCTACACAGTAGCATATGTAAGATTTTGATTCATTGGGTACCCAACAACATATGAAAAAGATGATTTTATTTATCATAGTTGATTTATCTGAGAGTCAGTCTGGCCTTCATTTTTCTTAGGATCTGCTGAGCAGTGGTTTTCCAGCAGTGCACATTGCCAAAGGATCACCACTGTGTCACAGACAAGTGGCCCTTTGTCCTCTCTACCTATCATCGTAGGTACTTCTGGTACCTCTGAAACATAACTACATGTAGGGCTCACTTACAGTGAGGAGGTGCTCCGCTCAGACTAAGTTCTAGATTTCATACATTGTTTTTACACTTCTTCTTCCCTCTTTCCTTCCTCTGTCTCATCTTGCTTTTCAGATTACTCAATAAATCCCTGCACAAAACTCCCATCACTGGGTATACTTCCAGGAACTCAACTTCTGATAGTCTTTTTTTGTTTTTTTAAGTTCTGCTATAGGGTACATGCATTCACATAGTGGGAGAGAGAAAGAGTGGGAGACAGAGAAAAAGAGAGAGAGAAAATGAGAAATCACCCCCTGAGGGGATGGCCATACCACAATCACTTCTCATTCAATCTCCTCTCAGGAGTTTGAATTCACACGTACATACACTTGGGGTGATTTTTAAGCTGCCAAGTCTGGGACTCCAACCATGGAACTGACCTTATTTTACAATTCAAGGTAAAATATAATGGGGCCAGCAGGTGGCGTGGTGTTTAAGGGTGCTGGACTCTCATATCGCCTACCACAGTTCAAGTTTTAGACCTGGCAGCTTGCTTTCTCATTTTCTCTTTCTTTCTCTCTGTCTCTCTCTGGTCAAATTAAAAATAATTGTGATAATAAATAAAATAAATAATTCTTAAGAAAACATAAAATTTAATATGGAAAGAAAAGTGATTTGTTCACAGGCAAGATTTGCTTCCCATTTCTTCAGTGGGTAGTCTGTGTATCGTAAGTGTTGGGAAATGGAAAAAATTTTTAAAAAAAAGGAAGGAAGGAAGAAAGAAACCA
The DNA here is from genome assembly GCF_000334495.1 of Tupaia belangeri chinensis. Classification (NCBI taxonomy): domain Eukaryota; kingdom Metazoa; phylum Chordata; class Mammalia; order Scandentia; family Tupaiidae; genus Tupaia; species Tupaia belangeri. The sequence continues at coordinate 4,331,004 of NW_006205542.1, forward strand.
GGAGCTAGGATATTTTAATCCTTTTATTTCTTTTGTGGTTGCTCAGTCTGGGCACTCCCTTGTCAGGTATTAAAACTATGTAAGTCCATTAAACATGACTTTAGAAACTCTTTATCCATAATGGATGTGCCAAAACAAATGTACTGCTATCCATCAAGCAGAGCTAATGAATATCTAATGAGACATTTAAGCACTATTACATAATGAAAAAGAAAAACAAATCTATAGTAAAACAAATTGGTAATACTTCCCTTTACTTCATGTGCAGCATAACCCAGAAAGTGGGTTAAAAATAATATGTATTTATTTACTTTGCAGTATTTCTCTAATTGCTCTTATTAGCAGAAAATTTACTATCTCCATTTTGAAGCTGCAAAAGGATTTAAAGAAAAGCTATACTGCTAATGTAACATTTTATTTCTTTTAAAAGTTTGAGGCAAACAGGATAAAGTGTGCTACATCTGAGGAGTGGTATATGTTCTTGTATCCTTTCATTACTTTTCTATAGAGTATTAAAGAATAAAAACAATAGTATTCTACACAGTAGCATATGTAAGATTTTGATTCATTGGGTACCCAACAACATATGAAAAAGATGATTTTATTTATCATAGTTGATTTATCTGAGAGTCAGTCTGGCCTTCATTTTTCTTAGGATCTGCTGAGCAGTGGTTTTCCAGCAGTGCACATTGCCAAAGGATCACCACTGTGTCACAGACAAGTGGCCCTTTGTCCTCTCTACCTATCATCGTAGGTACTTCTGGTACCTCTGAAACATAACTACATGTAGGGCTCACTTACAGTGAGGAGGTGCTCCGCTCAGACTAAGTTCTAGATTTCATACATTGTTTTTACACTTCTTCTTCCCTCTTTCCTTCCTCTGTCTCATCTTGCTTTTCAGCAGTCCATAGCTTGCTTGTCAGGGTCAAGATTTTCCTGTTCATATCCACTCAATTTTCTCTACAGTGCTATTCAGCAAGTTTAAGGTGTACAAATGTTCTAATAAATGACGAGAAATGTTAGTAAATGTTTATAAAGAGTGAGGGTCAAAACATTAAGAGTAGCTTGTCAATTCGTGATTTTCTTTGTCTAAAACTTAGGGGATCTGGTATTTAAATTTTGGGGGAAGTATATTCCAGACTTAAAAATTAAAGGGAAAAAACAAAACTTCTAAGAAGAACGGAATCATCAAATCTGCATATTCAATCACATATTAAGTTTACTCAAAGAAATATCCTTCAGACCCTATGCTCTAATAGTAAAGTCTCCCTTGCCCTCCAATTCATGTGTTGAGAATTGGTTGTGACAGGTTTAAAAAGTTGGATTAAGGGACTGGCAGGTGGCGTGGTGGTTAGTCACTGAATTACCACATGGCCCACTGTGGTTCAAATTCCAGACCTGGTGGCTTACTTTCTCACTTTCCTTTTCTCTCTCTCTGTCTCTCTCTCTGTCTCTCTCTCTGTCTCTCTCTCTGTCTCTCTCTCTGTCTCTCTCTCTGTCTCTCTCTCTGTCTCTCTCTCTGTCTCTCTCTCTGTCTCTCTCTCTGTCTCTCTCTCTGTCTCTCTCTCTGTCTCTCTCTCTGTCTCTCTCTCTGTCTCTCTCTCTGTCTCTCTCTCTGTCTCTCTCTCTGTCTCTCTCTCTGTCTCTCTCTCTGTCTCTCTCTCTGTCTCTCTCTCTGTCTCTCTCGGGTCAAATTTAAAAAATAATAACAAATAAAATTAAATAAATATTTTTTAAGTTTGGATAAAAATAAATTCAAGTGTAATAATAAATGTAGGGTCTTTGAAAGACTAGGATTAAGGTCAGCAGGGAAGGGCTGCCATGATTAATGCCCAGTGAGTTTATAAGGAAGGGGAATAGACAAGACCAAAGACAGGCGGATGTGGATGAGACCTGTGTCCTCCTGCTCTCTGCCATGTAGAGTTTCAGCCGTAAGGTCCTCATCAAATATCACCAGGCCCCTGGTCCGTGGACCTCCAAACTGTGAGCTGAATAAACTCATGTTCTCTGAAATTGCCTAGATTCAGGTTCTTTCTGTTATTAGCAACAGAGTAAACTAAAAAGTCTGACCTCTGAAACTTTGTGCCTTATTTTAGGTAGAATTTTACTGCGCCCAGTAATCTAGATCTAATGCTCTCTGAATATATATTACATTGTATGATCCAAAAAAAGACGTGATAATAATAATGGTGATAGCTAGGTATAAGAGAAGAGGCTAAAGCTTTCTAAAAATCAAGAACAGGAATTTTTTAAGGAATAAAAGGTTGAGGCCACTTAATATAGAGGCTCATTTAAAACAATAACAACTAAAGCTTAATCGATCCTAAAGAAGTCTCTGTATGGCTAAAGAGTATAATGGTTATGTTATAAAGAAAGAGATCAATAATGTTAAGATAGTGATTCATAAATCAAAAGCATCTAAAGTACATGTTAGAAAGTTTTCTATTCAGTCAAAGTGATAAATTTACAATATATGCTTACAATATACTTAAAGAAGCCTGAAAACGACTCTAAAGCAGTTTTCTGATTGAAGTCTAAACATGTCCATTCTGTGCTTAGCATCTGTGATTTCCTGTTTTCACAATCACGGTTTCAAAATGGGAGTTACAAGCATCTTAGGGGGGAAAAAAGAAAATCTTTTAAAATATGGGACGAAAGTATTAAAATATTTATATTTATTACATCACATTTCTTATCATTTGAAAGAGATGCATTAATCCCCATTGCTATTTAATATATAAGTACATCCTGGTGCCTTCTTTCAGTTCCACTGGTATACAGTAACATATGAAAAAAAATAAAGAATTTAAACAAAAGAGTTGGGATGCCACAGTGGAAGGTTTGGTGGTAACGCCTTTACCCATTCCCTTATTTTCAACATATTGCAATGTACTGAAACTTTTATGTATCAGTAACTAAATTTATAAATTGTACTCCTTGATCTCTATTAGACTAAATATCAGAAAATGAGCTAGTGGCTTAAGAAGATTCCTCTAAAGAAACCATTGGTTGAAGAATATACTAAAAATATAAGCTCCAAATAACAATCAGAATTGAAACAACATTTCTTTCCTTAACTCCAGCTTTCTGTCAGTTAAATCTCAAGGTAAAGAAAATGACAATCTAGTAAGATCTGAGAAGCTTCCAGACAAAAAATGCCTAATTTATCAAGAAGACTATTTAATCCATCCTCTGCTATTTAATAATTGAATATGTGACACTGGGAGATTTGCAAGAATACAGATTGGTTTAAACATTAATTTGGAGGTCCACGTTCCAGGGACTGTTTCTGGTGAGGATCTTCTTGCTAGTGAATAACATGGTGGAGGGTTTCACAAGGTAAGACACAGCAGGCTCAGAGTACATGTCTGTGTCTCTGTGTCTGTTTCATTCCCTCTTCATAAACTCACCAGGGTTTATTTATGGGGAACCTGTGCTAATGACCCTAATCCTAACCATCTGCAAAAGGCCCCACCTTTTAATCCTATAGGCATATTAAATTTTCATCTACTTGATCCCATCTCAACCCATTATATCACGTGATATTTTGGGAAACAGTCAAACCACAACAATGTTAATATAAAGCCATGCAATTAGGAAAACTCATAAAAACTATATTTTATTTCACATTTAACCCATTCTTTGAAATTTCTGTTTTTATTTGTATTGAGCAATGTACATCCTTCACACAACAGCTACTTATTGAGAATCTTTTCTGTGTTCGACACTATTATTATCTTTCAAAGATATCAATAAATAAAACTTATCTTCAAACAGCTATCCTAAATGGAGTTTACATATAATTATATCAATAATTGTATGTAATTGTATGTATACATTTTTAAAGATTTTGTCATAGGGCACATGATCTTGCAAGAGAGAGAGAGAGAGCAAGAGAGAGAGAGAGGGAGAGAGAGTAAGAAATCACCCCTAGTGGGGTGGCCACACCACAATCCCTTCTCCTCCATTCTTCTCCTGGGATTTTGGGCATGCATACACATGTGCCCAGCATGATTTTTAAGCCACCAGGTCCAGCATTTGAACTGCAGTCTACTATGTGGGAGTCAGCACCTTAGCCATCACACCACCTGCTGGCCCCAGTAAATATACATACATCAAAAGGTGCTGTTGTTTATTATTTATTAATTTTACAAGTTGTGTGCCTCTCTAAAATGTTTGGATACCACTAATGTGCATGTAAAAATCCAGGGTTCTTAGATGCTACATTAAGCTATTCCTCTTTACCTATGTTTCCTTAATTCTTGCTCTTTATAGTTTCAAATGTAATTGCCTTGTAATTTGCATTTCTTCAAACATTTCATTACACCACTGGTCTTCTAAGTGCTTTCTCTCTTCCTTCTGATTGGAGTACTTTCTCTATTCTTCATTCCCTTTCCTTTATGTTTCTCATTATCTTCTCTTTCATACTTTAACACCCATCTTAGTCCCCTTTGTCTCTGTGACCACATGCAGTTGTTCCCAAAAATGAATCAGTTCTTTTTCTACCCCACCCCCCCCCATCACTGGGCCCTGTATCTAAGTCCATATTGAATTTACCACACTGTTCTGAATCATTTAACATAACTACAATCTCTTTGAGGGAGAGATCCAAGCCTTACCCTCTGTTTTATTTCCAGGCCTTGTACCAATTCTGGCACATGGTAAGCTCTATAAACATTTTAAGAGAATTATATTAAACTAATCACCAAACAGTTTTCAGATAACTGGTTTCACTTTTATTGGTTCATCAAAGAAATCTAATTAAGGGATTAGCTTTGCTGGTTTTCCAAAAGAATGTGTATCTGGTCACTAAAAGTGAATCGAAGTATTTCCATCACATTCTACTTTGATTCTAAAATGTTTAAAACCATTAAGCTAGCTCTTGGTAGCAATGCTTATTCCATAAACAAAATGGTTATAATTTGTGAGGTAGACCAGCACACAGTGTACCGAGCATGATTACTAGAAGTCACATACAATATTTGTACTTTTAGGAAGCAAGCCGAATTATTCAATATGCTCCTAGTGACATCACACTTTCTTACCAACTTTATTAAGAAATCGCTTTGAAAGACATGATTAAAGAACACATGCTTTACAGCTATGATTATTGATGATGCATGTAGATCACAGGAGCTCATTATAGAGTCCACACAACAATAAATAAATTCTAACTACCAAGGCTTTCATTTGGCATTTTGATCACTGTTTCTTGCCTCTGACTAAATTGCCCATGTTAGGGGCTTTCACTGTTGCAGACCACCTTGAGCTGCATGCCAAAGTGAGTTTCAAAAGACTCCAAAGATCGGTCCATCAAGGAAGAAAACATTGTGTGTGAACAACTAAGAATTTAAGGATGAACTTTTTACAATACCTTTCATTTAATGCCACATGCACAGGAAAAGGGAGAGAAAAAGAGAGAAGAGAGAAAAGGGAGAGAAAAAGCATATATATGTTATATATATTCTACAGAAAAATTTCGCTTTTTGAAATGTGCACTCACTGGAGAGACAAAGAGACAGAAAGTGAGAAATTATTCCCCAGGGGGGAATGACCATGCCACAATCCCTTCTCCATTTTCCTCTCAGGATTTTGACCATGCACATACATGTGCTCAGTGTGAATTTCAAGCTGCAGTCCAGGACTTGAACCTCAGTCAACTACATGGGAGTCCAGCCACATAACCATTACATAATCTGCTGGTCCCAAAATAAAATATTAACAAGGGTCAGCTGCAATCATTATTGCAATAAAAAGTATGCAGAAAGCAATAGGAAATTCTCAGTAAAACATATGCCAGGGCACAACTTTCTTTCTCCCATTACTTTGACATTAAATCTTAATATTTTCCAGAAATTTGAATGGAACTGATAAGCAACTATGTTTATAGTGATTTGATTACATTTGTTAAATTAAAACCAGCAAGAAAGCCATGTATTTTTTGCTATTTGGGAAACAATGGGCAACTACAAAGACTGGAGTCTACATGAAGCTATAGGAATTTGAAGCACCATGGATTCTGTTCCATTTTTATCTTAGTTGAAATGAGAGAAAGATCACAGGTTTTATGTCATCTTGTCTGAACCCTCTTAGTCAATTCCTCTTTTCCTGCTGTGCAGAGTTAGTTCCACTTAAGCCTCTTTATAATGGTATATTTGTTACTTCTTTTATCCTCATCTAAAATATCGATATTATACCCATCACTTCAGTGTTTAATGCTTTGATTTTATCAGAGAAATTGCCTTTTAAAAAAAACAGGTTTATGCTTGGCTTTGAAAAGTTATACACTTAAATATACTGAAAAACAGAATTCTTTTTAATTTGGCTTGGTGGTCCCATACCTCATCTACCAAAGTAACCACAGCTATTTTCAAACAGACATGCTCTATACTATTATTTACAGTAAAATATCATTGCAATACCTCTGATACATTTTAGTCCTCTGTTTTATTCTGAATAACAGACGGCATATATATATATATATATATATTTTTTTTTTTGAGAGATTTTCACTATAGGGCATGTGCACTCACCAGACAGACAGAGAGAGACATAGAGACAGAAAGCGAGAAATCGTCCCCCAGGGAGGATGGTCATGCTGCAATCCCTTCTCCTCTATTCTCCTCTTGGGATCCTGGGCATGCACCCACACGCACCCGGCGTGAGTTTTAAGTCACCGGGTCCAGGACGCGAACCACGGTGGACTACGTCCAGCGACATAACCATTATGCTAACTGCTGGTTCCCAACAGACGGCATATTTTAAGTTTTAAGTTTTTAGGCAGATGGTAACTATCCTGTAGGTCTTATGAGGTTCTTCTTGTCATCGGACAAAAACTTCACAGAAAATAATAAGCCTTCCTCTTTGTGAGGTTGAAGTAAAGAGAACTTGAGCAACTGAATAGCAAAGCTCCAGAGTCAACAGATGTAATCTAAGATGCTGGTAATCATCTATCATCTGGTTTTTTCACTATACCATAAACCTTACTGTTATTTCCTGAAATTGCCCTTTTATTGTTGTCTAAATACAGAATATAAAGTTAGTTTTTAAATAAGAACAAATTTTAAAAACTGATGTTATAACTAATGGTATAAATAAGTGAACGTGTTTTGTAATGATTTATGTGTGTGGGGAAAGAAAAATAAAGCAGTAAATACAATACTTTAGACCAGTGGCTTTTTTTTTCTTTCAATAGAATCATTTCATAATATGAAAATGCCATTACAAAAACCACTAAATAAAAATAAAAACAGAGCTCCTCTGGTGAAATCTGACTTTTTTGGGTTAGAATTCTTTCTCCTGCAGTCTGTTGCTTGTTCCAACCATGTCCTCTGAGGACCTGCTGCTGAGCTCAGTCTTCAGAGAAACTCAAAGGGAAAACTACTGTTTTAAAGTATAAGATTCTTTCAGGGAATGAAATTAAGACTTCTAAAACTTGCCATGTGCCAGGTATTTTATACATATATTCTTTTTAAAAGATAATTATTTTATTTAAATTTATTTATTTAGTTTTAAATTTTGACCAGAGAGATACAGAGTGAGAGAGAAAGAGGGAAAGTGAGAAAGCAAGCCGCCAGGTCCGGGACTCGAACTGCGGTCAATCATGTGGGAGTCCAGTGCCCTTAACTACCACACCACCTGCCAGCCCCTATACATATATTCTTATCCAGTCTTGTAATCTACTCTCCAGACAAGATATTTGTCTTCATACTATGTCTGGGGAAGTTGAAATCCAATGATATGAATCCTTATCCCTGACATGCTGCTCCTGAATGGTATTATGGCCCCTCGCTCTATCTCAAAGGCTCACTTGCCCTTAGTATATCACCTACACTCCTAGGAAAGACTTAGAAAATCACCTCATCCAGATTAAAAGTGTATAAATGTCTTTCTATCAAACACGAGATACCTGGAAATCTTAGAACTGTACAACTGTCTTGTTAAGTTTAACTACTTATCCAAATCTATTGGTGATTAGAAGACTAACATGGAATGCAAATAACTAGCACAAACATTTGATGAAAAAACCCTAAGGCTTGACTACTGTTGGTTCTATTTCATTCTTAGCCTAGTTGAATGAAGGAAAGGTTACAGGTTCTATGCCATCTTATCTGAACTCTCTTACTCAATTATTCTCTTCCTGGTATTGAGTGAGTTCCACAGAGAGACAGAGAAAGAGCCCCCAAAAGATCCCAATCCACCCAATCCACCTCCCAAGCCCTAGCCAGCCCTGGGCTATTGGCATATGTGCCTGATACACTCAGGAAGATCTCTGGATGTGAACCTGGAACCCTTCCACATAGGCTGGACTCACAGAACATTGAGTTTTACTGTTGCACCACTACTTGGCCATGGAAGTTCTATTCTGATAAAGCATGATGTCCATGAGAAAAACATAATCTACAAAAACACAGCAGTAAGAATATACTTTCTTGCTATACAACTTCCCATTAATGTGCATGATGACATAAGGCAATATTCTCTAGGTTTCTAAATGTGTGCTCCTATGTTTATCAAAGATAAAAATGAGGTCCCAATCATTTTTCATTCTTTGATTCCTTTTCAACCTCACTCTTACTTCACATTGTCACATTTATCCAAGTCCATCTGTGAAGAAGAGACTTCCTTCTACCAATGCCACCACCACTAACAGGAAAATCTGGAAATAGAGACCTTTCTCTTGCCACCAGTTTTCATTTTCTGAATTCCTTTTTAAGAGTTCCCTAACAGTTGTAACTCCCATGGTGACAGGACTAGTTTTCACCCCAAATACTTTGAATTTCTACAGAAACTTTCCAGATAAACTTAAGAATTCTATTAACTGAGTAATACACTTGTTTTATAGAATTTAATCCATCGTTTAATCAGTCTTTCCCATTTTTATCAATAATACCAACACATTATGCATAATTAAAAATGTTAAAAACATAAAGGCCAATCAAATAGACTTAACAAAAAAATTAATGTCTGATTTTGTACAACATGATTGCCTTTATGTATAATGTAATTTTTAATGCCTTTACCCTTAGGTAATTTTTAAACAACTGGAATCTGAGAGACACAAAGTTTGGCTTTCTCACTTATAAGCTCTGTTGCCTTGAACAAGTTATAATTTCTCTGGGCCTCACTGCCCCCATCAGTAGGAGGATTGTAGAGTATATGGCCTTCCTATTATAAGGCATTATTGAAAAAATAAAATAAAACCATTTATGTAATGACAAGTGGTACATAAATGGTGTTATTATTAGCACATTGACTATGAGGTCTTCAGTTTGCACTGACATAACAGATACACTTAGATACACTTACAACTGTAAGAGCCTATTGTGAATATGACTATGTACACATGAATAAGACTGTAAGTGCTTCCTCCGAGGAACTGGGGAAGCAGGGAAAGCAGAGCCCCTGACACAACAGATTATATACACCAAAAGTATAATTTAGTAAACATCATCTTTTAAGCTAGTTTACAACAATTCACATTTAGAATTCCCGTACAGTTTAAGCCTGACTTTCAAGGTAAAAGGACAAATGATTATATCACTTGTTGGGCTAGATACTTTTACTTAATTTTAAAATCATCTTAAGTTTTCTCTTTTTCTTTATTTATTTTTTAATTTGCCAGAGAGTATATATGCACCCTAGAAAGACAGAGAGACAGAAGAAGAAAGCACTCTCCAATGGGGCGTGGTCAAGCCACAATCCCTTCTCCATTTCTCCATCCTGTTAAGATTTGGGGCATGCACACACATGTGCCCAGTGTGTTTTTCAAGTCATCAGATTCAAGATTCAAACTGTGTGGTTGACCATGTAGGGTTTGGTTCTCTTAACCATTATTCCATGGGATTAATCCCCTTTTGTGATGCCTTAGAGACCCTGAAACATACATATGAGGCTGATAAATATTTCTGTATAGGGTAGGTGCACATCTGAAGAAGAGAAAAGCTAAATGAAGATAAGGCAAGTTTAGAGCATCAACTGCTCACCCTGTCTTCCCATTCCAGAGGACCCAGCAGTGTCTTTCCAGTTTGGAATCCGTCGCCACCTGATCCTTAACCACACTGCCCTTTGCTGACTTACCCTACAAACACATGTGTTTTGTGTTTGTAGTTGGATGTTAGTTCACATATTACTGGAACAATTTGTCTACTGTTATATAATTAAACTGGAAGGAATCTTCTGTGGGATGTGGACTAGCAATACAACCCAGCAATCATCAAAAAAGTCCTAAGTTCTTTAATAATGTGTATTTTGTTAATCACAAAAATATTTTCTTGATTTTGTTTATATTAAAATTAATAATATACAGAAAAGAATTTATGTGTCTTATTCATGACATATTACAGCATAATAACACCTAAAAAGATTGAATAAAAGCTTGTGATGTCTAAAAAGGAAAATGCTAGGTCACATAAAACATAAATCACACTCATTATCCATATATGGTTATAATCATCAAGATGGCTGAAAATCCATTTGTTTATTTATAAATTAGTTTTGTTAGACAGACTAGTCCAAACTGCAATTTGTCACTTTGAACAACATTGACACTTCTGTTCACAGAGTTGAAAGAATTTAAATGGGACAGGATTCCCTAGAAAAAATTTTCCTTTAATTTTAAAACAATATCAGAATGTTCTCCACTCCTTTCCACTGAATCATGACTTTTCCAGTAAAACACAAATGGAAGTAAAAATAAGAAAGGGTTGAGGGAATAACCAAGTCAGCAGAAAAGGATCCATGAGCCTTTTCTGTTAAAGATTCCTATCAGCTTTTTGGTTCAGCTACTCTAAGGTCCTTTTTTATTCAGAAAAAAAAAAAATTCACAATAACTATAGTCACATTCATGCTAACAAAACATAGTTTAATATCTAAAGACAAACACTAAACCTGCCAAAAATAAATATAAATAAATAAATAAAGAGATCTGCTGACTTTACTGATTTTCACAAATATTTTGTCTGATAGAATCCACCAGTTTACATTAATGGAGACATAATAATACATACCTGTGCTCCATTAAGAAACTTGACGTCTTCTGGGCAAAATATAGTTGCTTACTTCAGTATTTTTTTTTATTTCTCATATAGATTAGAGACAATACAAGTAATCAGGAAAGTGGTGAATAATTTAAATATACTTAAATGTGTTATTTAATATGTTGCTTTGTTATTGTGAAGGGTGATCATGTAGAAGGCAGAGAATAGAAAATCACGTCCCTGTCTGTGGCTTTTTCCCCGCCTATAGCTTTTCCCCATCATTTTTACAATGATGCCATACCATGAGAAGACACCATAAAAAATAAAACAATAATGGATTGATGACACCTGTAATCTTCCTTTTGGGCTACAGCTTGAAGTGACACTTTTGGTGTCCAAAAAAGAAAGATAAAAGAAAGAAAAGAGGAGGAGGAAGAGGAGAAGAAGAAGAAGAAGAGGAAAGAAAAAAGGAAAAGAAAGTGAACAGAAAAATCATGAAGTCAATTTCAAAAAAAAAGGAGAAAAATGCCTCAGCTTTGGAAAAGCCAAGTTAGATTCCTGCTAGATCATTATTATAATCAATAAATGAATCAATAAAAAGGTTATAGGTGAGTAATAATTAAGGTGCTTATAAGGAAGAGAATGGCACAGAGATTAACACCCTAGACACAGAATCAATTTTCAAATACATTAGAGAGTATCTTTCCTATACCTTGTTGACTTTTTATGGATATTAGTTTCTAAAATTCTAGGCAATTTAGCAAAGTGAAGTCTTTCTGTCTGAATCAGACATTCATCTTAGCAGTAATGAAACTCCAGTGCTATTTTGATTATATCACAGTAGTTACGGAGAGAGAAAATGAAATTTCCAAGAAGTCTTCAGAGTGGTGGCAGCAAGGATATTATTTGAAACCACATATGACATAGAGCTGTGGGAATGACTTTGTTGTGACACTGCTAACAGCAAGCTGCATTGGCTTGAGTCTCCGGATCAAGATCGAAGTGAAATCAGTAAGGACCATTCTGAGGGTTTTAGGAATGGCAGGGGTACAACTCAAAAGCCACTTGCGCAAACCACTTTGAGAAGTGTAGGAACAATGGAGGCTGTGTGCGTAATTTGGGAAGATGAATTGCCCTTACTAGTAAGGGGAGCTCTGTGACCTTTCACTCCATGGAGGTTAAAATCTAGACACTTTGGGTTGAGGCTGGAGTGTGAAAGACCATAAGTGTGCTGACTATTTATTTCTGTGTAAGAGTACACATATTTCTTAGTGGAGCTGCTTTCTTGTGCTTCCCATCACACAGCATATGCTGGTTGATTATTACCAGAAGATACAATGCTGGGCTTGATAACAGAATTATTTCTCATCTTCATGACTTGCTTATTGTTTTGTCATTACTTGAATTATGGATTTATAATCTCAATTTTCCCAAATGTGTGCATTGGAAATTTTCCCATAAGAATTTCTCCTATGCTTGTAAATAACTATAGGGATATATATATATATATATATACACTTTTTTTTTGGAGAGGTTTTTGCTATAGGGCACATGCCCTCGTTAGACAGAGAGAGAGAGACAGAGAGACAGAAAGCAAGAAATCACCGCCCAGGGGGGATGGCCACACTGCAATCCCTTCTCCTCCATTCTCCTCTCGGGATCTTGGGCACACACACACGCCCGGTGTGAGTTTAAGCCACCGGGTCCAGTACTTGAACTGCTGTGAACTACATGGGAGTCCAAAGACATAGCCATTAAGCTAACTGCTGGCCTCAGGGCCATGTAGTTTTCATGTATGATTTCTTCAAGTAGCTTTGAACTCATAGATTTGACTTAATTTTAATAAAAATTTTAAATTTTATAATTTATTATTTACATTTAATTGTTGTAATTCATTTTAACCAAAATTTTTGAAAATGTACTATGTTCATCCTGGAAGAGTCCATATAAACGAAAATAAAATGTTCAACTTGTCTAACTGGTTTCTTATTATGGTTCAAGAATGGGATATTTACACAAAAAAATCACAATATAAAGCAAAATGCTCTCAACTTCAATCAGAGAAATATGTTGTTATTTTCCCTTCCTTGTGTGACAACTTACTTTAATTTCCTCCAGTGCTTTTCCTTTTCTGTTTATAACGCACACGGTGACCTTTTAACATTTACATATGTTAGAAGCAATCTATGTTTTTATATCTTCAAAGAAAAATGTTTGTTTATACTGTCCAATAGTTTGACATTTGAAGCATTGTACTTTTCCTACTGAAAAAAAATTAAAATGAAATTTCTCTGGAGACCTTGCCATTCCTTCTCAGTTTCATGAAAGCAGACTCCTTTGTCTTTAGTAATTGCAAGTAGAAGATGACATGTTTATAGAGAATAGTAACCACTAAGATGACTCTAATTTTATTTTTTGCTATATGACCTTGTTCTCTGATGATCTCATTTCAAGCCAAACATCATGACATTCCCCAATTTCAGATAAATTTTCTTCTTGGTTGCTTCATCTTAGAACTGTAGTGTTTTAAGCACTTGTTTCCATCTAGAAATGAATCACCCACTGGTGTTCACTTGCCATTCTAACTGAAATTAATATGGAGCCCCTTTCCAAAGGGCTCCGCCAAAAACAAGAATAGTCCAAGCCACATGATGTTGGCTTTACCATTTGATTAAGGAAGACAGTATTTAAAATTGATACTATATTTTAAGGTTAACATTAAAGGTGAAAAGCCTATGTTTATCCTATTCTTAATAAAGTGATCAAATGTAAATGTAGATTAAAATTGAGAGTCACTTAGGGACTAGCAGTTAGCGTAATGGCTATGTCGCTGGACTCCCACGTTGTAGACCACAGTTCGAGTCCCGGACCTGGTGGCTTAAACTCATGCCAGGTACATGTGCATGCGTGCCCAAGATCCCAAGAGGAGGATGGAGGAGAAGGGATTGCGGTGTGGCCATACCCCCTGGAGGTAGAACTCTCCCTTTCTGTTTCTCTGTCTCTCTCTGTCTGTCTGGCGAGCACACACACCCTATAGCAAAAACCTCTCAAAAAAAAAAAAAAACTGAGAATCACTTCACTTGAGGAGAAGGAATGATTTCTGTCTAATTTTCTTCCTTTTTCTGATGAAATCATTTATTTAAGATATGAATCTCTCTTTTTTTTAAAGAGAGATTTTTGCTATAGGGTGCATGCACTTGCTGGAGAGACAAACAGAGACAGAAAGTGAGAAGTCACTCCCCGGGGGGGTGGAGGGGGACGGCTATGTCGCAATCCCTTCTCTTCCATTCTCCTCTTAGAATTTTGGGTATCAAAAATTCTGCACCCGGGGTAAGTTTTAAACCCCTCGGTCCAGAACTCAATCTGTGGTTGCCTACATGGTAGTCTACTGATGTAATCATTATGCCATCTGTTGGTCCCTTTCTCTTCTCTTCTTTAAACCATTTTATTTTATTTTTTGCAGCTAGTGCAACACTTGAAAGGGAATTTATTTACTTTTATTTTATTTGTATATTATTTATTTTTAATTTGTGATTTATGAGTTATATACAGTCATTGTACATCTTTTTAGGGTATATTATTTATAAAGCATGCATATAATGCATAATCATCAAATCCAGAATATAGATATATTCAATATTGAACATTACATTGTATTGTACACTTTCAATAATAGTCTTACTAGATTTTTTTCTTTTTGGAAATATATATTTAATTGTCAGTGACCTTTTGACTCTGCTGTGGTGCATCATTTCATAACTTATTCCATTTGTTTACATTTATTTTTGTGTCTGTTAATCATTTTTCACTGCCTCTCCCTGATGCCCCACTGTATAATATCTGGAAAGTATCATTTTTCTTTCTACTTCTCTGCCATCAAATCCTTCAGTTTTCACCATAAAATGTGGACATTAAGTACATGTTAAATAAGAACTTACAGTATTTGTTTTGCATAGCTGGCTTACTTCACTTAGCATTATATCAGGACGTTCTCAGGATATGTTGCTTTATTTTTAATAAGTTCTGAAAAATTTTCATTAATTGAATTCTTCACTCTAACAAGATTAAATAAACATTTCATGAGGATAGCATGAAACTCTTATCCTAAATTGATGTCAGTTTAAAGTTGTGGTTTCGGTAAAATTCTATGTAATTT